>NC_048219.1:80697719-80785556 GCF_002007445.2 Ailuropoda melanoleuca
CTCCCACTCCCCTGCTGTGTTCCCTCTTTCGCTGGCTGTCGCTCTGTCACATAAATAAATAAAATCTTTAAAAAAAAAAAAAAAGAAATTCAAAAGACACATAAGAGATAAAGACATTTTGAAGAAGAGGAACTAAGTTTAAAACTTCTGTTCCTCAAAAGTCTTCATTAAGAAAATAAAAAGACAGGTGCTGTAATGAGTGGGAAGATTCCAAAGCTAAGTTTTCTAAGGCCGTAGAGTCAGGAAGCTTTCCCATCCAAAGGAAGAAGATTCTAGATGGCAGCTTCCTGGTTTGTTTGCCCCCAACTTTGTTCCATTTGGATTTTACTGAAGATTAGCCACCATCTCTCTACAAAGATATAGTGGCATTCACAGCAGCTCTGATTCCTGCCCTCTTTCCAGACTGGAATTCACACACCTGGGTAATGAAGCCAAGTGAGGATGATCCCTGAGCTCGCTGTGCTTATCACAGAAATCGGAGAAGCGGAGTCCTTGACCTAAGTATGGGTCTGTGGATATGTGTGTGTTCACTTTTGTGGGTCTTTTTCTTTTTCTTTTTTTTTTTTTAAAGATTTTATTTATTTATTTGACAGAGAGAGAGAGACAGCCAGCTAGAGAGGGAACACAAGCAGCGGGAGTGGGAGAGGAAAAAGCAGGCTCCCAGCGGAGGAGCCTGATGTGGGGCTCGATCCCATAACTCCGGGACCACGCCCTGAGCCGAAGGCAGACGCTTAACCACTGTGCCACCCATCTTATTTTATAAAAACAGTGTATGTTCATGACTTCATAATCAAACATGCAAAGTAATTGTCTAGAGCTGATTGGTTGCAGGTGACAGAAACTCCATTCAAGTAGTTCAATCAAAAGATCGTTGGGCCCCCGAAGCATCTTCTGAAGCACCAGGACTTTAAGAACAGCTGGATCCAAAGTCCAAGTGCCATCTCCCTCCACTACCAGCTCTCCATTCCTCATTTTGTGGGTTAGCTACATTTTTACCTACTACCTACTGCTTTCTCCAGGTAACCAGTGGGCGCAGACGCCCAGAAGTCACACCTTTTCATTCAGCAACTCAAGAGTGAAGGGGCAAGCACCTTTCCCAAAATTTGCATCTCAAGCCAAGACAAACTGATGATTGATCCTGTCTGAGTCAAGTGCCGTGACCCCTGCCTGCTGCCAGGAATGTGAAAAAATACCAGTGTCATCTCCTTCGTGTTAATTGAAGAGAATTTGTCTTCATATTGACTTTCCCACTTAGGGAGTGCAGCATGGCACTGTCAGCCTAAACCAGTCTCCATCTAGTCATTTCCATTCATTTGTTCCACAAGCCACCTTCACTGTGCCCACTCTGTATGAGGCGCTGAGGACCCAAGATTAGACATAGACCCTGCCATCCGCTGCTGTACTAGGGGATCCTCATACAATTAAAGAACTTCCACCATCAGGGGCTCTTCCATCAGCAGCACCAGCGTGGAGATGAGTCTCAGAGAAAAAATTATTCACTTCTACAAATTCCCCCAAGAACCCGAAAATACACTCACTTTTCTGCTGGCTCACAATGATAGGGGTACACCCAGATTCTCTAAAGTCCAAATTAACTGATGTCTACCTGCACACCATCATGTAAACTTGCATATTTACTTACTCTAAGGTAATATTACTACCCAAAGGTACACTCACTATCATTTGAAAAACTAGTTCTAGCAAAGGTTGCTTAACTAATATGGACATGTGGGGAGGAATGGTCATTTCGGTCCAACAGAGCAGGAATTGGATAATTCTAAGCATCCTGGATAATCTTTATTGTATAATCCTAAACTTATCTTATCTATAATTAGATTTTGTTCAGGAAGAGCAACGAAGTCCCCTACTTCTTCAGTTAATAAATATTTCTTTAGGTTTTATTTATTTAAGTGATCTCTACACCCAACACGAGGCTCAAACTCACAATCCTGAGATCAAGAGTCACATGCCCTTCTGACTGAGCCAGCCAGGCGCCCCAATAAATATTTTTCACCTCCATGGGTACGAAGATATTTAAAATTCAGCTTCATCCTCGCATGCTGTACAATTTTGCATTTCTGTCTTTTGCTGTGTGGATAACGTTGTATGGTGAAATCTTAGTGCCAACTACTTTGTATGCAGAATTCAACCTCTCCCCTGTCTTTTCAATAAGGCATGGAAACCTTAAAGCTAGTTGGATCATTTTCTGCGTTTTCAAAAAGAGATATGATTCTCAATAGGAGATACAAGGACACGAATATAAGTTTATGCACTTTTATGTACAATTTCTATAAAAGACAAATGGAGGGTCTTATTTTTACTTCAGCAAAAGGAATAGTCATTGCGGAATTCCTTAAAGTAACATAAAAGATTGCATTAATTTTGTACTAAATATTAAATTGAAAATAACGGAAGTTCAATTTACTTGCCATGTCTGGGGAATACATTTATGTGTAAAGACAGACACACTAGCAAAGATTTGACAATTACATGTATATATGTGTGTGTGTGTGTATGTTTCTTCCAGGAACAGTCCATTCAGAGGGCCATCTGAGCCCCGATGTCCTTTCCAATTCTGGGATGAGCCCATACGGTTCCCGATTACCCTTCAGGTCTTGAATCCAAATTAACATTTGGTTGGTGGCAGTTGTAGGGGAAAACGTAGCACAGCAGATTGGAAATTTATGAACCTCCTGGAAAAGCTATCTGCTAAGCTGTGTCAGATCTGCCTGAGTAGGCTGTGGCAGCTGCAAAATCGAAGCGCCCGGGGTACAGATGGTACTCCTGTCACGTGTCCAAGGGCTGGCCGCATCCCTCCCATCACACGGTCCCTCAGCTAGCGGAGCTAGGCCCGCCTTGTAGGGCACCTGCACCCCACTCCAGCCCCCGCCACTGCCGCACCGGGCTGCGGTTCTGCTCCTATATTCCCCACGACATGCGACGGCCCGGGCTTGGAAGAAGCGTGCTGTCCCAGCAGCACCTGGAATACTCAGAAAGCCAGTTACTACCCAGAATAGATACCTCCCTCTGGCAATCCAAATCCTTCCACATCTCACTGAAAAGGTATCAACTGTCTAATCTGGCATCCCTGGCCCCTGCCAATCTGGGGCCCTCTGCCTTCATGGGTTAAACAGAACTTCACCATCCAATGGGTTTTTTGACCCCTCCACACAGCCCAGGTTATCCCTCTAGGCTGTGGGTCGTCAGTACCTATAGGCTCCTGATTTATTCACTCACTCATCGATTCCCTTATTCGCCCCATAAATATTTATAGAGTACCTAATACATTCTGGGTGCTGGGGATGCAACAGTGGGAAAGACCTATATAAGTAAGGAAGATAGACAAGGTCCTGAGTTTAAGACTCCATTTGTCAGGAAGATCAATAAACAGGCACAGAAGTAATAAGAGAAGTTGAGATCTCACAGGAGCACATAGGAAGATTCCTAGTCAGACTTTTGAGTAGGAGCGTTTTCATGGAAGACCTGGTGTGCAAGCTGACATCTGGTGAGCATGCGCTAGGCAGGTCCAGGGTAGCGGAGCGAGGTTGGTACAGTAGGGAGTGTTCCCTGCAGAGAGGCCCCGGGGGCTCCAGACACCATAACCTAGAGAACTCAGCAAGCGCTGGGGAGGAGGTGGGACTATAATAATTTGTGCCTTTTTTTATTTTGCTTTGTATGTGGTTTTAAGTTTATGTCTGTGTTGTATCTTATTATTCTTGTTTTATCCTCCGTGAAATATGCAATTCTTAACAGAGCTTGGTAAGTACAAGCATTGCAATGCTCCATAAAATGTTGTTGACCCTTAAATACACATTGTTAGAAAATGCTGTGTGTCAAGATGGGAAGTACCCAGAAAACACGTCTGCTGCATCCTGGGGTGTGATGATTGTCTGAAGGTAAAGCACGTGTGTGGTTATTTGAGTTGCAAGCTGAACTAGCCACTCTTTTTTCTTGGAACACCATTTTTAATTGAAAGAAGGACTGATTAGCAAGCCATGGTTATTCAGAATTGGGTATTTGGAAGTCCAACTTTTGAAAATGAGCAAGCAAGCCTGTCCTTTCCATGAAGACCATATTTGTAGCCAAAGACAAAATTTGAGCTTTTAAGAAAAAAATGAGAATTTTGGAAAACTTTTTCCTCCACCTTGAGTTTGATAGCTTCCCAGTACTTAAGCCTTTTCTAATGGAATTGCTGGCGATATTAACAAATATGATTTTTTGATGTTGTAAAATGAAATGCGCCAACACTTGGAAAATCTGCATAATTCAGTAAACCAGTATTTTCCAAATGACTGATGCATGATGTTATAAAATCACGCATGAGTAAAACATCTATTCAAAAAGCAAGATAGATCAATAGGTTTTAATGTAACTGAGTATAAAAAGTTCATTAATACAGATTCAGATTCCATATTGCAACTAAACATTAATAAACTACGCCTTAGTGAATTCTAATATTGTATTAAGGAAGAATATTCACAATTACCTTTTTCCTGAGCAAAGGAGATTTTCTTCGCCTACTTCAACCAAAACAACATATCACTACAGACTGAATACAAAAGCAAATAGCCAAGTCTTCTGTTAAGCTGGACAAGAAAAAGACTAGCAAAAATGTAAAAAAATGCTGCCCTTTTCAATAACTTTTTTTCAGGAAATATAAGTTGGGGTATTTTGGGGTTTTTTGTTTTTTAAGATTTTATTTATTTGACAGAAAGAGAGCACACAAGCAGGGGGAGAGGCAGAGGGAGAGGGAGAAACAGGCTCCTCGCTGAGCAGGGAGCCCCATTTGCAGCTCAATCCCAGGACCCTGGGATCATGACCTGAGCCGAAGGCAGCTGCTTAACTGACTGAGCCACCCAGGCGTCCCCAGGAAATAGAAGTGTTTTTAATAAAAATATTATTTACATTAACCTGTAATGGATTTATTATTGTTACTTTTAATTAATAAATATTTTTTGATTTCTCAGTTTTAATTTCTAATTCAGTAAATATTTATAGATCCAGATTGCCAGATTTAGCAAATAAAAATACAAATATTGCAGGGGCACCTCAGGGGGCTCAGTCGATTAAGCATCTGCCTTCAGCTTGGGTCATGATCTCAGGGTCCTGGGATCGAGCCCAGCATCAGGCTCCCTACTCAGCAAGGAGTTTGCTTGTCCCTCTCCCTCTGCCTCTCACCCCTGCTCGTGCTCTCTCTCTTTCTCTCTTCTCTCTCTCAAATAAATAAATAAAACCATTTTTAAAAAGTACAAATATTGCAAGGGACGTACATAGTTATGCTAAAACTATTTATCTGAAATTCAAACTTAACTAGGCATCCTGTATTTTATCTGGCAACCCTACTATAGATATAACTAATAAATAAAAGCTCTTAGGGATTCTCAATACTTTTTTAAAGTGTAAAGGGGTCTGAGGACCAAAAAGTTGGAAGGCTGCTGCCTTACCTTCTGTCCAAGTCCCCCACCTTCTGTTCACAGGGTTAACAAGTATCTCCTATGATGGATCATGGGTGGTCCCCTGGATTAGTGGAGGGCCTGCCCTCAAGATAGCTTTGTGTTTTCACTCCCCAGTCCTTGCAGCCTAAGACAAGAGCTTTCTTCCTCTAACTTGATCCCTCCACCCCTCTTCTCCTATCCAAGCTGACTTTTCACCCCTGCTCCACCCTTCCTCTGGCCCAGGTCCTAACTAGTCTCTGAGGCCAAAAACATCTCTCTACAAGCACTCATCAGACATTTCCATATGGCCCTTAGTCTTGCTGCATCTCTGAATCTTTGCTTATACTTGGGGTGGGTTAGAAGAAGAGAAGGCACCCCCCTCCAGGGGACCCAAGGCAGAAGGATAGGGAAATGCACAGATCATAGATTACCATTTCACATAATTCTTAGCTACACTTGCAGTTCAAAATCCCAACTGTTCTGATGGTTTATGGTCTCTCCTCTGAGCCCCTGACCCATATATCCAGCTGCCTCTTCTGCACAGAGCCCCTTCTACCTGGAACATCACCTCTTGCTCAAAACTGGAACTGTTTTTAACTCAAGTCCCACTGAGCTCAGATGCTGCTTTCTCAGAGAGGCTTTCCTTCATGTTCTGATCTGAATTAGATTACCTCCCTTCACAGTACCCTGTTCTTTTCCCTTCATAGCACTGATCATAATTTGAATTTTATATTTACCTGTGCTTGCTTATTTATCATCTTTCTCTCTCAGTAAACTGTGGCCACCAGGAGGGCAAGAAACATGTCTGTTTTGCTCAGTACTGTTCACCCAACAAGTAAGTGTTCAATATAAACAAATTAAATTAATTAATGAGGATAGAACTACCCCTATTGCTTTTTTTAGACCTTTCTTTTTAACGTAATCATGGAAAGCTATAATTTCCCCTTAAGCACTGCTTTAGCTGCATCCCACAAATTGGGATATGTGGCATTTACATTATTTCAGCTTAAATTTTTCTAACTTCATTCTTGATTTCTTCAGTGAGGCATAGATTATCTAGAAGGATGTGGTTTAACTTCAAATATCTTGAGTTTTTCCTAACCATATTGTTATTGATTTTTAACATGATTTGATTACATGGTGGTCAGAGAACATACTATCTCAAACCTTTGACATTTACGGAGACTTGTTTTATGGCCCACATACAGTCTATCTTGGTGAATGTAGAATGCACATTTGAAAAGAATTGTAAGGTGTAGTGTTCTGTAATATCAATCAGTCCAAGGTGGTTGACAGTGCTGTTCATTTGTGCCATTTATATCTTTACAGAATTTTTGGTGGGGGGGAGTCTAGTTGTTCTGTCAATTGTTGGAAGAAGGGTTTATACTTCATGTATTTTGAAGCTCTGTTATTTAGGCACATGAACACTTAAAATTGTTACGTTTTCCTGGCAAATTGATCTTTTTATCATTATGAAATGTCCCTCCTTTATCTCTGGTGATACTTTTTGTCTTGAAGTCTGTTTTATCTGATAAATTCCTCTCTCTTAAACCGAAGTAAAATAGGACCATTTAAATTCCAACTTTTTTTTATTTCTCCCTCACATTTTTTACCTCTCCCTTAATTCTCCAATCTCCGTGCCGAGCTGAACCAAATTAGAAAAGTGGCATGAACCAAAAAGATGATTTGATTTCCTCCAATGCAGAAAGAAGAGATGTAGCCGAGGCCAGCCCATCTCCCACCTTCATCCTTGTGCAGCAATGCATCCCCTCCCTGCTCCCACACTTGGCTCTGAAAGTTTCCCCATGAACCATGAAAAACATCTCTACCCATTTCTAACATTTTTATGCCGTTGACTTTGTTAAACCTGGGGCTTTCAATAATGCATGAAAAGAAAATCATTTCATGGCTAATAAAGCAGGGTTGGCAGACAAACTTTTTGACTAGAGCATCTAACTGTGAACACAATCGATGCAACTTTAACAAGCATTTCGGTCTAGGACAGATTCTGGGGAGAATTGCCTGGCACTCTGAGGAAATCAAGTGCAAGGTTAACTGTGATTTTTCTTCGTTTGAACTTTTCAGAACATCTTCTATTCCTGTTATGGGAAATAGTTGGCAATACAGATCTTTAGACTCCAGCACCGAGGGTTCACGGTGTTTCCCCTAAACATTCATGTTAATAAAAAGTTTTAGGGTTGTATTTTTTCAGTAAATTGCTATAGTCTGGTTGATGAAGGAACCTATTGCTTGCCTTAGATTGTTTTCAGTCTTCTTAGAAGCCTCTAATGCCCATACCGGATCTCTAAGCTCATGAAAAATAAATCAAAGCTAGCTCATTTCCACATCGTATTCTTGTAGGAACTTCTATGAATGTTTATGTCTGGCAGCAACCTAGGTGATGAGATCTGAGAGGGCCACAAAAACCCTATCACAGGAATAGATTGTCCACCATCACTTACTCCTTTGAGTGAGATTTTTCTCCCCAAGGTTCAAGTTCCAGCTCAGCTGCCACCTCTCCACAGGTAACATTAAAATTTACTAACACATGAGGGGACTCCTGGGGGACTCAGCCAGTTAAATCTCTGACTCTTGGTTTTGGCTCAGGTCATGATCTCAAGATCCTGAGATGGAGCCCTGGGTTGGGCTCCCCACTCAGTGGGGAGTCTGCTGGAGAATTCTCTCTTTCCCTCTGCCCCTTCCCCCTCAAATAAATAAATAAATCTTAAAAAAAGAGAGAGAGATTTACTAACACTTCGGAACCTATTTGTTCATCTGATCAGTTGGTGGTTCATTTCGTTCCCTCATCACATTGCAGAGAATTCTTGTCTGCAAAGCCCTCTCTTCAGAGCTCTGTTCTCTCTCTAGGTAACCCTAGGGGTTTCTTTCATTATTACCCCCAAAGAGATGATACCAAATATACGTCTCCAGCCCTGCCCTATTTCCCACCTCTGGTTCCTAGATGGTCATTTCCACTAGGCTCTGACTAGCTGAAACCCACCTTGCTAAATCAAAATTCATTACCATACTTCCATTCAACACGCCCTAATTTATCCAATGAGGTATTCTCCAGGCACTCTAGGGCTCCTCTCATCCTTCCTCACTAAAGAAGTCACAAATCTTCATTCCTTCCTATCTAGGTCTAGTGGCCTCAAGAAAATAATAATAATAACACAGGCAGCCTGGGGGATACAAAGTAAATAGATGTGAGGCAGTTTGGCTCCGATCAACATTTACTGAACACTTTCTATGAGCCAGACAACATCCCGAGCAGGAAGACCAAACCAAAGGGCTTACGGCATGATGGGAGAAAATGGCATGTAAACCAGCAAATATGTCGGGTGACGTTGTGAGGCTGTCTTAGCTCAGGCTGCTATAACAAATTACCCTAGTCTGGGTGACTTAAACCATAAGCATTTATTTCTCACAGTTCTGGAGGCTGGAAGTCCGAGATCAGGGTACCAGCACTGTTGGGTCCTCATGAGGGCCCTCTTCCAACCTATAGGTTGCCAAGTTCTTGTTGTATCTTGACATGGTAGAAAGAGAGCTCTGGTCCCCTTGTTGCCTTACAAGAGCATTAGTTCCATTTGTGAGGGCTCCACCATCGTAACCTAATTACCTGATGACCAATGTCACACCTCCAAATACCACCACATTGGGAGTTAGATTTCAACACAAGAATTTTGGGGTAAGATAAATATTCAGTCCATAATAGGGGCTCTTAGAGGGCAGTCGAGTTTCAGAGAGAGCAACCTGGAGGAAGTGATGCTTCCCCTAAGGGCTGATGACATAGTGGCCATTAATCTGCTGAAAAGAGGCAGAGAGGCAAGAAAGCTAAGGCATGAAGGCAAAACCATGGCAGCTTGGCATTTCCAAATCTTAAAGATGGAGTCAGGGAGTGGACAGTGATGTGGAGGTGGCAAGAGGCAAAATTGATGAGGCAATCAGTGCCCAAATTTTGAGGGACCTATTAAACATCCTCGTACTTTCTTATAAAAACCAGAGTTTTAAGCAGGAAAATTACAAAGTTAGATTGCCATTCTGGATCAATTCCTCTGGAAGCAGTTTGAAAGATAAATCTGTGGGGGCCAAGACTGGAGGCAGGGAATCCATTCATGATAGATTGAATTCTTGGTCCCAATTCTTCATTCTATTTGGGTAGCATTATGCATCCATGCCTTTCATGATCGGTGCAGTACACTTTTTGACCTTGGACTTTATTTGGCCAATGGATGTTAGTAGACTTGGAGTGAGTAAAGATTTGAAACACGCTGGTGTGGTTGAGCTACCACACATGTGCTTCCACCTTCCACCATAAGAACACGCCCCTGCATTCTTCTGGTAGCCAACAGTTGCCAGAAGGATGACAGACAAATGAAATAGACCTAAACCCAACATGCAGCTAAGGCAAGTCCAGCCAAGCCCATTCTAGATCACTGAACCACAATCAACTTACAGGCACGTGAATGAGAAATAAATATTTATTGCTGCAAGCCACTGGGTTTCTGGGTAGTTTGCTACAAGAATTATTGCTTCAATAGCTAATTGATATGCCAGTTAAGAAGCTATTGAAAGGGGGCACCTGGGTGGCTCAGTCAGTTAAGCATCTGCCTTCAGCTTGGGTCATGACCAGGGTCCTAGGATCGAGTCCCGAATAGGGCTCTCTGCTCAGTGGGGAGTCTGCTTATCCCTCCACCTCTGCTGCTCACTCGCTCTCTTGCTCTCTCTCTTTCTGACAAATAAATAAATAAAATCTTTTTTTTTAAATGCTACTGAAATAATTCAATTAAGGGAAAATTAAGTCTTTTTTTTTAAGATTTAATTTATTTATTTGACAGACNACAGAGATAGAGACAGCCAACAAGAGAGGGAACACAAGCAGGGGGAGTGGGAGAGGAAGAAGCAGGCTCCCAGCGGAGGGGCCTGATACAGGGCTCGATCCCAGNATCCCACAACCGCCGGGACCACGTCCTGAGCTGAAGGCAGACGCTTAACGACTGAGCCACCGAGGCGCCCCAGGAAAATGAAGTCTTAAAATAGGGTAGTGGCAGTAAAGACAAGGAAGAGGGGAATTCATGAAATCCCTAGGAGGCAGGATCTAAATGTTGGGGTAATTAATTGGATGTGGGGATAAGAGAGAACCAAGGAAGCCTCATGGGTTTGTAGCTTAGATAAGTGAGAAGTTGGAGAGAATGTTACCAGCTGAGCTGGGGGATGCAGGAGGCGTATGTGTAGCTGAGAGGATGGTGACTTTCATTTAGATATGGGGCCCCTGAGCAGCCTGTGTCATGTCCAAACAGAGAAGAGGGAGAGGGGGTCGTGTAATGAACCCCCGGGTTTTGTGGTTTAGTTTTGTTTTTGCTGCTCAACATCTGAACCCACTTTCTATGCTGGAGAATAGACTCTGCCATTGCATGAGTTTATTGGGGGGCAACACCCCGCTGATCCTTCAAAAGTCCAAGGGGCCAGATACTCTCTGTGAGACTGGGGTCATGGGACACGTGACCCAAGTGCAACCAATCAACTACTTTTACTCAACACTGTTTCATTAATGAAACAAATAGCAGGAGATAGTTGAAAATTCATTTAGGTGGTTCCAGTAGTAACATGCAGCATCCTGTGTTGGTGGCCATGGCGCCCTCCACTCTACCCTACCCTGACTCCTGCTCATTCTCTAAACTTGGTTCTCCAGCCCTCCTGCAGACTCCGTGAGCTACCCAATATCCTCCCTAAATTAATTCTATTAATTCTGATTAATTCAACCAGGGTTGATTTCTGTTGTTTACAGTCAAGAACCCCAACTAGTAAAGAAATCAACAACAGGATAGGAGTGCAGGGGAGAGTTTTTTCTCTGACCTGTCAGGGGAGAGAGCAGTAAACTCCAGTCAATGTTTAGGAAGGGGAGCTGGCATTCCCTGGCCCTCAGTAGTAAATTGCTAAAATTAAGTTATCACTCACAGTCACCTGGAACGATGAACTCATTAAAGCAAAAGTTTGAAGACCATATTGCTATTTGCACAGAACAAAAAGAAAAGCATGAGTCATAAGGACTGTTGTTATGTATGGCTTTTCCTAAGAGCACTGGACCTTTTTAAAAAAGAAAATGACAAGCCTAAATCTCTAAACTTTCAACCCAAAGACTTTCTAATAATGTGTTAAAGCAATATCTTATCATTTGCAAGCTAAAATAGCTGAAAACCAAGCATAGAGTTGCATTGCCAAATTTCAACATCTATTGAATTGACAAACTTCCTGGGTACATTATGTGAAAGTTAAGGCGTTTTCAGGAAAGACTTGTAACCCCCAAAATTGTAATAAAGACACTTGGGAAGATCTGAAGGACTCATAACAACACTGAACATTGAACCCGCACTAGGTCTTCCTTGCCAGCTAAAACACATTCCCCTCCCTTGTCTGATGCCTAGTCTGAAAATGCTGGAACTCTCTTCCCACATTTCCGTGCAGAAGGAAGTCAGTTCTACTCATGCTTCCTTCCCCCACTTCATTGCTCATTGCTCATAGGTCTATAACTAGAGTCAGACCCCAGCTTGACCTGGAAGCAGGGGGCATAATTACTTACAAAGTTAAATCTTCATCAAAAGAATTTTAGAGAAGCAGACTCAGAGATGGAGATGCACATGCCAGCTCTATTAGGAAGTGCTCTTGGGACCATGCCTGTGGAACAGAAGGGACAGAAGCAAAATTGGGCAGAGGGAAATTGGGCACAGTGAGCTGTATGCACCAGCAGCCAAGGCTTCGGCCGACCCCACTGTGAGCTGAGTTGTCCAAGTTGGGGCCAAGGGTCCAGGCCTTTGTAACCCAACCTTGACCAGCCACTGGGTGTGGCTGCTCCAGGAAAGGGGCATGACCTTAGGCAATGCAGTTTTCTTCACCCGAGGCCCCAGGGTCAGCAACATCCCCAGCAGTGGAGGAAATGAGTCCTTCATTCCTTGAGGACATGGGGGGCAGGGCTTGCCCATCACAGTGTTTGCCAAGACTACATAATTTGACATCACTATTTAATCAGGATCGCTCTCCCCAAAAATCATGAGTCAGTGTGCCAGCTCCAGCCACCGCAAGTGGCCCTAATTGTCGTGTCAGTTGTTGGTTTGAAACTGGGACTCAACAGTGACTCATGCGAAATGAAATTCCAGGGAATCATGGAGGAAAGACTCCAACACGTAGAGAGAGAAAATGCTGCCCACACATCTGTTACTTCTACCCTCAAGAGGGCCCAGAAGACCCAAATGTGCTGGTGAGGGGAGCACCAGCATCTCTGAAAAGCAATTTCATGACTAATTTCCATAAACCAATGATGCAATTGGATGCCGCTGAAGTGGGATCCTTGATTTTCGTGGAAAAGGAAAGGCATCAGAATGAAAGAAGCTGATTTCAGACATCTGACTGCCAAAAGCAAGGTAATCACAGTGGTTATAATAGACTGCGGGGCCCGAGTCGCAATCAGATTGGTCTGCCCTGATTTGGTGGGGACTAATTGATTATGGAGTCTGAGGCAGAGATAAGAGTTGGCCACCGACATGGAATCTCTTTGTTCTCTCTAGTAAAGATGGCTTCTCCAGCCTCCTCTCAGCCATATGTAGTTATATGACTAGCTTTTGGCCGGTGAGATATGGGAAGAAGGAAAGTAGGCCATTTCCTGGGCACGCCTTGAAAGGGGGCAGGGACGATGTCGTGTTTACCGCCTCCATCCCACTGCACGGAGTGTGGGCAGGGGGACATTCCTCTTCAGGGGGAGCAACCAGATAGAAAGGGTCTGGGTCCCTGGACAACCTCTTAGAGAAGAGCTGCCATGACATGAGAGATGGGTCACTTCTATCAAAGTCATTGTTCTTTGGGGTCTCTCGCATACCCCTCAAAATCTGAATCATTGCGTGTTATGCAACGGCAAACGAGTTGGTTACATTGTCACCTATGACACGCTGGGAGGTATGAATCCAGGCTGCGGCTCTGAAGGAAATAATTGAGGAAAAAGTCAGAATATTGGCCTATTTGGGGTCCTCTTGGCCCCTTCTAGAATAACCTCAGGGAAACCTCATCCGTCTGTAATGGAGGGGAGAGGGGAGGAGAGCTCTGTGGAAGATGCTGCTTTCCCTGCCTGCAGCGCACCCCCTCCCCAAGCTGCGTCAGGGCCCAAGAATGTGGAGCTTTTATGGGTCAAAAAAGCTAAGTTAATGGGCTCTGGTCACTGAACTGAAGCGTTTATAAATCAGGAGATAGCCTTGTCGCAGGAAGGAAGTCTGTGGTGTGGCCCCAATCTTCCTCAAGCATTTGCTGTGAGATCTCTCTCAAGACAAGAGAACCACTCCAGGGCCCCAGAAAGGATTAAGGGATTTGATTCCCCCTCCAAGCCAGTAGTTTCCGATGGCCTCAAGATAACTGCCCTTAAATCGGTGTGGGATGGGGAGTGCATTCAACGCGAAGGTCAATAAGCAAATGGCCAGAGCTTCAGGCTTAACATCTATATCTAGACCCCATAGTTGGCCGTTGGTACTTGCACCTGGAACCCCAGAAGCAAATAGAACACCAAAGATAACACAGGCCGGGCCTGAAACATCTTGTGACCGGTCGACCTTCAAGTCTGTGACCATTCAACCTCTCAAGCAGGGGCTGGCACTCCTTTTACATAAAAGGCCATGTGGTGAATATTTTAGGCTCTGTGGGCTCCATGGCCCTGAACCCACTTCCTGTGTTTACAGAATCTGCCACTGGGTAAATTGTGGTGAGAGGGGCCCTCCTCCCACCAAGACCAGATACCCGCTCCCCCTCACCCTGGCAGCCAGGACGTGCACAGCTGGCCTGAGGGGAGCCCAAGCCTTGAGCAAATAACACCAAGAAGCCGGGCAGTTAGGTCCCCTCAGGCAAGTCCATGGTGTCCTGCGGGGCCAGGGTGGGCGGTGGCAGCAGCACCTGCGGTGTGACCAGCTCACAAGCTGTGGTGTGGCCCTGGCAGGGGTTCGGCCTTCTCTGCTGCCCCCTCCCTCTTGCTCACATCCTAAACCCAGTCCCTTCGGCCTTCTGGTCAGTTCTTGAGACACGTAGTATCTTTCCAATAAATTCCTCTTCCTGCTTAAGGTCATCAATCTTTTTGTCGTTGTTGTTAGTTGAGGGCAAGAAGCATGACTGTTACACTTAAGGATATCAATTTTGTAGCCATCAGCATGAAATACCCGAGCAGGTTGGAAATCGCCCAGGGAGAGCATGTGGAAAGAGAAGGAAGCTGGAGACGGAAGCTGTGGGGACACACACATTGAAGGGAGGGAAAGAAAGTGATCTGTAAAAGGGAAGTGATAGAGAACAGAACAAGTGGAAAATTAAGAGATTGCGTGCAGAGAGCTGGAGTTCCAAGGTCAATACTTGGAACCAGAGTTGTTGTACGTGTAAATAAGGCACCAAGTGGGTCGGCGACATCCCCAGAAGCCACTGGGGGCTGTAAGCCAGTAAGGGTCATTGACATGGACGTGGGGGTCAAAGAAGATGGAAATTTGGATGGATTTTCGCTGAGGGAGCATTTTCCAGAGCAAACTCCTTCAATCCGGTTTAATTTCTTACTGCATGTTCCCTATTGCGCAGTTGAACAGTTTCCAATGTTTCCCATTTTTCATTTTTATATTCCTGAAATTATTTTCGTTGGCAACGATTCCTTTCCACTTAAATTTGACATCGTAAAGTTGATTCATCGTCAGCTTCTGATGCATATATTCTTCCAATTACAGCATCTGAAACTGTGAATTTTCTTTTGTGACCGTTTCTTCCTAATCACATTTGGTAAATTGGTCAAGCAGACTTACTCTTCTGTTAACTTTCTCGATGACAAATGCCACCAAGTGTGCTTTCAACCATGGTCAGTTTCACTTGTAATATTTAGAATGAATTGAATACATGAGAACATGTACTTATTTCTGGGGTAATCCATCAGGATACTGTGAGCAGTTTTATGACGCAGAAGCAGAGAGACTGAGAAAGGAAGGAGGGGAGGGAAAGGGGAAAGCGAATGAGACCCAGAAACTGGGAGGGGGGTACCAACACACCAGACCCATCTTTAGTGCCGACCGCCCGCCTCTCCTGCCCCCGACTCCAGAACAGCTGCACGGGGCCTCCTCTGGGCCCCTTGCGGTTGGCCAGCTGACTCACTTGTTGGGGCGGGGAACCCTGAGCCGCTCTTACCCCACCCAGAGCTGTAGAGCTCTCTGACCTCTGACCCAGCACCCAGCAGTGCCTCGAGGCTGGCAGCCTATCAGTCTAGGACTCAGATTCAAGATGATGTAGGGAGACTGATGATCTTGGCATGTTTGTAGGGATTCAACAGTTACTGGCTTCACAAATGCCTCTGGAATGTGGGGCTTGCTTATTACCACAACGTAACCTGCCTATGTCAATTGCTCCCTAGAGCTGTGTGGTTTTTGGCAAGTCACTTAACCTCTCTGATTCTCGGTTTTCTCATGAAAATAAGACTTAACTTGCTGGGCTGTTGTAAGGATTAGAAATATTGAATTTAAAGTGCCTGGTGAGGGCGCCTGGGTGGCTCAGTCGGTTAAGTGTCTGCCTTCAGCTCAGGTCATGATCCCGGGGTCCTGGAATCGAGCCTCATGTCGGGCTCCCCGCTCAGCAGGGAACCTGCTTCTCCCTCTCCCTCTGCCCCTCCCCCGCACTGGTGCTCTCTCTCAAATAAATAAACAAACTTTTTTTTTTCTAAAAGTGCCTGGTGTACAGTAGACACTCAATAAATGAGAGCCTTTTTGTGATTAATAGTGTAGCTTAATATGAATTTCAATCTGGTTTAATTTGGAAATCAACTGCCTTCTTTTCATTTCTTTTCCTGAATGCCTTAGGATTTAGTCCACTCTAGCAGCTGGAAGGAATGACCCAGCCTCCCCTTTGTCCAATTTCAAAGGGGACCAATTTTTGAATGCCATAGATTTGAGCTCTGGTTTTCTGGGCCAAGAGCTATTGTGCCAGAAAAACTGAGCACCTGTGGGAGGTCCGGGTGCAAGGATGAGGGAAGGAACTGGGGAAGGGCTGGAGGCACATGGCAGCTGATTGGGGGAGGCCCTTGCACAGGATCGGACTCCTGGATTGAGATTCTCCCTTCCACCCCCCCCCACACAAAGTTGTTTAAGAAGGGCACCCCCGTTCTTGCTGCCGCCAAGTGAGCAGATCAAAAGAACAATCTCTCTGAGTGCCAGGAGCCTCGGTGGGTCAGACAGAGATGGGCCAGGCTTGCCCCCAAAAAGACCCACCCCCCTACCCCTGGGCTGCATACAGTGGGTCCAGCCTGCAGAGAGACAGCCACTCTGCCTGGCCCTCAGAAATCACCATCCTGCAGGAGGGACTTGGATCCTCCTTGTGGGGCCCACCTCCTGACTGCCCAGAGCTATCCCTGGACATTGGTTGGGAGGAAAGAGCCCCATGAGAACCTGGGACTTCCTGACCCTCCATGACCTTCCTTCCCACTCCACCTGCTGCTTCCAAATTCCTCTCAAGGCATTCAAGGACTTTAAGAACTGATAGCCGCCTGAGTGTGAAAGAACAATAGAATTAATTTGTTTAGCTAATGCTTTTGCTACTCGTGAACGGAGAAGCTTCTGCCTTGATAATTAGGAATTACTGCACGTTTTAAACTATTAGGACTGAACCAATAAAATTTTCCTGTATTTTATAAAATTTCTGGCCCCCATTCTAAACACATAACAGGCGGACAGAAACCTAACCGCCCGTCTTGCTTCTGTCCAAATCTCTGGGAGCCCATCTCAGCTCCACCAGTCCGGGCCATCTGCAGCGC
The DNA here is from genome assembly GCF_002007445.2 of Ailuropoda melanoleuca. Lineage (NCBI taxonomy): Eukaryota > Metazoa > Chordata > Mammalia > Carnivora > Ursidae > Ailuropoda > Ailuropoda melanoleuca. The sequence goes on from NC_048219.1 coordinate 80,714,955, forward strand.
CCCTAGCGACCTCTCCCAGCCATCGCGCCTCTGCGGCGCCGCGGTGTCCTGCTCAACAGTTTCCACCAGAGGGCGCCAGCGCTCCTCAGAAGAGGGATGCGGAGGCCGTCTTCACGTATTGTAATGCAGGTACAGAAGGCCAACACACCGTCCACAGGAGACACCTTGCTTCGGCATCATGAGTTTATCTGAATATGGAGCCCAAGGATTTTTTTAGACTGAAAGTATATTATAATAATTTCCTGGAAGGTTTTCTGGCATGGAATAATCTTACCTGGGCACTTCCCTTTGGCGGGGGCGGGGAGGGGGGCTAAACTATTACCTTTCAGATACATGCAGAATTTTAATTTTCATCAATATTAGCTTGAATTTGCATACTCTTCTAAGCTTTTGAAGTGATCTTCAAAAACCTTTCAGTTAGACTTCACAAAAACCTTTCATTTCCCTCTTTAAAGATGAACCGGGGCACCTGGGTGACTCAGTTGGTTAGGCACCTGGCTCTTGGTTTCCACTCAGGTCGCGATCTCAGGGTCTTGAGATTGGGCCCAGCTTGGAGTCGGCTTCGGTTCCTCTCTTCCTCTGCCTCTCCCTCTCCCCCCTCCTGCTCAAGCGTGCCCTCTCTCTCTCTTTCTCTCCCTCTCAAATAAATAAACACATCTTTTAAATAATAAATAGAGATGAACCAACAGGTCTGCGGAGGTCATTGTGACTGTTGGAAAGGTACACACAGTTAGCAAGGACACCTACACGTGGGCTCTCCTCACCTCCCCAAAGTCTGTGCTTACCCCCTTGCTGACGCTAAACAGCCCGGTATTAGCACTTCCTTTTTTTGGCATATCCTGCCACATGTACAGTTACACGTGGGCGGGCGTGGCTGGGGGTACCAGACCCTCTCCCCACAGCAGCTGGGCCAGCGCAGGTGTAGAAAGGAGGCCATGGGCTGGCAAGCTCTTTAGACTGTGTCTCCGGATGAAGCTTCCGGTCCCCATCCTGTCACCACCTGTGTGGCCCTGGACACCACGCCAACCTGTACCGTTTCTGAACCCGATATCAAAGAGGGGCTCTGGCCATGCAGTCTCTGAAGAGGGCCCACACAGCTCTAACTTCCCTGGATGGTGACTGTTTGGAAAGCCAAAGCCCACCACGGCGGGGAAAGTGAGGTGTGTTGTGTTGGAGATAAACAGAGCGTGTTTCCATCTCTTAGTCAACCCTGAGCACCAAGCTTTTCACCAGAGTCAGCCCTGAGCTCCCGCTTCTCCCTCACCCTTCGCAGCCAGCAAACCCTTCTCAGGAGCCAAATTCTCCAAGCCCGAAACTGGGTGGTTTGGTCTGAGGAAAACTCGTGAGAGCTAACTAGAGCCAGGCCAGGGTGTCCCCGGGCAGCAGGAGCTGCAGGCAACCGTGTTCTCGAAGCTTCCTCCACATCTCTGCTTCTCTTCGTGACACAACCTCGCACCTCACAGGCCTGGGAGGAGTCAGCCCGCACTCACAGTGGAGTAGCTCCCAGCTTCTTTTTCTTATTTCTCCCCAGATGTCACCCCTGAGAACTTTAAATATAATAAATGAGCCCATTGTGATGATAAGACTAATTACAAAAATTGTCTTTTCACTAAAGGCAGAGAGAAGACTCTGGCGTTTCCAGGAAGGCTCGCCCAACAGTAGACTCCAAGTAGAGAGGAAACCTCACATATTCCAAGAACCAACACTATTTGCATTTTGCTGGAACATGTGAGTGGGGTTCAAAGACTGAGATCAAGTGTCTTTCCAGAAACTGGGCTCATTTGTTTTTTCTGACAAGTCTAGTTGCTCTGTGTGCTGTCCTTACACAGCGCCGGTCACGGTGTTGCCTCAGGCATCTTCGCTCCCAGCTTCCTAAATGCTCCGTGGCCAAGTTGCTTTGGTTCTTTTTGTCCTCAAGCTCATCCTTGCACCTGTACTTAGCATGTGTCTCTCTTGAAAAGTCAGGAGGACGATGAACATTGAGGAGGAGGAGGATTGGAGCCTGAGGGGCCAGTGGCTGGGCCGGTGTCAGACCCGCAGCCAGTCCTCAGGCTCTGAAGTCCTAGGCAAGGTTCCCAGGGGCTCCTGAGGGGAAAGTTCTGGTGCCCCAAGGCCATCAGGTGGGCGGGGCACCAAGTGTCCCCGCCAGGGTGAGTCAGGAGAAGCTGATCACAGATGGGGAGACTGGTCAAACGGGGATTGTCCTGGCAGCCATTTTTCCTGAGCTGCCACAAAGTAAAGGGGCAGTCAGTCCCTGCCCTCAGCCCTGGGGCCCTACTATTCCGAGGCCGCACCCTTGGCCTCCCCTGGCAAAGGGTGTCTTCCTCTGCCGGGCAGACATCTTAGCCCCCAGGCATGTTCCACATCCTCCAGGAAACTTGTCAGAGGCAAAGCCAAAACCCTCCCAGCTCTCCAGAGTCAGTGGTCCGCGAGCTCATGCAGCCCTCGGGGTTCTGCACACATCAGAGTCCTGACTCACAGCCTGACCCGGCACCCTGGAAAGCCGGCAAGGTTGAAAGGCCACTACTGAGCTTACACCATGCCAAACTTCTAATTTCTGGTTTCTCAAAGAATTTCCATGTAGTTTTCTCCCTCTTTGTCCTCAGGCGCTTCCTATGAACTAGGTAAGACGCTGGGACTGCGCGCACATGAGAGAAGACTCCGACTTGTGAAGTTACCCAGGTCTGAGGCTACATAGCCAGGAACCTTCAGACTTGCTTCTCACTCCAAGTCCAGGAAGCCCACAGAAGCTGCCCACCTCCTCTTCTTCTAGGCCCACCCCAGGAGGGACCCTGAGTGCCACCCTCGTCCAAGAGGGTGACTGAGCCAGGTTGAGTCTAAAGGGCACACGCTGCAGGACTCCCTTCCACACACAAAACCAGACGACGCTCCCTCTTAACCCCTAGATATTATAATATGTGCTTTATTTGAAAAGAAATCACTTTTAGGACGCTCAACATCACTCACCATCAGGGAAATGCACATCAAAACCATGATGAGACATCACCTCCCCTGTCAGAATGGCTAACATCAAAAACGCAAGAATCAACACGTGTTGGCAAGGATGTGGACAGAAAGGAGCCCTCGTGCACCATTGGTGGGACTGGTGCAGCCACTATGGAAGACGTTACGGCGGTTCTTCAAAAAATTAAAAATAGAACTACCCTATGATGTAGCAATCGCACTTCTGGGTATGTATCCGAAGAAAACAAAAACACTAACTCAAAAAGATATATGCACCCCCATGTTCATCGCAACATTATTTACAATAGCCAAGACATGGAAAACCACCTAGGAGTCCACCAGTGGATGAATGGATAAGGAAAATGTGGTATATATAAAGTGGAATATTATTCAGCCATATAAAAGAATGAAATCTTACTATTTGTGACAACATGGATGGAGGACATTTATGCTAAGCAAAGTAAGACAGAGAAAGGCAAATACTGTAAGATATCACTTATATGTGGAATCTGAAAGAAAGAGAGAGAGAAAGACCAAGCTCATAGATGCAGAGAACAGACTGGTGGTTGCCAGAGATGGGGGTTGGGAAGTGAGCAAAACGGGAGAAGGGCGTCAAAAGATACAAAGTTCCAGTTATAAAACAAATATGTCATGGGAATGTAATATATGGCTTGGGAGTTGATAATACTGAATTGCATATTTGAAAGCTGCTAAGAGAACTGATCTTAGAAGTTCTCATCACAGGAAAAGCAATTCTGTCACTATGTATGGTGACAGATGTCAACAAGACTTTTAACCGTGGCAATCACTTCACAATACACACAAATATCAAATCATTTTGTTGTCCACCTAGAGCTAACACAACGTTGTATGTCAACTCTACCTCAATAATAAAAAGAAATCTCTTTTAGAGACATCTCTACAATGGAGATACAAAATGACTACAGATTCTGGAAGAATGGCACTAAACATTTACTGAGGGATCCCATGTTTTTACTCATGAAATCCTCACCAGGACCCTGTGGGGCAGGTATTATTAAAACTATTATTCCTATTTGACAGATGAGAAGACTGGGGCAGAGAAAGGATAAGTGGCATGCCCAAGGCCACAGAGCTTGCATTCAACCCCAGCAATCTGGCTGTGCGCCCACGCCAACTACCAGGCTATACTTCAGAGGACATGTCACTGAGAAAGGAAAACATCTGGGAGTCAAAATGAATTATGAGCTAAATAGTGCCCAGAGAAACTTGCTTAATAGGACTATTTGAAGGGAGGAGGGGAGGAGACAGGCAGGGGCGAGTCCACACCCAGGGGCAGTCCCAGTGAACATCCAGACAGAAATCCGAAATTTCTAGAGAGGTCTTCTTACTGTCAACTTATGCTCCGCTCCCCAGAAGAGCCCAGGGTCTGCACAGCAGTGGAGGGCGCCGCTCCCCTCCTCTGTCTGCCCCCCACTCCCTAGAAGCTGTGGTTCTTTCTCTTTGCAGGGCCACAGGACTCGTGGCGTGTGTCCACCTTTGGTCCACTCCCAACTAGATGCAGGGAAAGGCCCGGGTCACACCTAGGAACCCACAGTAACTGTGGCCAAAAGCTGCCCGCCATGGTTCCGGGTGGGAGGATTCATTCCCTTCCTGTGCCGAGTGTGTCGAGGGTATCTGTGGGGTAAATCCCTCCCCCCCCGTCCCGGTGGCTGTCATTGGGTTCTACCTTCCTGGCCCACCTTACCTTACCAGGCCTTTCCTCCCTTTCTCCCTCGAGTTCCTTAATGGAATTCTGGATCTGGTCTTCAGTAGAACCATGACTGACAGTGAAGGTACTGGCTGATGACGGTTATCCTCCCGAGGTGCCAGTATGTTGAAAAGACAGTGCTAAGAAGGTTTACACCTGGGAGACTGCTCAATAATATATGTATTGGATGGATGGATGGATGGATGGATGGATGGATGGATGGATGGGTGGATGGGTGGATGGGTGGGTGGATGGGTGGGTGGGTGGATGGATGGATGGATGGATGGATGGATGGATGGATGGAGCCTTCCAGCAAAAGCCTTGGCTCTGTTCAGGGTATGGCCAGCCTCACAACTGAGATTTTGGGCAGCACAGGAGAGGCAACAGGCTTCAGTTAACTGCTTGGGTTGTAAGAACAAAGACCCTTCAGTGAACCTGGGGCCACAATGTTCTGGAGCCCCCGAGCAGGGATGGGAAGGAGCAGCCCTCGGACCAGCCGAGCAGCCCACTGGCTCATGGGCCAAGGTCTCATCTCCACATATCTGCTCTGTTCTCCTTTCAACCCAGACTTGCAGCTGCTGCTTTTCCTCTCCTTTATTGACCTTTTCTCTCCCGTAGCTTCTGCCCCTTCATAGTTTACATTTCTCCATGAGCTAGGCGCCCCAGCCCCTCAAAGCCCCAAGTCTGTTTCTTGCTTTTGCAAGACTGTTTCTTGCTTTTCGCCGGACCATTCAGCTGCAGTCCCTGGGCTACTTGATGTTCTCCGTATTCCCAAATTCTAATAGATGTCTCTCTTAGACCAACCCACCTAACCACCCCCCCCAGGACAAACCTGGTGTTCCAACAAGACAAAACCAGGTTTATTGACCTGTGGCTGTGAAGGAGGCCGCACACGGAACTCACCAGATGCGGGGTATCGGGTGATTAAGAGAATGTTTAGGGGGCATATAAATGGACAGCGTTTTTCGAGGCTCATGGCAAAGCCATGCTGAGTGTGAAGGGCTCAGATGAGGTCTAGGCTGCAGAGTGAACTCAGGTTCTCTATCCTCGGAGACACAGGATGGCTGTGGACTGCTGCGTCCAGAAAGACCTTATCCGCTGCTCTGACCCTGGGCTATAAAGGGCTGCCTCCTGGCATCAAAGTCACTTAGACCCTCCAGGCAAGAGGGGGCCCTTTCATTCATACTGATAGAACTTCACACAGTGAAATTTCTGATCTATGATTTTAGAGGACAAAGTTTCTCAGTGAATGAAAACACAGTATAGGAGCACCTGGCTGGCTCAGGTGGTGGAACATGAGAATCTTGATCTCAGGGTTGTGAGTTCGACGCCCACGCTGGGAGTAGAGATTGCTTTAAAAAAATAAAAATTTTTTTAAAGATTTTATTTATTTATTTGACAGACAGAGAGACAGCCAGAGAGAGAGGGAACACAGGCAGGGGGAGTGGGAGAGGAAGAAGCAGGCTCCCATCGGAGGATCCTGATGTGGGGCTCGATCCCAGGACTCTGGGATCACGCCCTGATCCGAAAGCAGACGCTTAACGACTGAGCCACACAGGCGCCCCTAAAAAAATAAAATCTTTAAAAAAAATAAAGAAAACACAGTATACACTCAAAGAGGAGAGCTATGACCTTTTACAGATAGCATGTCCTTGGGAGACATGTGGCTACCTGTTAGCTCTGCCGCATGCTTTATTCGTGTGTGTTGTTCCAGCATACGCGGCCAGGCAGACTGCTACAGTCTCGGTCCAAGAAGGAGGATCGGATTGACCTGGCCTGTCTCCGCAGGCTGGGGCCCAGCTCAGGCACTGGACATCCTTCAGTTGGCTGTCCGCAGCCTGGGTCCCCTGAGTTGAGAGACAGCTATGGGCTTTCCCCTCACAGGGACCATGGGCACCTCGAACAGCCTGTTCAGTGTGCCTCCACAGGGCGAGTAAATCCCACACAGGCAAAGGGGGGCTCCAGCTCCCAAGTTGAGGAAGGTCCCTCACAGAGTCAGCCTGGCTCGGGTTCGAGGCATCGGACAGCCTCCACCAGCTGCTCCTGCTTCCTTCACCTCTTCAAGGGGAAGGCCGTGTCTTAGGGCAGAGGATAAACTGCTACAACAAAAAGCTCTAAAAACACAAGAGCTTAAACAAGAGAGAAGTTTCTCGTTTCTCAGGTAACAGTCCAGAAGCAGACAGGTGAGCCAGGTGGGCAGCTCTGCCCTCCTCAGCACGCGGTTGCCATTTGCAGATCCAAATGGCGCCTATGCTTCTTGCCAAGGGCCCAGCCAGCAGGAAGGGGAGAAGCAGAGAGCACACACTCCGTCCTTTTCAGTGCATGGCTGGGGAACAAGATACATCATTTCGGCTCACATCTTGGTGGCAGAACTTGGTTTCATGCAAGGGAGGCTGGGAAATGTCCTTGGCTCGGTGACCACAGGCCCAGGTGAACCTCTTACTGTGAGAAAGGAAAAAGCAGACACAGAGGCACAAAGCCCAACACTGGGAGGCCTGGTCTTGGTTAGCTGAGCCTCTTTCACTACCAGGCAAACGCTTCCATTCCCCTTTGTCCCGTCCTGGCCTTCTAGAGGAATCAGGGATTTGACGGGTGCCTGGGTGGCTCAGTCAGTGAAGCCTCTGCCTTCGGCTCAGGTCGTGGGTCCTGGGATCGTGTCCCACATCAGGCTCCTTGCTCAGTGGGGAGCCTGCTTCTGCCTGCCACTCCCCCTGCTTGTGCTCTCTCTCACACACATAAATAAATAAATAAAATCTTTTTAAAAATAAAAAATAAAAATAAATAAAGGAATCAGGGATTTGAACCCTCAAGCCTCCCTGCACCCAGGCAAATGGGGATCCCGGCAGGGGTCTCACTGGTGACGCTGATGAGGGACTGCTTCATCGTTCTCTTCTCCCTCCCCCGGGGCCAAGGCGTGGGGCTAGCTGGGAGCAGAGGGCACCGATGGCATGTTGGCCTTCGCACCCCTCCCTGCCACTGCACGCCCGTCTGGGCAGCTCTCAGCAGAAGGCAGGCATGACAAGCACAAGGCCACATGTCCCCACCCAATGTTTCAGATGCCGTTCTCCACAGCGAGGGCCACCCCTGCTGGCAGAGGGCCCTCGGGCAGGTGCCCACCGCCCTGGTGCATGGACAAGGTTCTGACTTGTGTCAGGCCCAGAGGACGTGGAACCAGTGGACTGATAGACACTCCCCACCACACACACACACACACACCTCCACAACAACACTCACTCTCAAGTTGCCATGGAGGGATGCCTCAGGGACACAAATTCAGACAGAGGTCATAGTGACTTCCTGGGCTGAGAGGCAGGGTGGCAGAGAGGTTAAGGGCATAGACCTAAAGCCAAGTTAATGGAGCTTAAATCTAAAGTCTGCCACTTACTAGCTCTGGGGCCTTGAGCAAATTACTCAAGCCCCCTGAGCCTCAGTTCCTGCATTTATAAAATAGGACTAAGAATGATACCTACTTCATAGTTGTGACAGAGACAGTTCAAAGAGTTGCTACATTAAAAGTGCTTAAAACAGGGTGCCTGGGTGGCTCAGTCGGTTACGTGTCCACCTCTTGATTTCAGGTCAGGTCGTGATCTCAGGGTTGTGGGATCAAGCCCCGGGTCAGACTCCACACTCAGTACAGAATCTGCTTAAGATTCTCTCTCCTTCTTCCTCTGCCCCTCCCCCTGGCTCACGCTCAATAAATTAATTAATTAATTTAAAAAAATCTTTTTTTAAAAAAACCTTAAAACAATATATGTAATCTAAAACAGCAAAACAAAGAATGAACAAACAAAAAGCAGAAACAGACCCATAAAGACAGAACTCTGATGGTTGCCAGAGGGGAGGGGGAGGAAGATGGGCAAAATGGGTGAAGGGGAGTGGGAGATACAGGCTTTCATTACAGAGTAACTAAGTCATGGGAATACAAGGTACAGAATACGGAATACAATCAATGATGCCGTAATAGTGTTATATGGTGACAGACGGTAGCTACCTTTGTGGTGAGCACAGCATAATGGAAGACTGTTCAAATCACTATATGTACACCTGAAACTAATGTAACGTGTGTGTCAACTATACTTCAAAAGGGGGGGGGGCTTAAAACAATGCCTAGCACAAAGCATTCAATAAATGTTGGCTACTGTTACCTTTCTGGATTTTACTAAAGGATAAGGACAATACGTGACCCTGTGGAAAGACACCCCAATGGCAGATTCCTGCACATGGTGTTACATAGGTAATTGCCATGAAGTCTTGGCCCTTTCTTCTTCACTCTTAATTCTTGCCACCGTAATTCTGGGAGACTTCACTGTCCATGTGGATAAGCCGTCCAATCCCTGACTTCTTGCCACTTGACCTCTGCCCCTCCCCTTCTGGCCCCTTCATGTTCATAGTGGGGATATTATCATTCCCTAATTTTCTTCCCCTTGAAAAATCACTAACTCAAGTATCTTATTATCTTCCCAGCTTGTCTATTCTACTACCCTGGCTATAACAGGTCCTCAACATCATGAAAATATCCTGTCCATCCAGGTAATATTTACCTCTTCCCCTCATCACCTCTTCTTTTCGATCAATGGCTCATCTTGGTCCATGATTCATCACATCGTTACTTCCAGTCAGCATTCTAAACTCCTTTGCCTTCTGTCCTTCTATGCACGAGTCTAGCAAAATTCCAGCCCTGGATAACTCTGCCTGCCCTCAGTTAGCGAGCAATGTTAGAAAAAGTAAACAGCTAACACTAATACCTGTTAATGTCTTACTCACTCTCTCTCTAAAATGGATAAATAAATATCTAAAAAAAGAATTTGTAGTTTTTATTTTTCTAGAAACTTGTTAATTTCATATAAATTTTCTAATTTATTGGCATAAAGTTATCCCTAATATCTATTTTTAAAATTCCTTTTAACTTTTTAAACATAAAATAAAACACAGATATAGAAAAATCACACAAATGTATAGTTTAGTGAATTTTAATAAGGTTAACACCTTTGCAACTAACCAATCAAACCATAAATAGAACCCTGGCAGCCACCCCAGAACACCCAAGGCCTTGCTCCTATCACAGCCCACCTCCTCCCCCCAAAAGCAACCACCATCCCGAATTCTGAGAATCATTTCTTCAAGTTTCTTTAAGGTTTTATAACCAAAAATGCATCCTGAAACAATATAATTTAGCTTTGCCCTTTTTAAGTGGCATGCCTTTTAAGTCCCTTTTATTGCACAGGTTGCAACTTCCATCTGTCTTCCCTCGCAGTATATCTGCTGACGAACGCAGGGCATCTCACCTATAAAGTTTCCAGTCTGGATCTTGCTGACGGCATCACCATGGTGCCACTCAACATGTTCTTCTCAGCCCCATAACTTCTACAAATTGGCAGCTGTATCCAGAGGCTTCGGATTCAGGTTCTGTTCCTTTGATCTATAGGTTGGGTTGTGTTCTTTCATCAGGAAGCATGCTTCCCCTCCCTCCCCCCATGGATGGCTCATTGCACAGATCCATTAATTCACTGAGGGCTGCAAAACGATGCTCTGATTCCAAAATTCCATTTTCATTCATTAAGTACAATATTTTTATAAAGGAATGCTTCCCTCATCTCCTGCTTGGTTATCCAGTGATACAGTTCCTATAGGGAAAGACGGGATAACGTATTTGGTTCTTTCTACTTGTTTACCGTTTTGTAAGGTAATAAACTGGTTCCCAACATCTTCTAAGGGTACATGCTCATCACCCCAATTTTTATATCATTATGAACTCACAAATATAAGTATATATTATGGGCTTCAATCAATTGCAATTATTATTCTCTTTGGAATTAAAATTGTATCATTTTTGGAAAGGGAAAACCTCTTTATAGTGGCTTCTAAGTCCTTATGACATGAAAATAGTGGTTAGCTTCCTTTATTCATTTATATGACAAGATGCCCCAGGCTTGTCTTATACATTCACCACACCAAAACTGGAAACAATCATTTCACTGAAAATCTGATTAATTTTAGTGGGAATAGTATTTCAGGACCACATCGCGAGCTAGGAATTGGTAGTAGCTTGGATATAATGACATCTTTAGGGGAACAGTTAAGGGAGAAAAAAAAAACTAAGAAATTATTCTTTTAAAATAAACTTGAGATGCGATTTATATAAAATGCACCCATAGTTAGATGAAGTTTGACAAATTTATACATTCTTGTAAACACTACCCCAATCAAGATATAAAACATTTTCATGGCCTGAAAATGCTCTTCCAACCTTTTTCAGTACAACTACCTTCCCCACCAGAAGCAGCCGCTACTCTAATTTCCATTACGATACATTAGCTGTCCCTGGATACTGTGTTCTCTAAATCCTCACTGAACTTGATAGTATTTTGTCTGTTGGACCTATCAGTTACCAAGGACTAAAATGATGGAGTTTTCCATTTCTTCTTGTAGTTCTGCCAATCCTTCCTTTATGTTTTGAATTTATGATGTGCTTGCAAGTTTACTACTTGTATTTATTCTTTGTCATTATATGGTGAATGTTAGTTTTCACCTGGTGTATTTTTTGCAAACTTTTCTTTCAGTCTTTCTGAGAGCCTTGTTTTAAGGATATCGCTCATAAACAGCAGTTGTGTGGATTTTTAAATGGAGTTTGACAGTTCCTTTTCACTAGGCATTTTGGTTTGTTTACATGTACTGATTATTAATATTTGGATTTATTTCCAGCATATCGTGCTTTGTGTTTTCTATTCATTCTATTTCCTGTGCCTTCAAGATTTTCCCTCTCTCCCTTTTCCTTTTATGTATGTTACACACTCTGTATTTATACTTTTTAAAAGGTTGCCTTTGAAGTTTCAGCACACGTTTAACTCAAGGTCCAACAGTGACCAATCTTCACTCCACTGTCAACTCAAGGCCCTTAAAATGTTCTGAGTACCCCTTTCCTATGTATATGCTATTTTTAATCAGTAGTTTAGTTTTATTGTTTATGGTGGTTTTTTCAACACATTTATTAAGATATTTCAAATATCATACAATTCACCCTTTTATAATATATAATTCAGGGTTTTTAGTATATTCACAATATGTACAATCATCACTTCCATCATTTATAGAACATTTTCACCACCTCCAAAAGAAACTTCAAACACTGTAGTTATCAATCCCCACCTCCAAGCAACCACTAATCTATTTTCTGTCTCTATAGATTTCCCTGTTCTGGATGTTTTATATAAATAGAATCATATTAAAATGTGATTTTTTGCGACTGGCTTTTTCATTTACCGTAACATTTTCAAGGTTCATCCATGTCAATACATCATTCCTTTTTACGGCCAAATAATTTTCCATTGTATAAATATACCACATTTTGGGGTACCTTGGTGGCTCAGTTGGTTGAGTGTCCAACTCTTGGTTTCGGCTCAGGTCATGATCTCAGGGTCATGAGATCAAGCCCCATGTCAGGCTCTAAATTGGGCAGGGAGTCTCTTTGAAGGCTCTCTCCCTCTGCCCCTTCCCCCAAATCACATGCATGTTCTCTCTCTCTCAAATAAATCTTTAAATAAATAAGTAAACCACATTTTGTTTATATATAAGTCTTTTTAATAGACATTTGGATTATTCCAACTTTTGGGTATACTGCTATGAACATTTGTGTACAAGTTTTTGTGTGGACATATACCTTCATTTCTGTTGGTTATATACTAAAAGCAGAATTGTTGGATCATATGGTAAACCCTACTCTTAATAGTTTGAACAGTACTAGACTGTTTTCCAAAGCAGCTGAACCATCTTACATTCCAAATCACTAGCAGTGTATGAGGATTCTGGTTTCTCCACATTCTCACTCACACTTGTTATTATCTCACTTTTCAGTTCCAGCCATCATAGTGGGTGTGAAGTGCTATCTTATTATTGTTTGCTTTGCATTCCCCGATGATGTTGAGCATCTTTTCATGGCCTTATTGGCCATTTGTATATCTTTTTTGGAGAAATGTCTGTTCAGATCCTTTGCCCATTTCTTAACTGGGTTGTCTTTTTATTATTGAATTGTAAAGGATTTTTATACAGGGGTGCCTGGGTGGCTCAGTCGGTTGTACATCTGACTCTTGATGTCAGTTCAGGTCATGATCTCAAGGTCATGAGATCAAGCCCCACATCAAACTCTGCAATGGGCTTGTTCTCTCTCTTAAAAAAAAAATTATACATTCTGGATACAAGTCCCCTATCAGATATGGGATTTTTATGTATTTTCTCCCATTCTGTAGGTTGTCTTTTTACTTTCTTGATGGTGTCCTTTGATGAACAAAATTTTTAATTTGGTAAGTCATGTATCTTTTTGTTGTCCCTTGTGCTTTTGGCGTCACATCTAAGAATCCTTTGCCAAACACAAGGTAATGAAGATTTTCCCCTATGTTGTCTTCCAAAAGTTTTATAGTTTAGCTTATATTTACATGCCTGTGGCTATCCAGGTGAATAATTAATTAACAGGGTTTTTTTGAACCATTAACATTTGTTAAAAAGACTGTTCCTTTCCCATTGGATGGTCTTGGCACCCTTGTTAACAATTATCAGTTGACCATACATGTATGGGTTTATTTCTGGACTTTCAATTCTATTCCACTAATCTATTTCTGTCTTTGTGCCAGTACCCGTGTGTGTTACTATATCGCCTTGTAGATAGGTTTGAAACGGGGGGAAGTGTGAGGCCTCTTATTTTATTCTTTTTTAAGATTGTTTTAGCTATTCTGGGTCCCCTGAAATTCTGAATGAACTTTAGAATCAACTTGTCAATTTCTACAAAATAAATCGATTGGGATTTTGATAGGGATTACAATGAATCCATTATCAGTTTGAATACTGAAATCTTAACTTTTCTGATCCATGAACATGAGATTTTCATGTAGTTAGATGTTCTTTAATTTCTTTCAATGTTTTCTAGTTATCAGAGTACAAATTTTGCACTTTTGTTAAACTTTATTCCTAAGTTTTTTGATGCTATTATAAATGGCATCATTTCATTTTTAGAATGTTCATGGCAAGTGTGTAAAAACACAACATTTTGTATATTATCTTTTATCCTGCAAACTTGCTGAACATGGTTATTAGTTCTAATAGATTTTTAGTGCATTCATTAGGATTTTCTCTATATAAGTTCTTGTCATCTGCAAATAGAGATCATTTTACTTCTTTCTTTCTTTCCATTTTGGAGGCCTTTCATTTCTTTTTCTTGCCTAATTGTCATGGCTAGAACCTCCAGTACAACATTGAGCAGTAGTAAGAGCAGATATCCTTGCCTTTTTCCTAATGACTGAGAGAAAGCATTCAATTTTTTACCATTAAGTCTGACGTTAGCTATGGATTTTTCATCAATGCCCTTAATCACGTTGAGGAAGTTCCCTTCTATTCCTAGTTTGTTGAGTGTTTTTATCACAGAAGGGCTTTGGATTCTGTCAAGTGCTTTCTTGAATCTGAGATGATCTTGTAATTTTTGTTTTTTATTGTATTCATCTGATGTATTACACGTTGATTTTCAGATGTTGAACTAACTGTGCATCTCTGGGATAAATCCTACTCAGTCGTAGTGTGTAATTCTTTTCTGTTGCTTCATTCACTCTACTAATGTTTTGTTGAGGATCTACACATCCATATTCGTGGAGATATTGGTCTGTAGTCTTTTCTTGTGATGGCTTGTCTGGTTTTGGCATCAGGGTAATAAAGGCCAATATAAAATGAGTTGGGAAGTGTTCTTTTCTCTTTTTAGGAAGTGAATAATTTAATTCTTCTTTACATGTTTAGTAGAATTAAGCTGTGAAGCCAACTGTGCCTGTGCTTTTTTTGATGGGTAGTTTGTGTTGGTTTTTTTTTTTTTTTTAATTACTACTTCAGACTCTTGTTATGGGTCTACTGACATTTTTTTTCCCTTAGTTTTAGTTTGTCTTTCTAGGAACTCATCCATTTCATCTAGGTTATCTCATTTGTTGTCATACAATTGTTCATTGTATTCTTTTATAATTCTTTTATTTCTAAAGAATAATTTCTAAGGTTAGGTTACTGATTTGAAATCTTTCTTAACATAGGCATTTACAACTATAAAATTCCCTCTATGCACTGCTTTAGCTGAAGCTAATAACTTCTGCAATGTGTCATTTTCATTCATCTCTAAGTGTTTTCTGATTTCCCTTGATTTATTGACCCATTCGTTATTTGGAGGAGAGTTGTGTTCAGTAACTCCACATATTTTTTATTTTCTCAACCTTTTTCCTGTTACTGATTCCTAATTTCATTCTACTGCTGCTGAACAACATACGTTGCACTATTTCTATTCTCTTAAATTTATTTTTTAGTTTTTTTTTTATATTTTATTTATTTATGTGAGAGAGAGAGACAGCCAGCGAGAGAGGGAACACAAGCAGGGGAGCGGGAGAGGAAGAAGCAGGCTCCCAGCGGAGAAGCCTGATGTGGGACTTGATCCCGGAACGCCGGGATCACGCCCTGAGCCGAAGGCAGACGCTTAACGATTGCGCTTCCCCAGGCGTCCCTATTTTCTTAAATTTATTGAGGCTTGTTTTATGGCTTAACACATGACCTATCCTGGAAAATGTTCCATGTGCACTCGATAAGAACGTATATCTGTTGTCTGTTAGGAGTGTTCTACAAATGTCTATTAGATCAGTTAGTCTGTAGTGTTGTTCATCTTCTGTTTTGTTATTCTAGCTTTCTATCCATTATTGAAAAGTAGGACAGTGAATTCTCCAACCATTATTGTTGTATTTATTTTCCCCTTCATCTCTGTTTTGTTTTCAGATATTTTGGTGCTTTATTATTAGGTGTATATATGTTTAGAATTGTTAGATCTCCCTGATGTCAATTGACACTTCTATCATCATAAAATGTGCCCCATTCGAACTTTTGTATTAAAGCCTATTTTCTCTTAAAATACAGCCACTCCAGCTTTGTTATGATTGCTGTTTGCAGGATATGACATTTCCTCCTATTATTTTCAATCTATTTATGTCTTTTGATATAAAGTGTGTCTTCTGCCGACAGTATATACTTGAATCAGGTCTCTTACAAAGTCTGACAATCTCTGTGATTTGAATTGTTTAATCCATTCATATTTAATGTTATTATGTTGATGTCTATGATTTTACTTTTTGCTATATCTCATGCCTTTTTTGTTCTATTTCCTTTAATGCTTTCTTTCACTTCAAGTGAATATTTTCTGAAGTATTTTAATTTCTTTAAGGAATTTTTCACTGTTTTATTTTCGTAGGTTTTTTTTTTTTAAGTTGCTCTGGGCTTTATCATACACATCTTATTAGAATGAGCT
Source organism: Ailuropoda melanoleuca (assembly GCF_002007445.2). Taxonomy (NCBI): domain Eukaryota; kingdom Metazoa; phylum Chordata; class Mammalia; order Carnivora; family Ursidae; genus Ailuropoda; species Ailuropoda melanoleuca. Next base: position 80,730,956 of record NC_048219.1, read on the forward strand.
ACTGATTTATACTAGGTTAATTCCATATAGGAACATTACCCTTATGTAGCTCTATTTGTTTCCTCCTTTTTTGTGATATTATTGCTAAATATAAACTACCTTTGATGTTACAAATCCAACAAATAGTTATAATTATTAACTTACCAATTATAGTAATTTCCTTAGGCTAATACAAATTCACTCCTACCCACCTCCTTTATGCTATTAGCAAATACATATATATTACATTTCTTTATGGTCCCAATGATATACCATATAATGTTTTATACAGTCCCACTTTTTATATCAATTAAGAGGAGGGTAATAAGTATTTATGTGGTCTTATGTTATTGTTTTTGCAATACTTTGGGGAATTTTTCATCTATTACGTCTTTGAACATTTTTACTTTTTTTCTCCTCTCCTTCTGGTACTCCCATTATGCATGTGTCCGAGTGTGCTTGATGGCAACTGACATTTCTCTGAAGCTCTGTCCATTTTTCTCCATTTCTTTTTATCTCTATTGATCTATCTTCAAGTTTGTTTATTCTTTCTTCTGCCAGCTCAAGCTACTGTTCAGTCTGTCTAGTGAATTTTTTATATCGGTCATACATTTCAACTCCAGAATTTTTTTTTTAAGATTTTATTTATTTGTCAGAGAGAGAGAGAGCACAAGCAGGGTAAGTGGCATGGAGAGGGAGAAGCAAGCTCCCTGCCGAGGAAGGAGCCTGATGTGGGACTCAATCCCAGGACCCTGGGATCATGACCTGAGCTGAAGGCAGATGCTTAACCGACTGAGCTACCAAGGCATCCTTCAACTCCAGAATTTTCATTTGGTTCTTTTTAATATCAATCTCTTTATTGAAACTCTCCATTTGACGTGACACTGACATCATACCTTCATTTACTTTTTAACCATGGTTTCCTTTAGTTCTAGGAACATGTTTACAGTGACTACTTTCAAGTTTTTCTCTTATAAATCCAACATCCTGTTACTCTCACAGTTTCTATTGCCTGCTTTATTTCCAGCATATTAATTATACCTTTCTATTTCTTTTCATGAGTATTTGTTGGGAAATGGAGATTTTAAATAACATAGCAGCTGGTCCTTCCTCTCCTCCACCCCAAGTGACCATCATTTTTGTTTAGTGACTGGCTGCATTAGTTTAGTGAAGTGTACTCCCTCCTCTCTCCCAGCATTAAGCCTCTGATGTTTCTCCTTGAGAAGACATAGCTTTGGGTAAATTTCCCTCGGATGACAGTGGTTTCATAGGGTTCCCATATTGTTTTTTTTGACCAGGCCAACTGTTAAATTCTCATAATTTCCAGCTTGCTATATTATTTTCAACAATGCTGTGGGGCATAAATTGCTCTATAAACTAATCTAATCATATTCTGGCTCCTTTTAAATGCATAGTTACTGAGATCTGTGTGTGACATTCTTATAATTTCAGGATGGCTCCTTTGGGCTTATTTCCCAGTTTTCTCCTGCAAAGTAGCTAACCTACAGTTTGCACTGTACCCTGAATCTCTCTTCAGTTGCCTTTTGTCGCAACTCCAGTGCTGTCTCATGTTTGAATTTGGCCACACTCTATTACAACTGAAGTCCATCCTTTTGGAAGAGATTTGGGGCTATCAGTTTCATAAAGTGCCTCCCTCTCAAGTTAAAATCTCAAAGCCAGGGCTTAGCTGGAACAATGTGAAACCTCTGAGTGACATCCCTAAGTGCTCAGTGGAGGGAGCGGGGAAGCAGCCTGAGGCCTTCTCGCTTGTCTCTCCTGGTATGAAACCACCTCATGTGCTAAGACAAAGGTCTAAGACAAAGGTGGTCCATGTCCCAGTAATTCTAAGCATGCCATACCCAAGGTAGAGCCTCCATCCTGAGTGGGGGCTGAATAGAGTAAGAGCCCCCAGACACACACACTTCTCAACCACACTCACTTGAACCTTCACCCCAGCAACAGGCACCTGGGACAGGATGAGAAAGACTCATGTCTTGCTTTTCCCAGGAAGATAGCCCTTCATCTGGGAGTTGAGAAAGACAAAGCCTAATGATTCTGGCTGCAGCAGTCTGGAGTCTCCACATTGCTGAGCTGGAGTAAGGAGCTAGGAAGAAGCCTTGACTCAAGTGTCACAAACTCTCACCATCCCTACAGAATTTTCATAGGTTTTCTTGAAAAGATGCTTCTTCACCTGTTTGCACAGATGTTTCTTCATCTGCTGTTTGCTCATAGGTCCATTTGAGAGGCTTCACTTGTTTTGTTGATTTTCACCATTTTCCCTGGAAGCAGGGAAGCAGAATCACACTGTCATGCTGTGAGTCATCTGATCCACCTTTTAACTCAAGAATTGACATTATTGCTTTATAAAGTTTAGTTTACCCTCATTAACCATTTTCTTTGATCACCATTCCTTCTTGAACTTCTTTGCTTCCTTTTTCCAGGAATAAACCAAGAATTCATTTAATGAAGTTATGTTAACAGTGAGCTCTCACTTTTTATTCAAAATGACCTTGTCCTTTTTTCTTGGTAGTTTTGTTGGGTACAAAATTCTAGACTGACAGCTTTCCCTATCTATAAATATTATCCCACTGTCTTCTGGTTTTCATTGTTGTTCTGAAGTAACTGTAGCACTAACTACTGTGAACTTCATAAGGTAAGTCTTCTCTTGCTCTTTTAAAGACTTATTTTTGGTGGTTTGCCTCGTAAGAGTGTCAACTCTGACTTTCCATTTTGTAGGTCCTAGCTTTCGTCTATCTTCCATAACTTAGCTCAGTATGTCTAGATGTTGATTTAATTTCTAAACTCCACAAGGCTGACATACAACTTTAAGCAAATGGGGAAGTTCTCAGACAAAATACCCTCCAATATCATCCACAACCATTCTCTGTATCATCCTTCCAGTACTCTATAAGATGTTCATTGGCCTTTACCACATGCTCTTGGTGACCTTTAACTTCATATATTCTCTCTGTACTGTGCTGCATTCTGTGTAATTTCTTCATCTTGGTCTTCTTTTATCTATATGTTTTTGTCTAGATGCTTAGTTCTCAAATCTGACTGATCATTTTTCTTCCCATGCACCCGTTATCCCCACCTCCACCATTTTTAATAGTCTCTCATTCTTTCTCAATTTTTAGACATTCTTCTATTCCTTATGCATTTTGTATTTCATTGAATCTAAGCCATCAAGTATTAAAGGATACACTACTTTTTATACCAGTAACATAGCCAATATACTATAATGCCATCCCGATTTTAGAGAGACACTAAAATCTCTTCAATGTCTGAATATACTCATCCAATAATTCCCATGTCTGCCATCATTACAGGTCAGATTCTGCTTTCTCCTAATTTTTTAATAATGACTTATTTCTCATTTTTGTGACTTTGAATGAGTCCAAGATTATTATAACACTATCTGAAAATTCAGGTTTGAAGTGCTTTCCTTAAAAGAGTTATATTGACACTTGTTTAAAATGCCTGGAAAACACTTCTGACCTGATACCACTTTAAGTCTTAGTTTTACTAGTATTCTAGTATTTTTCTGACTCGTATTCTGACTAGTAGTATAAGTTTGGCTCCAAATCCATTTTAAGTGTCAGCTTGTAGACACCAGTTCTAAGGGTAGATTTCTCCCCCCTTTCCTCCACTCAATTTTCTTTCTCTCCTCTCTTGAGGTAGGGTATTCTGGGTCATTCTTTCACTGACTGTATCATATATTGAGGTACCAGGTTTTGGAAGAGTATCTCACTCTAACCTCACCTTTATGTTGGCCCTATGCTCTGTCTCCCTTTTAAAGCTTAGGCCATTCCAAAGTCTTCAGGACACAAGGATTGGCAGAGCCTTTGGAGCAACTGTCTTTTTCAATACTTCTTTGGATTCACCCTTTTTGTTCCACCCCGCTAAACCTTATTTTGAAAACTCTGAAGTCTTCAAAAACTTCAACAATAAACACCCCATCTACTTTTCACTAAGATTCACCAGTTGTTATTCTGTCACATTCACATGATCTCGTATATATATTTTACACACACACCCATTTGGCCTAACCATTTGAAAGTAGTATGACACTTCATTTCTAGATACTTCAGCATGCATTTCCTAAGAAAAATGGCATTCTCCTGTATTAGGAGAAAACCATTGTCATCTAAGAAAGTTAAATATTCCATATCATTAAAGAATTCATATACAAATTTCCATAGATGTCTCTAAAATGGCTTTAACTGCTAGGTTTATTTAATTCAAGATCAAATCTAAGCACATCACACGATTTTTTTAAAAAAGATTTGAGAGAGAGCGAGAGAGAGATGGACAGAGAAAGCCAAGCAGACTCCACACTGAACGCAGAGCCAATGCAGGGCTTGATCTCACAATACTGAAATCATGACCTGAACTGAAACCAAGAGTCCAACACTTAACTGTGCCACCCAGCTGCTACCATTACATGTTGTTTTTTGATCTATAACAGTCTCCCCACCTGTTTTACACAACAGTTACTTTAAAAATTCACACCAGGCATCTTTGTAAATGTGCTACATTACACTTTTGTCTAATTATTTCACATGATTAGACTGTCAAATATTTTTGGTAAAAATGCTACAGGTGATAAAGTGGAACTTTGTTTTGTAGTCACAACCTACCAATAACTAATGGTGTGGCTGGAAGGGCCTCTGTGGTTCTTATTATGACTGCAAGACACTTCAGCAACAATCATCAGGAAACTGAAGAAATAAAAGTTATTACTTACAAGACCTGGAAATTACATGGTACATCTGGGCCCACATAGCAAGGCTGCAGGGGGAGATGCTGGGAGGGGGGGGCACACACAAGACCAGGGTTTCCTCATTTACTGAAGTTGGGGAGAGGTCTAGGTTTCATGCGCTCATTCCTTATTGGTGAATTTAAAACAGAAGAACAGGAATTATTTAAAGTGTGGAGAAGACAAGCAGCTCAAATGGTCATTTACCAAAATCAACCAAGATTTGTAAATCGAAGGAGCCTCCTTGGGGGAAGGAGGCCTGGCTCTTTATCTAGTTGTGTGGCTGGCAATGTGTTTACTCAGAGAGTTCTCTTTGAAATGGATGCCTTGCCAATGAAAGCTTAAGCCAGACACTTGCTTACAAAAAAAGAAAACAAAAAACAAAGGAAAAAAAAAAACAACCCAGGACTTAAGCTACAGGTTTGAGTATCTTCCTTGCTAGCTCAGCAATACATTAAAAGGTTTTTTTTTTAACGACTCTTATCCATTTCAGATGTTTTATACCATTAGGAGGGTTCCTCAGTGCATGCAGTCTACCATATTGTCAGAAACAGATGTCACTATATATTGCCTTTCCAGATCATCAATAGTAACAACTTTATAAATGAAAGAATAGTGACATATTTACCACTACCTAAGGCCATGAAAAGGGGAAGCTTAGACAAAACCTTGGAGTAGGTGTTATATCCTACCAATTCATTTTTGCATGTATTATTTCTTAAAAATCTAGAGGCTAATATGGGTGTTTGCTGGAGTTTAGAACTCCAGTCTCAAATTAGTGAAGGACAAGCTAAATATTTAAGAGTTGAGGACAGATTTGAAAGCCTTGGGGTCCTGCATCTACATTTTTTTCTCATCTCATTAGTAAAAAGAGAGAAATTACATTTCTAACCTGCCCCTTTTCATGGCAATAGCAGGAAAAGGAAACAGGAAAAAAGAAAACTAAATGTTTCCTTATCACAATTTACCATGTGTCAATCATGTGCTATAAATGACCTCTTGTCCGTATTAATTCCAGGAGCTGGATACAACTATCCTCATTTCACAAATAATTAAAGCGAAACTTAGAGTTCATACAGGTTAAACAAAGTTTACCAGTTTAAACCAAAGGGTTCAAGTGGCCCAATGGTCAAACTCATGATTTTTCCACTACACAAAATGCACCCAGAAAGGTCACAATTTGTTATTTCCATTCTGATATTTCACTGGGTTATTCATGGCCATAGTTCTGCATAACCTAAAGAAAAACCAAAATCAAACTTCTTGAAAAACAATCTATACTCAATCATTTATCTAACCCACTGTATACTTACTGCTGCTCAAAATGGAATAGTTCTCCCAAGGTCATCTATGGCTTCTATATTGTTCAACTCTATGCCCACTTTACCTTTACTTCATCTCTTGCTCTAACACTTGATGTCAATGATACTTCTTTTGAAACCCCTTATGAAACCTCTCTCATCTTCCATTATGGCTCCTCTGCCTTTCCTCAATGACTATTCCACAGTCTTTTTGTAGAATCTTTTCTTTTAATATACACTCCTTAAATATTTCCTCCGCTATCATAAGTATCCTATTCTTTCCATTCTATAACTTTCCTAGGCAATATCATATTTCTTTCATTGTTTTAGTTAACAACAGTATGCTAGTGGCTCAACTTTTGACAGGTGTTTGCTGAATGCCTATCATGTGCTAGCCATTTTCAGTGACAAGACAGACGGGGCGCCTGGGCGGCATAGCGGTTAAGCGTCTGCTTTCAGCTCAGGGCGTGATCCTGGCGTTTTGGGATCGAGCCCCACATCAGGCTCCTCTGATACGAGCCTGCTTCTTCCTCTCCCACTCCCCCTGCTTGTGTTCCCTCTCTCGATGGCTGTCTCTATCTCTGTCGAATAAAAATAAAATCTTTAAAAAAAAAAAGACAGACAGGATTCCTGATGGATCTTAGAGGCTTTGCCTGCAGCCCAGTTATTTTTCATGAGACCAGAACCATGGACACCTGCACCTTAATTTTCCACGGGTACCCTAAACTCAACATACCCCCCAAACTGAACTAATTCCCCTCCACTCATAATCTATTCCTTTCTCCTACTCTTTATTATTTTAATAGGTGTCATATAAAATATGCCTAAGGTAAGGACAACCTGGCCTCAATTATTGGTCTGTTTTACTTTCTAAATCTAAATTTTGACTGCTAGTTTCCATCTACACTGCCAAATAGCTAGTTTAGAGCCCATCTGGATTACTCACAGCCGACAACTCTCACTCCACTTCCAATATTCTCCATAATCCATTCATCACAGTTTAAAACGAACTTCCAAAAAAGGCAAGTTTGATTATATCAGCTCTCCAAGTCCTATTCTTGGAGAATTCTTTAAGAAGAATTCTTAAAATTCTTCAGGGGCTCCTTGTTGTCATCAGTGAAAGCCCCAAATCCTTTAACATGACTTTCAAGTCACTGTTTAAAAAGGACCCTGGCTCCATTCTCCAGCTTAGTATTCTACTGCTCCAACTTACACCCTACTCCAAACTGAACTTCTCAGGTCCTGGAATGAATGAATGAATGAATGAATGAATGAATGAATGAATGAATGAATGCATGAATGAATGAATGCATGAATGAATGCATGAATGAATGCATGAATGAATGAATGCATGAATGAATGCATGCATGCATGAATGAATGCATGCATGAATGAATGAATGCATGAATGAATGAATGCATGAATGAATGCATGAATGAATGCATGAATGAATGCATGAATGAATGCATGAATGAATGCATGAATGAATGCATGAATAAATAAATAAATAAATAAATGAATGAATGAATAAATAAATGAATGAATGAATGAATGAATAAATGAATAAATAAATAAATAAATAAATAAATAAATAAATAACTAACTAACTAACTAAATAAATAAATAAATATATTCCCTTTCATTTTCAGACTTTTCTATATCTTATTCTCTCTTTACTCTTTGCCTGGTCCCCCCATCATCATATTTTTATGAACGAAAGAGATCACTTCCCTGATCAGTGAAGTTTGGTGTCAGATGCTTTCCTCTATGTTCCTACTATATTCTGTGTTGATCCCTATCATAACACACATTGTTCTCATATACAGTCTAAACACTTGTGAAGGCAGGGACTGTATTTTATCTTCTTCACTTCTGTATCTCCAGTGTCTGGCACACAGTATACATTTTTCAAATAAACTTAAATGATTAAATCTCAACTCAAAAAAGGAGGAAAAAAGGAATTCATTTGCAAACTTTTTCAATTTTCTAATTTAATAGAAATGACCAAAACAATGTGGCTTTCAAACAAGGCTTTAAACTAATCTAATACAACTTCTACAACACATTCCAGAGCATTATAACAAGAAATATTTACAGGCAGCTAATGTATTAAATAACCATGAAAAAGAAATTCTTGCTTTTAATACACACCAGCAAAAAACACAGGAACGGAACAATTAGAAACTGCAACCTTGTTTTAAAAAATTAAATATGATTATTTAGAGAATACAATACCACAGAAACAGCACTTTTTCTTTAAGAATCATATTGAAGGGTAATTATGTGCAAAAATAATAGTTGTAGTAGTAGTAGTAGTAATAATAATAATAATAATAATAATAATAATGAGGGGAAGAGACCAGTTGAAATACTGGAAGCAAGGAACTAGTAAGGCTGTGAATTTAACCCTTTCGTGTGTATGTCTACATAGAAAATTAACAGGCTTTCAGATTGCACATACCGTTTTTATAGGCTTATGTACATGTTTCACTGTGATTTAAAACATAGTAAATGCCTACATTTTTCAGACCAGGAGCAGACAAGCACTTCCTTCTTAAGACTGAAATTTAGGCCACACCTGAAAGGGAATATTGCAGTGGCACCTACAAAATCATTTGTGTGCCTTCCCACATACAAATTTGGTGAATTTAAAAGAAGAACATTTTTGACTTTAAAGATTACTTGCTAGAAAAGGGCTAAACTTAATTTTGTACATTTTGTAGTATGATTATGACAAATATATCCAAATTGACTTATTTTTGAAGATAATTTTCTCAGATACAATAAAAAATATATAAAAGACCACGAAGGCAAACACAGGGAACTAAGATGGAAGATATGCTTTACATGCATTTTGGCCAAGTAAAAGAAACCATTATATCCAAGAGTACATGTTGAAATCTGAAATGTCTATGTAAACTGTGGCATATAAATTTTTTTTCTTAAAAAAGTACCTTCAATTTTTTTTACTCAAATACCTACTTTTAAAAAAATATGCAACTTTCCCCAATTTTTAAAATAAAATGCCACAATATATTGTCATAAGCTCCAGCATACATTTAAATTTCTTATTTTTTAAAAGATAGACTGGGTGATATGCATACAAACTTTCCTATAAAATCACCATCCAGGAGAAGACTATGACATGCCTATTAGGCAACAGACTTAAAGCAGTGTTATTGCTTTATCAAGGAGGAGAGAACTGTGAGAAAAATAAAAGAAAGCATCCAGGTTCAGTTCAAGATCAAACTGATACACCTTGAAAACCTTGGATCATCTTCAGCAGATTATTAATACAGATGGTATGAATTAAGAATCTGATTAACTAGGGGAGTTGGGGGTGGGTGGATTTTATAAAACTACTCACCGATCCAATGCTGAGTATGCAAATAAGCAGTGTTGACTTCAACAAGAAATGAGATCTTTATACTTCCTGTGTTGTGAGTGGGAACGGGTAAGGGACTTAAAAGGCCAAGGGAGAGGGGGCCACAGCATCTATTCCCATTTTGGATACTAAGAGATTGCTCAATAACATATGGTAGGCCAAAATCCAAGGGCACAGTCAGAAGACCTAAATCTACTGGCTTATTAACACTAACCACTAATAATTACATGGCAGGATACCTGCTGAGGTAATTGGTAAACCTACAATTTGCACACTATAAAACCTTTTGCTTCTACTTAAAAGCATTATTTCTTTGGATTAACTAAAAATCTCAAAAACTGTTAAAACAAAAAATGAGAATTAACTGACTTTAAAATTATTTAAAATTCCTTTATAGAAGATATAAAAGTCAGAAAATACCTTGTTGATTCCAAAAAGAATAATTTCAACAGAGGATCCAATGCCTTATCATCTCTCTGTGGTAATGATTTGATGTTTCTATATAGAGCATGACCTACAATCTAACCATACTTTGGAACACGTACATGTTTCACCTTGCAAAACAATTCCTTTACTCAGTGAATCAACTGAGCCAAGTGCTAAAAAAAAAAATACAAATTTAGGCCAGCAGAACAGACTGAGGAACACTGTTCTTAGTGTTCTGGTGGGAGATGGGAACTCAAGTACTGCAAAACTGCAAGTTTTTAAGGAAACATTTAACATCTCCAAATCTAAAATACTGCCTTTTAACAAAGAAAGAGTATTAAACTGCCTTCAGAAATTGATATTCAATGTTTGTTTTGAAACATAAATTAATAGAAAAACATGAAGACATCTGAATATCAATTTAAGCTTTTATACTTCCTAACAGTTATATTAGATAGTGGCTAAACAAATCAGCTTAGGAACACACTGATCAATGCACAAGAAAAAAGCTTCAATGAAATCTAAACCTTCATTTAAGGGTGGTTTGTTGGTAGCTATTTACTTAATAGTAAATCCTCAGTAAGAGCAATTGTCTTCTGTTAACAGAAATGGAGCCTATTAAATGTTGGCAATAAAGTGGCTTTTCAAAAAACCAATCTTAAAAGAAAAAAAAAATTCCACCTAACACAGAAATATCTTTAAGGGAACACATTATCTTTTAAGGCCTCAAATACCAAGAAATAAATATATAATGAAAATTTAGTTTCTCCCCCATTGGTAGAACCTATATAAAAGACTTATCTAAGAATCATGAAAAGGATTCATCTGAAAAGCAAGTATAAAATATTAGAAATCAATGGCTTGACAAAAGGAATTCTATACTGCTACTCATCGCTTTCCAAAACGTGCCCTTATATACATCTGATAAACTGAAATCATAAATGTTGTGGGGAAAAAAGGAAATACACATAAATAAAGCATTTTAAAATGATTCTCTCCCTCTTGTAAGAAAACTCTTCTTAGGTACCTGAAATTTGACTAAAATGATAAAACATTTCAGTGTAAGTTTTAAAGCTGAACTTATAACAAAACTGAGAAAGGAGCTAAAAGGAAGCCACAGAATGAAGTCAACAGCAGTAATAAAATCAACACCACTTACATACACCATCAGAAGGCCTGAATAATATTCATGTTTACCCCCAACACTTGTCAAGAAAAGAAAAACAACCCAAAGGAATTTGTATAATAATTTCTTTAGAGCACTTTATTTGATTCAATATGCACTAAAAAATATTTACCTCTCAGACAATTACGTCAAATAATTTTTACTGAGTAGTCTACTGTCTTGAATTGCAGAAGCTGAAGTTTTAAAAAGGCAAATGATTTGCCACAAATCTGCTGACGTCTGAAAAATATCTAATGGCAAGTCTTCTATTTTGGTCACTTTATATTCTAAGGTGTCCATACAAAAGTAGGACTAAATTTTTTAATCCAACAAAAGAGAAGCCTGTACACAGTCTAGAACGCACATCTTGGATCTGAGCATCACAAATGAAGAAAAGAAAAATGAAACCAAGCCAAGGTGGTTTATCTGCCTCAGGGGCTGAACTCAGGGTAGTAATGGTGGGTTTACTCCAGTAACCATTCAAGTGGGGATTGGCTCATTTTCAGGATTTACTTACAGGCCTCTTCTAAGTCCGTTAAGCCCCCAGTCCATGCAAATGTCCCACTTGGTGGACAGATGAGTAATCTAACCCCACCGGGTTTATTTCAATAGTTTGACATTTAATAATAAGCTGCTTCTGAAGATTTTCTGAGAAGTCTGTTCTCTATTAAAATAAGATAGAACCTCAAAATATGAATGTGAACATTAGAAATAGACAGCATATATTACAAATCCATTCTTGATAGGAACATTAGTAAGAATACACATTAGCTTAAAAAACAGGCTCAGCAAATGTTGCTGATCTGCCAGAAGTTTTAGTTCACTATTTACAAATAAGACAAAGTGAAATACAGAAAATTTTACACATTTGGTAGTTGACAGATTACTGTTTGCCAATAGTGGTCTATCAGAAAACTGATATGAAGGAAGACTGGATAAGAGCCAGTTGTCACCTTCTCAATCAAATTTAAATGTACAGAAAACTAGATTAATTTTGAAACACACATTCTGCCTTTGAGGGGAGTAACTGTATGATCAGATGATCTGATTGGGAAGTGCAATTCTGCGGAAGTGTTTTTCTGGAAATGACTACTCTATGATCTGCCACTGAAAAGCTACCATATTTATTTCAGCAGATCATTAAAATTGATTAAATGATGATCAGTGATGTTTCCTAGACTCTAGGTATAAATAGAAAATAAAAGCACTGTTGAGTTCTTTAAACCAATATAAAAACTAAAGCCCAACAGCACTGAAGTGAGAAAAAATATAATGGCATGATTCAATACATATCTGCATTGACATGAAAGTGGAATTTGAAACTTTGATTTTACCTAGAAAACAAATCAGTATGTATGTGTGTGGAAGGGGAGGCATGAAAGTTGTTTTTAATAACTGTGCACTCTCGTCCAAAGAGACAATTTATCAAACGACATGACCCTCAAGTATTTACTTGTACACCCAGCATCCTGCACCAATCAATTCCACGTGATCACCAACGTCTGCCATTCTAAAGAACCATCCTCTTTAGTAACAGAAATCTTCAAATCATTTCACTTTTGCTTTTTGTTTTTACTTTTAAAGTTGCAAATAGAGTTCTCTCCCCCTTTCTTGACAAGAAGTGACTTCTGTCCATTACTTCAATCTAATACTGTGTAAAAGCTATCAGCTTCTTCAAGGAGGTGCCCACTGTAGGCAGGATAATCCAGCGACACTTAAATAAAAGGGTTTTCTCTCTTTCTTTTTTTTTTTTAAACACTTATTTAAGTTCATGTCATTTTACTTTATATGTACTGGTCTCTCATCTGACTTTAGGCGTTTCCTGCGGGGCTGTATAAAGTCTTCATCAGAGTCCTCAGTTACCTCACCATCATCCTCTTCCTGCTCAAACTCTGGCAAAGGTGCGAAGGTTCCTGTCTGAGTAGATCTCTGTGAGTTTATCTTCAAAGTACAATGCAACTGCTTTCCCTGCCTGAGCTACTTCTGAATCAGCCTGCAAGCAAAAGATAGGAATATTCACCTATTGGTAATGCATATTCCTTCACCAAGTTTGCATGGTCTGAAAAGCTTACCTTCAAATTAATCTCTTGTGTTTCTGCATAAACTTGAACAACTTTCATCATCTAAAAAGGATACCAGAGTCAAAAAAAAAAAAGGGAAATTATAATCCTTTCTAAAGTTATGAAACTGTATAGGATAGGTGACGAAAGTCAGCCATACTAGGGGGAACAAATTGCTATAACCAGATTTAGTGCTTTCTAAAATTCTACAGAACATGGAACCACTTTCTTTACAAAGCTCTGTTACTAAAGCTACTGTGAAACCTCAAGAATGCTATCTTGAAATGGAGGTCGACTGAATACATCAATCTAATTAAGACAAAAAAAACTAATCATATAAGAAATGTTGCTTTTCAAAACCTGCCAAACCATCAACAAACCACTTAGAATTCTATCTGTATGGCAATTTGTTAATCATAAATTATTTAACTATTACTAAAGCAGATAAAATGTGTCTTTTTCCTCACAAATGTTAGCTATAATTCACAAAAGCACATTTATTTGAAAATAACTGGATTAGAAAGTAAGACAAAAAACGGGACTATATCAATTTAACTTCAAGTAAGTAAGGTTTTACTATATACTCTCTGTGGTATACTGCTACACTATACTTTTAACCTATAAGGATTTTTTCCCCCAAAATCACCTAGATGCTTCCAGAGGTAGCTATGAGTATACTTTAAATGATTTGATGAGCTTTTAGTAATAGTCATATGACACCAAATTTCATCAGCAATAAAGAAGATATTTTACTATTAATCTTTCCAAAGTTTTATAGATTCTTATCCAATTCCATTTTCTTCTCCTAGAATAATGAAAATCTTCCCTAACAATAAGAGACTTGCCTTTTCTCAAAGAAAACAAAACATAATTTCCTTGAAGGAGTCATATATTTTTTCCCTCAAGGACAGCCTATCCTTATCCTCAAAAAATTACATAACCAAAGTTAATAAAAATCATATTGCTGAGATCAGAAAACTCAACATTATATACTCTGGGCTACTATTCAAGATGAGCCACCAGAGATTAGTTTATGATTTTAGGGTTCTACATTTAATAGGTTAATATTAGTAACCTACGTTAATAATAAAATCAAAGGAACCAGTACAAATGCCTTTCCTAAATGTACCCCAAATATAAGCTATTTATAATCATTTCCCATATACGTGACTACAGACTACTTTCTATACTAGTATATATCAACCCTTAAACTTGTTCAAAAAGGCATATCCAATATACTTCAAATTATACACAGTAAACTTTCTTCATCAGAGCTGTGGATGCAATCAAATTTTACTTTTGACAGAACTGCAGCAGAAAAAAATTTCTAAATCAAATTAGAAAAATCTCTTAGCAGAAAAAAACATAATAAAAAAAACACAAGAAAAAAACAAAAACTAATAATCCAAGACTTTATAGTTTGGAAGCTAACATACTTCATTAAACCTTTCACAGTTCTTGAAGATCAAACGGACATCAGCCACAAAGTCATCTGGGATTTGGTAGTGTTGGGAATGTTTTTTCTGAAGCTTCTTTTTCACGGTGGATAAATCCATTGGTTTCTTTATAATTTTATAGTAGTTTGGTATCTAAAGAAACAAATAAGGATAGATAAGGATTCTCCAAAAATGCCAAACTGTTTTATTTGAAAATGCATAGCATATTGATTTTAGAAAACAACATACGTTAATTATTAAGCCAGCTGCTTACAAATTTTAGGTATAGTGAAGGTATTTTAAATCTTCCGGCCCAATCATATATCATAAAAACCAAATCATACTCAGAATCTGTGGCAATCTTAATGGCTAGTAAAGACCTCAAAGCTCTTATCTGTGGTAAGGAAATCTGGAAAGAACACGATCAGCAAGGGTAGCCAACCATTAGTGTTAGGACACATCTGGCTCATCAGAATATTATGACTCGTGAAGAGTTGTTTTTTTTGTTGTTTTTTTTTTTTTAAAGGAAAGAAAAAATAAAAAGAACAAAATGTATTATTATTATTATTATTAGAATGTTGTTATCCTTTAGAGGCTATAACTTTATATCACAAAGAACTCTGGACATAAAACAACAGAGGGAGAAAGAGTGTAACACAAGAAAAATTTTATTAACCCTTTAGTGATCACGCTAGGGAGAGTTCTGGCCCCAACTTTTGGCCAAAAATTTGTTACCCCGAGAAACAACTGAACTTGGAGAAGCTATTTAAACAGTTCATGAAAAGAAATGTTTTAAGTTATTTTCTACTGTAAAGAAATGTTTTGAAAGTTACTTTCTAATGTCAAGTCCCCAAACTTGAAGACAAACTTCCTAGTATCAGATGATTACTATTTGCATAAAACATCTTCCTTGTGTCTAGGCCTTTTGCGCTTTAAAATTCATTTCTGAGCCTATACCCAGTAAGCAAGTCTCCTATTTAATATTCTATGACAGGCCTGGTATTCAACAGTATCTTAATTCAACAAATGATGGTGAGCAAATGTGTGCAGCACATTCTCATTCCATTTATGAAGCTCTGAGCACCCCTGATATTCCTTTTCCTAGGGGACTAACGAGCTTCTATTCCTTACAAAAGCCTCCTTTAAGATAAACAAAGAGCATTGACTTGCAAAATTTCCAGTCCTTTCTTATCTTGACTGTTCATAAAGAGGGCTTATCTTCATAAGATAAGAGCCAGTGTGAAAGATTCAATTTTACATTTTTATTCAAATTAATACTTACATAGAGATTGTTTTCTCCCCAAGGTACAGAGCCTAGAATCATAGAACTGGAATTTTAGAAATAATTCAGTCCAGTACTCCCACTGTACATTTAAAAGCAGAGGCAGAAAATTAAGTAATTTCCCCAAAGTTTTAAGGCTGGTTAATGGCAGAA
Organism: Ailuropoda melanoleuca; assembly: GCF_002007445.2. Classification (NCBI taxonomy): domain Eukaryota; kingdom Metazoa; phylum Chordata; class Mammalia; order Carnivora; family Ursidae; genus Ailuropoda; species Ailuropoda melanoleuca. Next base: position 80,746,902 of record NC_048219.1, read on the forward strand.
CTGGGAGAAGTTAAGTCTTCTAACTCTTGGTCCAAGATTCCTTCCATTATACCTATATTCTTTATGTCCATTTTAAAAGTGAAAGAGGACATAGAAATTAAATTCAGTTAGTTTTCATGACAGCAACAAAACTTTTAAAAAACAAACTGCAATTTCTGACAAGTGAATCACATCCATAGAGCCCTAAAATTTCAGATTAAGTACTTAAATCATTATCAGGTACTGTGCTAAAACATTCTATAAAGGTATCCTATGTGTTCTTGGAGTATCCAAATGGGGTAAGAAACAGTATTAGAAAAGAAAACTTGAACCTTGGAGAGGTTGAGATTATTCGAGAAGCCTGAGACAAGAAGTCTCAAGGCCAGAGCCAAAACTCTAAAGTCTTACACCAAGCTTCTTCACCAGAGATGTCCTGAAGTAAACAACTCACCGAAGCAGGAACTGGCTCCTGGAATTCAATACTCAATTCATGGCAATAGAGGTAAAGCAGAAGACGTTCACATTTCTGGGCCCCCCAAAAAAAGGAAAACACATGAAATGTTTTTTCCCTTAATAAGATATCCTTAAGAGAACTTTATCACTACAAAGCATTATTACAACAAACTGAACATATACCTCCTATATATTGACTTACCTAACTAAATACACACACCTAAAGAAAACCATCTTGTTTCCCCATTTAGTTTTGAGACTATCTTCTGTTCTACTTTAAATGAATTTCTGTTCTACTTTAAGTGAATTTATCGAAGATAGAGTGCTTTTTTTCTTAGACGATGACTAAGGTAATTTATCTACTACTGACTGTTTATAGAAATGGAAAGGAGGCGGGGCGCCTGGGTGGCACAGCGGTTGGGCGTCTGCCTTTGGCTCAGGGCGTGATCCCAGCGTTGTGGGATCAAGCCCCACATCAGGCTCCTCTGCTATGAGCCTGCCTTCCTCTCCCACTCCCCCTGCTTGTGTTCCCTCTCTCGCTGGCTGTCTCTATCTCTGTCGAATAAATAAATAAAATCTTTAAAAAAAAAAAAAAGAAAGAAATGGAAAGGAGGCATAAAAGCAACATATAGCAATCTGTGCAAAAATTTATAGATTACTAGGTAATCCTAGTAAAATCTATAGTAACCCTAGTAATCTATAAATTATTGCTGTTGCTATTCACTGTAATTCTCTGATGCAAGCTGGACACGTATTATTCTTTCTTTTCCTGAAACGACTCCATGCAGGTCCAAAATTAAATACAAACTATGTCTTCTCAACACAATTCTAGAATTTTTTTATACAATCAGAAATAAACTGAAATGCACTTTACATTTATAGCTTTCATTTGCTTAAACTTCTTTTGATAGAAGTTTGTACACGCTGAGTAGATAGTAGAGGGGGATTTTGCAAGTATATACATCAGATCAGATCCAAGCATAACTGCAATGACCACAGAGATTTTGTTTTTGGAGATGAGACTATAGACCAGATCAGCAGAAATCGGAGTGAAATGAGGAGGGGATTCGGGATTTCATTTTTAATGACAGAAAGCTATTAGAGGATTTTAATCAAGGAAGTGACAGACTTGTTTATATTTTTAAAAAGAACACTATGTAGGGGAGCCTGGGTGACTCAGTCAGTTGAGCATCTGACTCTTGATTTTGGCTCGGGTCGTGGTCTCAGGGTTGTGGAATCAAGGCCTGAATTGGGCTCTGCGCAGTCTGCTTCAGGTTCTCTCTCTCCCTTTGCTCCTCACCCCCCCGTGCTCTCTAAGATCTTTAAAAAATAATAACAATAACACTATGTACAATACAGAAAACTATATAGTATGAAGAGGCAAAGGTAAACTCAGGGAGTCGGAGCGCAGAGATTATTATGATAATGCAGATGAACAACTATGATGGCTACCTCAAGGTGATGGTGAGGACAAGTAAGAAAATCATACTATGGTCATTCCTGATTCTTTTATTTCTAATAGATTTCTGGCTTGAGCAACAGAAACAAACAGTGGTACCATTTAATGATGGGAAATAATGGAGGAAGAGTGCAGTTTTTTATGTTGTTATTTGCTTGCTTATTATTTACGTTTTTTTGAAATCAAGCTTTTGGTTGGGACATGTTAAGTATGAGGAAGCTGGATATAAAAGTTTAGAGGTGCACAGCCAGGCAACTACAAAATACCTAATAATAAATCCAACTTATCTGACACTTACCCTTTGGTCCACGGGGCTTAACCCTTGTGCAGTTTTCCCCTTCTTACTATGTTGCAAATTATCACAATCATATTCAACTTCTGGTTTCCCAATATCTCTGCAAAATGTGCATATCCAGTCCCCACTAAAGAGGGAAACAGGCAATTAGTCCATGTAATTATAACAAAACCCACTCTAGAGGAGCTAGTTCTCTGGAGGTAAGTCTCCACTTTGTTTTCTTTCCTTTCCACAGTTTTTGAGGGGAAGAGAGGCTCTATGCTTGTCAGACCTCATAGTGAAGTTATATGATAAAAGCTTCCCAAAACTTTTCCCAGTCGTTCTTTAATTACTTACTTTCTGGAAAGCTTTATAAAACTGATATCCCTGCATATCAAAAGGGATCTCTTCATAACACCAAGTTGATGGTCAGTACTTACAGCATGAGACTGCCTGTCAACCCCAGTACAACCTCACAATGACCCCACACTCACAAATAAGAAAAGAGCACAGGATATGGAATTCCTCGGGTATCCCATACTGGACTGGCATGTATAAAATATGCCAAAAATAAAACACTTCTTCCTCATGGCCAGTCAAAAGCCAAGAATACACACACATCTCCATAAGTACAAACACATGTACATATACCCCTTACCTTTTAAATTTGCTCAGGTTATAGTTTGTTTACATCAGCATTTCCATCAAACTGTAAATTCCAAAATGGTTCATTCCCAGTAATTCTCCCCTCTCCCCCATCATAAAGAAATTCTAAGTCTAGAGATTATGTACTAGTGTGTCCCAACAGTTTCAATTCTTTCCAAAGTATCAGCCTTTGAGAGAAAGCACTCAGCGGCAAAATTCCAACATTCCAGAGATGTTACTACCCAAAGGAAAGAAAAATATGAAGAGCCTTAATTACAACATCAAAATGTCAATGCTTTTCTTCTATAAAAGAGTAAAGTAAAACAAGGCCCTTATTACATCTCCGGCAAATGACTACATCTCTCTTAACACTTAGGTAAGAATTCTGATTCTTCAGAAACATATTTTGGCACTGTTTATATAGCCACCATTTTTCTAATCCAAAAGGCTGAATTACTCGAAATGAGTAGCATTTACTCAACTAACATTACTGCTTCTCAGGAATCTGAGAGGAAATGTGAATGTTTTATCTACACTCAGAAAAAAGCTGGGCTTTCTCAAGAACACTACTCACTTAATGTCACTTAAAGGGTAATTTGGGGTAAGAGTTTGGCAAGGGGGAAAGTGGTCTGTGAAATCAATCGGAGACAAAATAGCACGAACACTACTTGTTAAGTGAGAAATGTGCACACAGTGCTACAGGCTGGCACTACCAGTTAACTGCTTCCAGTGGTCAAGAGAAAGCAGTAACTAAAAACTTCAAGACGTTGAAGGTGTTTTTACAAAGTTCTTTTTCCTCTAAAATGCCTTTCAAGAGCTTTCAAACACTAGAACAGTAAGTTCTGGGTAAGACCCAACAGAGTTGCCTCCAACTGATTAGTATTCTTAAATGAAATTACTGTGGAGCCTATAAAGATTGATGGCAATAGATAAATTCAGCTTCAATAGGAAATCGACTAGCTTCTCCAACACCCCTGACTCCTGCCTCTCATAATTTAGACTTTTAGCTACTTTGCTTACACTAAGTATAAACTAAAGGCCAGGAAATAGTCTACTTTTTGTCATTCATACACTACTTAGATTGGACGTTTCACCATTCAGCTATTAGTTTCTCTAGAAGGGAATATCAAAGGAATAACAGGCTCCCTGTTTTATAGAAACAGTATGCATTGTTTATAGGAAGGCCATGTGCATGAACAACTTTATTTTAGCTTATAAAAATAAACAAGGGGCGCCTGGGTGCCTCAGTCGTTAAGCGTCTGCCTTGGGCTCAGGGCGTGATCCCAGGGTCCTGGGATCGAGCCCCGCATCGGGCTCCCTGCTCTGCTGGGAGCTTGTTTCTTCCTCTCTCACTCCCCCTGCTTGTGTTCCTTCTCTGTCTGTCTCTCTGTCAAATAAATAAATAAAATCTTAAAAAAATAAAAATAGGGGCGCCTGGGTGGCACAGCGGTTAAGCGTCTGCCTTCAGCTCAGGGCGTGATCCCGGCGTTATGGGATCGAGCCCCACATCAGGCTCCTCTGCTGTGAGCCTGCTTCTTCCTCTCCCACTCCCTCTGCTTGTGTTCCCTCTCTCGCTGGCTGTCTCTATCTCTGTCGAATAAATAAATAAAATCTTAAAAAAATAAAAATAAAAATAAACAACAAAAAAATCAATTATTTCACTGGTACCTTGGGAAGCTAAGAAGTGTTGGAACATGACAAGTTAGATGAAAGACCTTTGGACATTTTTCACAGCACAAGAGATCCCCTCCATTTTGGCAGACAGCACACCAGTCTTCATTTGGGTCATCATCTTTGCTATTGCCATCTCCTCCAATCCTTGACGACCTGTGTACGAGGCTTCGAATCGGGGACTTTCCATTAACAAGGCTGCTGAGCCCCGACTGTTTGCAGCTTTCATTTGTATCTGCAGGTTCAGTTTTCACATGGTTTTCCAGGCTTGCTAATGCATCCAATTCACTCTCTAGATGCAGGTTGGTTGAGAGAGGTGGTGTCAAGCTACTCTCAGGACTGCTCAACTAAAACAAAACAAGGACAAATTCTTTGGTGTATGCAGTGTGTGTGTGTGACTTAAGAGTTATGTCAATACACACACATATATACTGACATAACTTAAAATTAATTTGGAAATGACATTAGTGACATAAAGGAACAAAAATAACCCCAAACTTCTTAGGCATGTTAATTTATGATTTTATAGAGCACTCTAATATTGGTTCATTTGGATAATAAGAAAATTAAACTGTTAAGCACATCGATTGTAAAGTGAGCATAGGGTTATACTTTTCCTACAAAGAGCTGACTATGATACCCTATTATTCACACAAGAACCTTTGCACAGCTTTTAAGGAATGTTATTCTGCCTACTTATCATTTTACTAAAGTAAGAAGACTCTGACAATGGTAAAAGAAATCTTTCACCACCTTTTTGCACCCAGTTTTCTGGGGCACTTTCCAAACTGGATACTAGATAAAGATGTGACACTATTCCAAACACAAGGCTAAATCCCTTTGCTCTCAAATGTACATATACTGTGTTAAATATGCTAATACTCCAAGCTGAAATGTCTATGTGCCAACCACATAGAAAATGACACCTAAGCCTGGGCAGGAAGAAAAAACCAAGATCAAAATTTATTGCGGGGGGTGGGGGGGATGCAGCGCAGGAGGAGAAGGTAGCCTTCCTTCATTCTATATTATACATTGTATAAAATGTTCTATCTGAAAAATGGTTAATAATTCATAAGCCAAAGGCAATCTTCCCATCACAAAACTTTTTGATCATTAAACTTCTTTCATGTCAGCAGTCCTAATCCTGAGCTCACAGGTCCAGGAAAATAGTCAAGGATCTTTTGTGGCACCTGGAAGGCTCAGTTGGTTAAGCATCTGCCTTCAGCTCAGGTCATGATCCCAGGGTCTTGGGATCCAGCCCCGCGTCATCGGCTCCCTGCTCAGTAAGGAGCCTGCTTCTCCCTCTCCCTCTGCCTGTCACTCCCTGCTTGTTCTCTCTCTCTCTCTCGCTCTCTGTCGAATAAATAAAATCTTAAAAAAAAAAAAAAAAAAGGATCTTTTGTGGCCTGAGATTCAAAGTGACTGTTGAGATGATTAATAAAGTCAAAACAAAATAGAACCCGATTTAGAATCATGGCAAAAACAGTGACCAATAAAAAACTAAAAGATCATTTCAAATGAGTCCTTAATATAATTAAATCTTTTGTGACAAATTACAGCTGACACTTAGATGAAAAACTTGAATTACAGAAAGAGATATCTGAATTATACCAGGCATAAATATGAGCTTACTTACATAAGTAAGTGCTCACAGAACCACTATTCAGTCTAATATGCAGAGATGGAAGAATCCGTCAAGTGGCCTCCTTGAATCCCTGACAGACCCCAGTGGGAGCTTACCATGCAGGCACTCCTCCTGCCATCCTCTGTCTTTTCTTGTTTCACAGCTCCTGAAAAACTACATATTTCATCTTCAGTCCCAGGTTCTTGCTTGACCTTCACTTGATCAGACTTGAAACTAAGACCTGTCTTCTCAGCAGTTCTTCCTGATGATCCACAGCTAACAAAAAACAATTAAAAAATGTCACGTATGTTTATACAATGTACATAAAACTAATTACATGAAAAGTAATGTTCATTAAAGTAAAAACAACAATGTATTAACTTTCTAGAAGATAAAGACACCTCATAATGCAGGTAAGAGAAATGTGATATGAGCTTAGCTTCAGATTCTTAAAAAACGTAGATCAAACTTTCAAAAGACCCTAAAAACATACTTTATGGTGTGAGGCATTATACTAAGTCATTTAAGAAGTCTAGTAAGGGGGGCGCCTGGGTGGCACAGCGGTTAAGCGTCTGCCTTCGGCTCAGGGCGTGATCCTGGCGTTATGGGATCGAGCCCCACATCAGGCTCTTCCGCTATGAGCCTGCTTCTTCCTCTCCCATCCCCCTGCTTCTGTTCCCTCTCTCGCTGGCTGTCTCTATCTCTGTTGAATAAATAAATAAAATCTTTAAAAAAAAAAAAAAGAAGTCTAGTAAGGGACGCCTCAGTGGCTCAGTCGGTTAAGCATCTGCCTTCAGCTCGGGTCATGATCCCAGGGTCCTGGGATCAAGTCCCGCCTCGGGCTCCTTGCTTGGCGGAGAGCTTACTTCTCCCTCTCCCTCTGCCTGCCTCTCTCTCTCTCTGACAAATAAATAGAATCTTTTTTTAAAAAAAGGAGAAGTCTAGTAAATAATTATTTTCCCAGACTAGTTAATATAGAATGTTGGTGATTGCTTTTCTCTATGAAGTAGTTTTGATTCTTCTCTGTCCCCAACAAATGAAGAAAACAGCATTAATAAGAGTGGTTCACGAAGCCTCCTCAAAGGAAACTCTATTTTAGCTTTTGAGGGAAGGAAATTGGGAGAAGAGGATAACAAGTAGTCAACAACCCAGAATATCCTTATCTGAATCAACAAAATGATAGGCTAAGAGGACAGGTATATGACTAATCAGTTCTATCTAGACCACAAAGCAAAACCACTGGCAAGAGAAGTGAATAACTGGTAAGACTGCACTGCTATTGAGAATGAATACCTTTTTCACTCAATTTGTACTTTTCTTTTAAAAGCACTGATTATTTAAAGTAGAATTAAAATGTCAAGCAAGTATTTAATAGCACTAGTCTTCAGAATGTACACACACCCCCAAATGGGGAAAAAAAAACACTCATGTAGCTTAAATCTTTCCTGCATTGTACTAAATTATTCAAACTAAAGTATAAAAATCAGGCAACATTTATTCTATTTTATGTTAATACACTCCACACACCACCCCATTTCTTAGCTCTGTCCACCAAAAAGACATAACAAACAATTCAGCAACAAGTACCCCTAGTGCCTAGAAGACTGTCTCCAAGCACTATTTCCTCACTAACACAACCAGGATTTCTTAGAAAAATGGTGGGCTCTAGGCCTGAGGCAGGAAATATGTTAAGACAAACCTGGAACATCTTTCAGAACAGGAAATAAGGAAGCTTTCAAAGACTACTGGCGTTATATCAAAGGCCCAAAGAGCCAAATTGAAAAAGCTCTGACAGGCCAAAGATGGAACAATGCAACCCATCAATAAAAATAATATCTATAATAGTTTGCAACATATAAAATGTTTAAATGTATGAGTTCATGAAGGTAGTAATAAAAAACTCACTGGTCACTGGTCACTGTTGGAAGGTGCTGGGAACCAACACACTATTATGAAAACAGACATAAAGAAAAAGAATCTCTTCTGCCTGTCCTACAACCAAACAGTTGATGGCAGAAAAGTTTCTCTTTACAGAAATATTCTAAAATAGTAAACAAAAAGAAATAACACAACAATTAAAATATCAATATTTTTCAACCAGTTTAAAAAGAGAGCTAGGCAATGATCAATTAATGGTTGCTGTCACAAACAAAAACCACCAAGAGTTATGTGCCCCTGATGAAAGTACATGCCACCATCAATGAAGTATTCTTCCCAACCACCTTCCCCACCCCACCCCAATCACACCTCCTGATCAAAGTTATGAATACAGAGGAAAAAAACAGCATGTATTTAAATGACACGGTGGGGAAAACTCTGTATGAGAAACGATATATTTCTTCAACAAATGTATTTGATTTTGACCTTGATATATCTGTTGATGGCAATGTTTCAAAATAAACCAGACAAGGGAGGAATACATGGGAGCATAGAAGAGATAAGACCAGCTATAACTTGGTAATTGTTGAAGCTGCGCGATAAGTATAGGAGTTCAACGTAATTTTCTACTTTAAATACATATTTAAAATTTTTCTTAAGGAAAAAAAAAAAACAATTGATAATGTTAATACTCACCTCCCTCGACTGCCAGTACTAGAGGTACTAGGGGGTCTCACAGGTGTGTGAGAATTGGATAAACCTGGAAAATAACACGTCAAAATGAGTATCAACGCAGCTAGGAATATTCAGAATTCTACCTAGTACTTACAGAATTAAAGACTACTACAATGCAATTTAGCAATTCTTAGAAATCAGACTTAGCCTTTCTGTCAAAATCAGGGATGGCATGTGGTAACCTTGGCAGGGCAGGCACCAACCAGTTTCTGTCAGCTGAGCCCAGACAGGATTCTCAGTACCCTCCTCAGAGTAACACTGTCCAATCAATGAAAACTACCAGGTGAAGAGAAAGTTATTTGCCATCTTGCCCCAAGTTATCTGGTAAATCTCTACTTAGATTCCCAGTAATTATTCTTTCTTTTAGAAGTCCTGGAATAATTAAACCTTAAAAATTCTACAACTAGAAGTCATATTAAAGATGCATCTCATGAAAAACTCACATTTAAATTTGAACTATTTTTACTCTAGAAATAATGAGGTGGTCTGTTTCAGTAAGAAATAAGTAACATTTAATTTAAATCAAAAAATACACTCCATAACCACTTCTACACTATCAATCTGCTTGGAGTTGCTTTAATCATTCATTCACAATAACAGGGTCAATAAAACAACCAGGATTTTGGAAGAGATGTATATCTCATAGACTTGGTAAGTTACAACTTTAATAGTTTCCAGTAAATTTAAGTTTCTGTTTTAAAACTGCAATTTGAAAATTTGTCTTTCCTCAGCTCTTGTTTTTAAAAATTTTTTTCAGTATCTTACAAGTTTTAAACTTGGGATGAAACCAAAGAACTCTTCAGCTGCCCATCTGTATCGTAAAATATAAGACATGGTAAGCAACGCATCTACAAATCTAGCAAAGAATGTGAACACAGCTGGGGGTTGAGGCAGGGGTAATTAACAGCTCTGAACAGCGTATACTACAGATAAATATTACTTCAGTTAGCTGAAAACTGCCAACAGTATTTGAAGAAATATAATTAGAAAGAGTAATCAGGAAAAACAAAATATGATCTGATACTATGATGGTTAATTTTATATCAATTTGGCTAGAATACAGCTACCCAGTTGTTTGGCCAAACACCAGTCTAGATGTTGCTGTATCTTTAGATGTGATTAACATTTTAATCACTAGATTCTGCCTAAGCCAATCAAGTTCCACAATGTGGGTGGGTCTCATCCAATCAGTTGAAGACCTTAAGAGAAAGGACTGAGGTCCCCAGAAGAACCCCATTGGTTCTGTCTTCCTGGAGAACCCTAATACATATACAGTTGACCCTTAAACAATGTGAAAGTTCGGGGCATTGACCTGCCCCCCAACTGTGCAGTGAAAAATCACATGTATCTTTGGACTCCCTAAAAACTTAACTACTAATAGCCTACTGTTGACCAGAGCCCTACCGATAATATAAACAGCAAACTAACATGTATTTTGCATGGCACATATACTATATACTGTATTCTCACAGTAAAGTAAGCCAAAGAAAATGTTAAGAAAATCATAAGGAAAAGAAAATACACTTACAGTACTGCACTCTTTGAAAAGAATCCACATATATGTGGACCTGTGCAGTTCAAACCAGTGTTGTTCAAGGGTAAGCTTTAACAAAAGAAATGAGCCAATACCTCTGACGGCTTTACCTGATGATCCTGGAGACAGGGCAGAGGGTCCTGGGGAGGGATTCATGGTGCTTGTAGGCTGTGGGGGTAGGTGACTGCCTGAGATGTATCTACTTAGTAGATTATCTAAACTACTTGAACCAGCATCTTCCAACTAAAAAGAAAGAATGAAATGATAAATTTGCTTTGATTAAAGCAGAGGAGAAGCTATTAATTTTATTAGTATAATCGCTTATGTTCACAGTTTACTAACAAACAGATTATTTTATCAAACTTGGCTTAATTGTTGCTTCCTTAGCCTCTCTTGAGGACCCACACAGTTTAAAGTTCTTATGAACAAAGCTAGGATTAATACTAGTCAGCAAATACCTGGGCGGCTCAAGACAAAGCCCAACAATTCACTAAATCCTTCATGTTCTATGAAAATAAGATAGTTCCGAAACACACTGACACTTTTGCCTTTTCTCAAAGTTGATGAAGAACCCTACTTATCAGCATTCTCATCCATTTAGTCTTCCTCTCTTCATTTCAACATTCACAGTCCTGCCAGACTCACTCACCTGAGTAGAAATTTAATCACATCAATGCCTAACTTCAAAGCTTTAAAAAAGATTTTAGACTCAAAATAAAGCCCTGGGATATAAAGCCCCTTATTACAGAGGGAGCCCACAGGAGAACTGAGCCGTTTTCTCACTCATCGGCAAGGCAGTAGGTTAAAGCCAGGGGACCTGGCGACCTAAACATCAATTTCCTCTCTTTAAAACCTGCCAACTACACTGAAGAACTCCAATGATGAAATAGAAAATATTTATGTAAGAAACAGTAAATACTACTTAATTATGAAAATTACACTAAGAAAAATTTTACACTATTCCCTAAGAACTGGTCAAACTATTCTTAAATAACTGCCAATCTTGCTTATTGGTCTAACTTGTGCCCAAACTTGCCCCTTTTAAACTTCTCTCCCACTACAGGCAGATTACCTTTTCTGCAAATCTACTTAATCAAGACAGAAGACTGAACACGTACATTTACTTCTTGCTCTCAAAATTGCACAGATTTTTCATGGTTGTAAAACAGGAAAGGGTGTCATCAAAATAGAAACTTCGAAGAAAATTATAGAAATAAAGCAAGGTAGAATTGGATTGATAGAAAAATGATCAAAATAAAGCAGGTCACAACATATCACAGGCAAGGGAGGACTCTCCTAAAAAGTAAATAGGCCTTTCTCATTAAAGCCCTTAAAAAACCTCATGTCAGAAACATAAAGGGCTGAAGGTGACAGCAGGCAGTGGGCTTGGGGGGGGGGAGGCTCAATTAAGGGGTATCAGGAGTTGTGCCTGCCCAGTGATCACAGCTGTTGTAAGCTGTAACTATAGGAGAATTTCTAGATGCAACTAGTCAAGTGGAGGATTTCTGAAGGGGGCGGGGGGGCTCCTAATATGGACCACAGATGGAAGCCGGACAACGTCGCACCTGAACACAGAGAAAGAGGGGATGATTCAAAACAGACATGAAAGTCCCAGGTTACCTATAACTTTTACCCCCACTCCTTCTATACTTAACCAGCAATTTGTATCTCTGGCCAGATAGACAGGCCTAAGGCTAGAAGAGTGAACAGATTAGGAAGAGGCAAACTGAAAGTACATAAAAGGGCCTCCATGACATCACTACAGTCCCCAATAGGGAAATGCTGGTTGAAGCATTCACCCCCACGTTTCACTAGACATGGATGAAGAGTCAACATAAATAAAGTTAAAAGTCTAACTGGAAAAACATTAATTCATTTATTCATTAAATCAATGTTCTTTGAGCATGTGTTATATAAACAATTTCTATGAATTAAAAGGAAAAAGACAATCCACAGAAGAAATACAAATCATCAATGAACCTAAGAAAAGGCAAGCAAGCACAAAAATAAATGTAAATGAAATCAGTAATATCTTTTTACCTATCAGATTGGTAAAGATGGGGAGGAAAGACTAATTCGTTTAGTTAGTACTAAGAGCACAGTACAGAAATGGGTATCTCATAACATTTAAGCTTACATATCAATATCAGAAATACATACAGTTTTCCCAAAACTTCATAATATCCCATACAGTATCCAGATAGTTACTAAGTATGCCAAATGTGAAAAATTCTTTATAAAGAATAAATCATTAGAATATACATCTATTGGGGCGCCTGGGTAGCTCAGTCGGTTAAGCGTCCAACTCTTGATTTTGGCTTGGGTCATGATCTTGAAGTCCTGGAATTGAGCCCTGTGTCAGGCTCTGAGCTTAGTGTGCGGTCTGCTTAAGATTCTCTCTCTTCCTCTCCCTCTGCTCCCCCCCACTCACACACGTTCTCTCTCAAAATCTTTAATAAAAATAAAAAAAGAATATTACATCTATTAATTACAATCTAATCTGAACGGAATCTAATATTCATTTATGTATTCGAAAGTATTCAGGTTCATCATGTATCACCTCAAGGTCTAAATTACGAACATGCATTATCACTATGATGGAGATGGACAGTAGAGCAAAATAAAATATAATTTAGGTTGAGAGAATTCTATTTAGATCAACTTCTAATCCATACTGGATGGCTGTCATGACTACTACTAAGATACATCAACAAATACCCAAAACTGCTTTTGATTTACTTCTGATTTGCATTACACAGTTAATGCTACCTTGTCTACTTCCGGTGTAGCCTCCCCCAGGTTTCTTCTTACCAAACCATGGAAACTACAGGATAGGAGAGAAAGTAAGTGATTCTTAAAGAGAAGATAGGTTTGTTTCCTTCCCTTCCTGTTCTTGGTTCATTTGGTTAACTATTTCTTACTATACTTGTGCTTTCATGGTAACCACCTCTACTTTTAAAAGTAGATGACAGTAACAAGTGTTGGTAAAAATGTACAGAAATTTAAGTCCTCACACACTGTTGGTAGGAAAGTAAAATGGTGCATCCACTGTGGAAAACAGTTTGGCAGTTCCTCAAAAACTTACACGATATATATGACAATTCCACTCCTAGAAATTTACCACGGAGAACCAATTACCTGTGTTCATACAAAAACTTGTGAAAATATGTTCACAGCATTATTCCTACCAGTCAAAAAGTGGAAACCCAAATGTCCATCAACTGATGAGCCCATGAACAAACATGGTAAACCCATCCAATGGAATACTCAGCCATAAAAAGGAATTAAGTACTGATGCAGGCTATAACATGGATGAACCTAGGGAAACACTGCAAGTGAAAGAAGCCAGGCATAAAAGGCCATATATTATATAATTCCACTCATGTAAAATGCCTAGAAGAGGCAGAACCATACAAACAGAAAGTAAATTACTGGTTTCCAGGGACTGGGAAAGAGGGAAATGTGACTGCTAATGGACAGAGGTTCTTTGGGGTAATAAAAATGTTCTAGAAATAGTGGTAATGGTTCTCAATCTTGTGCATATACTAAAAACCACTGAATTGTACATTTTTAAAAACTGGACTTTCCGGTAGTGAATTATATCTCAATTTTTTAAAGTAGGTGATTAAAAAGGAAAGTCTAATATGATGCCCAGCTTTTCAAAGATGTATGGCATCTATATTTCCTCCATCTGGTCTCTGTTAGAAAGCACTAAACCAAGGTCAAAGCAGCCCTAGCAAATTATGTTAAATAAGACATTAGCAAACTTCTTTTCCTTTTGAAAGTTTTTTAAGACCTGGAACCAAGTTTTACTTATCTTCTTTCGTATTCTCAATCCCCAAGGACTTTAGCATATACTAAGTGTTTAGCAAAACTTGAATGATTCTTTTAACACTATACATACCTCTCTCTTGTTGCCCAAGCCTCTCAATAGTATACCTTTCCAGGCTACAATCCTGAACTATCTCCCTACTATCTCTATGGATAGTGGGGGGGAAACCAGACTTGTAATCAGGAGTCTGAGCTTTGAATTCCAACTTTTCCATGTACTGGGTGACTAGTCGCTAACCTCTCTTACTCTCATCCATAAAATAGGGGTATCACATTATCACAACATGGTTTTACATATTAAACTGATATATACTGCCTGTGAAAATGCTTTGAAAACTATAAGCTTATAACTTCGGAAATTTTACTTTATAGGGGCGCCTGGGTGGCTCAGTCAGTTAAGCATCTGACTCTTGATTTCAGCTCAGGTCATGATATCTCAGGGTTGTGGGATCGAGCCCTACTTCAGGCTCCATGCTCAGCAGGGAGTCTGCTCGAGATTCTTTCCCTCTGCCCCTCCCCCTGCTCATGCATGTGCACTCTCTCTCTCAAATAAATCTTCAAAAAAGAAATTTTATTTTTTATAGATGTATTCCCAAATTTCCCATTCTGTATTGCCCAGTCCTCTCAACACCAATACAACTACCATTCACCCCGCCAAGAAAGATCTCTCCTAATATCAGGGAAGTAATAAGATTAAGAGCATTCACAATGAGTTAGTGATTTTGAAACAATTTTGAAGTTAAAGAAACATCCTTTAAAACTAACTCATAAAATCCACTAACTACATTAATATTTTTATGTAGAATAAAATGCAATCAAGGGCCCCAGTGTCTTAGTAATTTCACTGCTCCTTGCTCCCATCATGACCCTTGACTCTGAGTAACTCATACAATGTATGAGAGGATGACTCAGTATTAACTTCAAAGGTTATATTTAAATTTATAAATAAAATGCTTTTTGTCAAGTCACTGACTTGGCTTGATGTGGACAAGCAGTCTGCTGTGCCCACTCTTGGTGCCTCAGTGCTTCCACCCACCCTGCCCACAAGCAGATCTACCAACTTGAACAAGTATTTCGACAAGCACAAGGAGTGCTTGCATGTCATGTTACCCAGAGAACCTTCCAAACAAGTACCCAAAACCCATCTGATGTCTGAAGAGGAGTGGAGGAGACCTGGTGTCCAACAGAGTCTAGGCTGGGTTCATTACAGAATTCATAAGCCAGAATCACAGACTGTTCTCTTAAACAACCTGTTCCAAAAATCAACAAAAATGAAGTACATCTGGGGATCGTTAAACATTTTTCAAATTTAATGTACATGTGTATGTAAAGTAGTATTCAGTGAATACCTAAAAAATGCACAAATCATTCACCTGTAACTGCATGAGTTGTGTTCTTCACAGCAACAGAGCTCAGTTAAATGCAACTGTAATTAAGTTACAATAAGGTGGTTTAAGATTTTTTTAAAAAATGTAACCTCTATACCCAATGTGGAGCCTGAACTCACAACCCCAAGATCAAGAGTTGCATGTTCCAATGATGAAGTCAGCCAGGTGTTTAAGATAAAATTTCTTCTAGTCAGTTTTTCTCTTAATGTAAGTGTCTGTTTGACTTTGTCTATTACTTTTGTTTTAAGTAAAGTTTGTATGCTGCATCAAAAATTTATTTATTTGAGAGAGAGCGAGCGAGCGTGCATGCAAGGGCGAGGGGCACAGGGAAAGGGAGAGAGAGAATTCCAAGCAGGCTTCACGCTCAGCACAGAGCCTGACGCAGGGCTCGATCTCAGGACCGTGAGCTCACGACCTGAGCCAAAATTAAAAGTCGATGCTTAACTGACTAAACCACCCTGGAGCACCCCCCAAATATTTTTTAATAAAGTGCTTTTAATTCAAATGGATTCATGAAGTTTCAGAAGGCACTGCAAGATATTTTTCTTCAGGAAAATGCTACAGGTGAAAGGGACAGAAGCCTCAGCGTCCCTTCACCTTTTCTATCTTCTACTCTTCACCATCACTTTCTCTCTCAGTATGCACCACCTCCACCAAGGGTTTGGTATCTAGACCTTTCACCTTCTTCCTTTCTTAGTGCAACCTGTTTGCACAAGGGATACACCATCCCTTTTGGACCTAACAGAAGACTGGCAAAGATGTGACCACATTTTGGTCCTGGGTCTCCTCTCTGGATCCAAACTCATAGCAGGAGTGCTTTATCTAACAGAAGGCTTGTCTGTTGGCAAGTGGCAGAAAGATTAGCAAAGTTGAAACAACTTTAAAATACTGAGGCATGCTAGTTTCAGCACACAAAACTTTAAAAAAATCAAATATTATGCTCTATTCTTTGGAAATTTCAAAACATGTTGCTCCTGCAAAAAGGGGAGGGGAGGGGAGGGGAAGAGGGGAGAGGGGAGAGGGGAGAGGAGAGGAGAGATAGACACTTAACTCCCCAATTAACATGAGGTTTTCAATCTCTCAGTCAACTTAAATACAAACCTGTATGGGTGGAATATCTGGCAATGATGGAAGGTTTTCAGGATTGGTAACTGAGGGAATTAGTTCTATTGCTGTAACAGATGGGCTGGTGGGACCTCGATTTGCATTTGCCATCGTAGCTGTAGTAGGGCTGGTTGGATTGATTGTGGTGTTGTGCACTGACACAACAGGAAAGGGTCCAGCATGCCCTGGGTTTGAGTGCTGTTAGGAAAAAATATGTTATCATTACTTGATCTGCCAAGATATCCTAATATGAACTATACCTTCACAATAATTTTTAGTTTAGGAAAGATACATAAGAGTTTGACACCCGTGACTAAGAAACTTCTAAGAAGCAGGCATTATCTTAAGAATAGCCAAGACACAGAAGCAACCTGTGTCCATGCACAGATAAATGGACAAGGAAGGCGTGGTATGTATGTGGGTGCCCGTCCACATACAAAATGTATATGTGTGTCTGTATACAGAATAGAATATCATTCAGCCATAAAAAATGGCAATCATTTGCCACAGCATGGATGGATCCTGAAGGCATCATGCTAAGTGATGGACAGAAGACGACAAATACCGTATGATCTCATTTATATGTGGAATCTTAAAACAAAAACAAATACATAGAATAATGGTTCAGATTTGTGGTTTCCAGAGGTGGAGGATGGGAGAAGGGGGAACTGAAGGTGGTCAAAAGGGAAAAGGTACAAACTTCCAGTTATAAGATAAAAAGTACTACGGATGTAACATATGTACAATACAACAACAGTTTTAACACCACTGTATGATATATAGGAAAGCTGTTAAGAAAGTATATCCTAAAGAAGATGTGGTGTACACACACACACACACACACACACAGAATATCACTCAGCCATCAAAAAGAATGAAATCTTGCCATTTGCAATGACATAGATGGAGCCAGAGTGTATTATCCTAAGCGAAATAAGTCAAAGAAAGACAAACACCATATGATTTCACTCATACGCGGAATTTAAGAAACAAAACAGATGAACATATGGGAGGGGGGGAAAAGAAAAGAAAAAAGAGAGAGGGAAATAAACCAAAAGAGACTCTTAAAGATAGAGAACAAACAGGGTGGATGGAGGGAGGTGGGGGATGGCTAGATGGGCGATGGGTATCAAGGAGGGCAGCTGTTGTGATAAGCACTGGGTATTGTATGTAAGTGATGCATCACTGAATTCTACTCCTGAAACCAATATTGTGCTATATGTTAACTAACTAGAATTTAAATAAAAAATTTGAAAAGAAAAAAAAGTAAATCCTAAGAGTTCTTATTACAAGGAGAAAAAAATGGTTTCCTTTCTTTTCTTTTTATTGTATCTATTTAACATGGCGGATGTTAGCAGAACCTATTATGACAATCATTTCACAATATATGTAAATCAAACCATTATGCTATAAGCCTTAAGTTTATACAGTGATATACATCAATTATTAATCAATAAAACTGGAAAAAAAGAGTAAGCTTTCTCTAACTTATAAAAAAATCATAATTCAAACTTAAGCTTTTCATTTTCTTATTCATTTTTGTGTAGTATTTAGGAAAAGGCAGACCTGCCAGTAATTTTCAACTTGTCAACCTGGTGATATGATGTTATTTCAGAATAAAGATGTATATAAATAGATGATCTAGAAGCCCCCAAATTTTCAAACATAAGACTAGGAAAGCCATTGCTCTATTTATATTCCTCTTTGACTCTTCTGTCTTCTTAAAAATAAAAAAATTGTGTAGTTGTGCATTTGTAACTGATCAGGTAGAAAAATACAATGAATGTACAAACAGAAATAAGACACCAATTCCTGATTGTAATACTCTGTGACTTTAGGCAAATCACATCTCAGTAATTTAGAAATGTGTCGAATACCTCACATGTCCCATTGTGAGGGACCATTAAGAGGATCATCTTTAAGGTAATATAGATAAAAATCCTGGGGGGGGGGAATTATACATATAGCAATAAGTCATTAGAAATTTAAACATTTAAAATTCTAACATTCAGTGATTTCTGTAGGAGCCCTGAAGCCTGATTCTGCAGCTTCTGCACTCTTCCAAAGGGTATACCTGCCTCCTGGTAATACTTGAGGGCTTTCCACATACTAACCGGTACATGGGTATGTTAACGCCTTTAAGGAAATTAATGTCCATTTCTTCAACCTGCATATTTATTTTTTTCTAAGAAAACCTGATTCCCCTGGGAATGTGCTAGAGTCTGCAGGTTCACTGCTTCTACTGCTTCCACAATTGCCCGTCTCCCACCAACCTCAAAACAGCACACCTCTGACCCAATCCTAATCTTATCTAGCACACTGCCCCAGGGCAGAAAATACTCTGGGAAAGACAAGCAAAGGCAAGAGTGTCAAGTTGATGAAAATGCACCCATCTCAAAAACCTGGTAACAGATCTCTAAGTGGGTTCTGATACCTGATGATCAACAAAAAGACCTGAAGAAACTATCGAATGATAAAAAAAAAATTATGAAACAGTATTGACAGCTCATTTTGAGTTTCAGTTTATAACCTACAAAAGTTCAAACTGAGGGAAATGAAAAAATTCTTTTAATTCCCAGATACATGTTTTTGGGAACCAGTTTCCTGAGGATCATTAGAAAACAAAACCAGAAAAAAAACAGTAATAAAAATTAATGTTGAATTCTAACTTACTCTAATAAGTAACAGACATACATACAAATATATATAAATGCATAGGAAGGGGAAAAAGGCTCCATCTATCTCATAAAGAAATGTATATCTAAAAGAATTTTACTTATTATGTTACCTAATATTATTAAACCATGTAAATATACTTATGTAAATATACTTATTGTATAGGAATTACTGTAATGAAAATTTGGTCCAGAAAAAAATCTTTTCAGGTTTAATAATAGTCTTATTGTCGCTGGAAATTTAAAAATTTTTTAAATGAGAGATAATTTTTCCTGCAGAAAACTGCAACTAGCTGATCTATGTCTATCAAATTAAGTATATTAAGATAAAATTCTATAGAGAAAGTAGAAGAGGACTTCAAGTCCAAGGAGAAAACACAATAAAATTTTGACTTTCAAAAAAAGCTTGCTGTAGTATTTGGGATTCTAGTGGATTTGTTTACAAGAATGATATAAGGATTTTATTTTTTATTTTATTTATAAAATGAACTATATTCTTTTATAACTAGAAATCACATGTGAAAGTAGCCTGATTTTATAATCTTAACTCCTATTCAAGTATAACCTGCTGTTCAGGCAAAAATCAGAAAACATTTCTAAATACATTAATTTTTAAGAGTAAGCACATCTATATCCTTAAAAGAAAAATAAGCAAAGAGAAGAAATAAATAAATAAATAAATAAATTACATATAGCGTGGCTCTATTGTTTTCAAAGTCCTTTTTATAGATTAGGTTCCAAACACCACATTAAAAGAGTAGAGGAACAATTTTAGGAAACTAAGGTTCTAATCCTGACTTTACCATTACCTCTTGTGATTGTGGATAAGTAACAAGCTCCTTTGTTTTTTACTTCTGTAAAATGAATTGGTTGGACTGTATCAGAGGTTCTTAACCCACAGCATATAATGATAATGGGTTGAAGGCCATTAAAGAGGCTCTTAAATTGAATTCATGTGTATGTGTATTTTTCTGGGACAAGAAGATACACAGCATTAATTAAATCCTCAAAGGTAACAATGGCCACAACCCCCACCCCAACTGATTAAGAAGAATGATGTCTTTTAGTTTTAAAATTGTATGATTCTTACAAATGTAACTCTAGGCATACTTGTCTTTGGAGGTGTGGCTGCATCATGGAATACTGAGGGCCGCTGTGCCTGGGTATCCCTGGTATTCGGGCAGCATTCTGAGCCAATCGCATCTGATGGGCTTGGAAAGCTCCACAGTTCATGTTGCCTCTTTGCATTGTTTGCACACTGATCAATCTCGGAGGCTACAAAAGGCAGAAATTGAATTTATGTAATATTTTTTATAAATTTACCTTTCAATTATAAAATGTTATGGTACAAATCATTCAGTCAGGACAGAAGGGCATAAAGTAAAAAATGTAAGTCACATTCTCCCCATCTCTAGCCCCAATCCCTTCCTCTCAGTATATATGTGTGTATTTAAAGCCTATTAACATTAACTTATCCAGTCCTGGATTAATGGTTCTGATTTGGATGGGGGAGAGGAGATCAGGAGAGATACAGGGATGGAAATGATTTGAACAAATGCCTAAAGAACTTATCAGACTGGGGCACCTGGGTGGCTCAGTTGGTTAAGTGTCCGACTCTTGGTTTCGGCTCAGGTTGTGATCTCAGGGTCGTGGGATCAAGCCCTGTGTGCGACTCCACACTCAGTGTGGAGTCTGCTCTAGATTCCCTCTAGCCCCACCCTCTTCTTAAATAATTAATTAATTAAGAACTTCTCAGATCCTAGGCAAAAACTATCTGGCCCTCTGGCCCAAAACCACATGTGAAAACAAATAATATCTGGTATGGAGGGATAAAATCCTGTGCTCCTCCACAGTATTAGTTAAGTTAATTTTGTTTCCCATGCTAAGTATTTATTTAACACCCTTCTTCACATCTCCCCCAAATCACTGCCAAACCCAGAGCAAATGTTTAAACTCTTTGAGCTTTGTCCCTGCTAGTAACGTTGAAATGTGTAATTCATCCATACGGGACAGAGTATAATCTTGAGGCCTTCATAATTTTTGTCAATAATGTCATGATGTAATAATACTCACCTGTTGCTGTAACATCTGTGGGGCTGCTTGTCTAGGGTGCTGCTGTGTTGTTGTTGTTGTTGTTGACACAGGTGCAGGTGGTTGCTGCATTCTCATCTGTTGCAACTGCTGATGTTTCTGTGCATATACTTGTTGTTGCATGTGCTGGAGTCGAAGCTGTGCTAAGTTAATCTGTCCAGGGGTTTTACTAATGTGGTTTGTCCCTGGAGGAACTTGCCCAACTACAACATTAGGAGTATAACCAGGAGCTGGTTTACTCTCTATTACTAGATTACCTGAAGGATTTAAAAAATGAGAATAATTTGCATATAAATGATTAAATCATCTACTTTGTGGATTAGTCACTATCTTTTCCTCCTTCCTTTGACAACTATTAGCATTCAAAGCTTCTGACAGTACAGCAGAGATCGGAGCAAGGTTTAAAGATAATGAAGATCAGAAACATAGTCCAAAGCCAAATAACTGACTTTTGATTCTTCAGAATAATATATTACCTGCCCTTGTTCTTTATTTACACAAATACAGAGAAAATTAAAGATCTGAAAGAGACATTATCAGAGGAGTCCCATCTAGTCAGTCAAAATCAATTCTCCCGGACAGATTCAAGGATACCTAAGATTGCTAATGCTGATGCCACCTGCCTTTGAATCGCCAAAGTCTGCAGGGCAGAGTATGACACTGCTCCCAAACTGTCTGTGGAAACATGGAATGTTTCAACCACTTACGTCCCTAAAAATGACAATTTTCCTTGCCTCTCACAGAGCCCACTGTTTTCTAGGAATAGAAAGCAAATTTTAGGAAGGTTTGATACAGGGCAGAGTTGGCAAAACTTTCTTAATGGGTCAGGTATTTTAGGCTTTGCAGGCCACGTAAGATCTATCATATGTTCTTTTATCTTCATTTGTTTTTACAACCCTTTAAAATGTAAAAAACAAACTTAGCTACCATGCCACACAAAAACAGTTTGCTAATGCCTGATCTAAGGCTATATCCAAATTTTAATATACACAAAGATTACTTTTTTACAGAAATCCAAACACCTCTGCTTTTACAACTTCCAATGGTGAGGACCTGACTATTTTGAAAGTGAGTTTACTCAATCTGTAGACAGTTCTAATTGTCGGGAGGTTTTTGGTCTTCGTTGTAAACTGAGCTGTTTGTCTGTCTCCCTGTAACTTTCACCTATGGTCCGCAGGTCCACACTGTGGAGTGACAAGAGTGAAGTCCGTTTCTCTTCTGTGTGGAAAAGAGCTACTCTCATCTTTCAAACATTCCTCAGTACATGACTTTCAAACACATCGGCATCCTGGAGGTCCTTCTCTAGTGGACAATTTGGTACAATTAATATACAAACTACTAAGCATCTAATAAATTCTTCCAGAGAATGAAGCCCCATTTGCTAAGTTTTCGACATGAAACAGTCATTATCAATTTTAAAAGATGTGGGGGAAAAGTTAGCAATGATACACATTTTTTAAATCTACATATAGGCGATTCTCAACATTCTTAAAGAGGTCATGAACATAGCTCAAGTGAGTTTCCAATGAGGAACATATTTTCCAAGAAGTTTACATGTTAGAGTGAAGTTTTAAGTATCTAAAATTTGCTTTATATGTTTTCTCCTCCTAATTCAGTGTTCCCAGTTACATACATAAAACGAATTATTTCTCACCTAAATTGACTACATTCTTTGCCCAGAAGGTGGGATCACAATGGAAACGAATTGCTCCATTAGCAGCAGGCACAGGATCACACCGTGCTTTCAAAATATGGCGCAATTGAAAAGTAATCTTAAAGGGAAAAAATTCACATTAGTCTTAAAAATTTTAAGTATCACTTGAGAAAACATACATGATAGACATAAAAAACTCATGTAGCCCCACAATGTCAATCTCAGATAAGATAGTATCTGTTTAAAAGGCTATCTATATTAGCAATCAAATGCACATGCTTGAACTTCTGACATTTCTGGTGATAAACTGCATTATGATACTAGGTATCTTCCGGACAGTAAATACTGTATGATTCCATTCATATGCAATTCTAGAAAATAAAAGAAATCAGACTAATGGTTGCCTAGGGTCAGGAGTAGAGGGGAACAAGGAAACTTTTGTGGGTGACGGAAATTTTCTGTATCTTAACGTGGTGGCGGTTACATTTGCAAAAATGCAAAATCTATACTTTACACAAATGCAGTTCACTGAACATAAGTACCTTAATAAAGTCAACTTAAAGACCATAAATATACTAAACTATGTGTCTCACCAGACGCTTGCTGTACAGTAGTGCTGTGCTGCTGCCACTCGCAATTGCCCAGTTTGTAAAGTTCATAACATGCTTCACCTGCCGGGAAAGGCCTGTGATGTCGTTCTGCTGCTGCAGTAACTTCATCTGTCTTTCTTTTGTAACATTCTGAAACAGAACAAGAATTCAATGAAGACTTCTATATGAAAAATTCAACTCACAATTTTTATTGCAAATGAACAAAATACCTACATTACTTTTTAAAATTAGGATAAGCTGACAATCACCTCATTATTTAATGAGCCTCTGATCAAAAGAAAAGTCATAAACAAAAGTAGAACTAAAACTTAAGTTCTCTAAGCTAACAAGGGACATTCCAGATATATAAAAATTAATGTTAGTTGATGTCTCTCTTTTCCTTCAGGAGATGAAAATGTCTTTAACAAAAACAGTGTCTATTAGGCTGATTCAATACACAGACTCTATGGCATAATGAGCTGACCTTCAGAAACACGATATACTCAACTCTATACTTTTCAGACCAAAGAAAATTTTGTGTTGCCAGTGCCACCTACTGGTGTAGCATGGGGTAAAGTTAAAATCTCTTCCTTTAAATACTTAAGACAAAATGAGAAACATAAATTCCGAAGTTCTAAGAGCAGAGTTAGGGAAACTTCTGAAATGACTAAAGTTCATAAAGAACAAGAAAGTCAGTAAGAGTTGAAGGACCAATTTTGGGGGAAATGCTGCAAAGGAAAATTAAACTATCTGGGAACTAGAACTCCTAGAAGCAAGAGGTGATGTCCTACACTCTTTGACATTTGGCATGCCAAACAATCTATCTTAACCATTTTTGTACTTAACAATTTTCTTAATGCCTCAACTTGATTCATCGAACTTTTTTTTTTTTCCCTAAGAAAACAAGTTGCTCATTTCGTAATGTAAAACGGGATAGAAGTATTCAACTGATAGAAGCTTGGTTCACAACTTCCCTGGAAATCATCCCTTTTACAAAGCTTAGGAAAACCTCTATTTTACAAAGTTTAAGAACATATCACACTAGAAAACATCTATTGTTTAAATTCAGCATATTAGAAGTATGTGGCAGATTTATCATTCAGTATTTTTGTATATTTTAGTATTAAGAGGCATCTTTTCACTCAGAAATTCTTGGAACAGCTTAAGAACATGATTTTAGGCCTATAGTTAAAATGTGTTTGCAGTAACTTAAAAGATTATCAAAAATAGCTGCTGCTCGGTGCTCTCCATTCACACAGTCCTTTTGAAAACAAAAATAGTAGAGTTAAATGCATCAGCTGGATATACAACAGGAAAGAGACCTCCAACTTGAACAGTATATGTGAGAGTACTTTTAATCTCACAATTGTGTCTCAAAAAAAAGATATATTTCAAAAGACAAAGTTCAGAAATGACACTGCTAACATATTTCTTTCATTTGTATGTAACTATGTGTCCAACATTTCTACAATGTTATATGAAGGAATGGAACAGGAAAAAAACTACTGTGGAAATTTGAGGTTAATAGTAATGGAAGTTAAAAAATCAAATACATAGTTTAAATTGCTACCATTTAATGGTGCAGAAAACACAACCCTGTATCATCTAGGCCTACTAAAGAGCACCAAATTTTGAAAACCAATGAACTGTGGACAGTAGAGGCAACTCTGTTTAACACTTAGTTTGGATTTCACAAATTGACTGGATTTGTATCTAGAAATTTAAATCTACATATTAATCTCAATATTGCAACACAAAAACAATACAATAAAATTATCAGTAAGTTTAAAGTTTACAAATTTCAAAATGAGCAGCATTTTTAGCAAAACTATATGGAATATTTTTAAAATAAAGTGAAACACACAAAGGACTCAAGTAGACTCCTATATACATTCACATGTAAAAGTTAAATTGAGGCCCTATCTTGGGGGGTGGGGGTGGGGAGGATGTAGCAGGTTGGCTTTGTCTTTGTTTACATAACATTTTAGTAATAATTTTTTCATTCCTAAGAGTACAACACTATCTCCTAATTTATACAGCTAAAAATCAGTATTATTAAACTGGGTTGCAAATTAACTAACTCCATAAAGCTCTATTTTCCAATAGAAAATGAAATAAAAAAATGTTTTTAACTTTCTTTACTTCCATGCCCCCCAACCAATCTAAAAGAGCTTTCAATAAACATTAAAAACAGCTAAAGAGCAACAGAAGCAGTTTTTGTTTTATTTTGGCTTTGAACCGTACCTCTAGCTGCTGTAAGAGAGATTTTCCTTTCTTATTAATTTCATTGATAAGGGTGAAAATGGCCACTTTAATTTCCTGTTCTACTCGTTTGTTAGTCTCATTTACTTCTTTTATCCTGAATAAGAGAAATGCATCATTAGGTTATCAACTTATCCTATGTCTCTGAATCATCAACTGTTACAGAAATTCATCCAACGGGGCACTTAAAGCGAGTAATTAAAATTAAACCTTTGTCAAAATGTACAACTTATGTTTCGGTAGACCTGAGCACTCAGTCTGGTCCAAACAAGTTATTTATACAAAGAACGGAATATTTAGTAATTTTAAATTAAGTTCATAAAGGCCAGTTTATTAATCTAGATGGCAATCTCCTTTAGTTCCGATGACATGAATGTGATATATAAACATCTGACATCAACAATTGCTGTCTAGTGTCAAAAATCTGGCAAGTTGGATCTACTTAACACTTTTCAAGAACAATGTGCAAAAGAACAATGTTGCGAACAGTAATTATCTGTTGAAATAATAGGAATTAAGCTTAGAAGCATTTGTTTTCTCTTACAACTTAACCACTTCAAATGTGGGTTCTGATACATGCCCTCCCCCTTCCATAGGTTCTTCTCAAAATAGTTTTCCTACTATACAGAATTAAGAATATAAAACAACTTCAATCCATTTGTAAAAGAGTTGTCAGATGTTTTAGAATAGGTATAATAAGCTCCCATTTTGGTAATTAAAGTTTTGGTTGCAGACATGAAATAGCTGATACCTATTTCATGGAGGGGGGGGTCCCCACGAATATAAATATATAAAATGTTAAACAATCAAAGAAAGTAGCCTTCAACTTTTATACGTTCTACTTCTTTACAAAGTATCACCCGTACTTTCAACCTCTAAAATGTCTTTTATTTGCCCAATTCAAATCTGAGTAACTTTAATATAGTCTGAGTAATTATAATGCAATTTTCCCTCCTTTGTCTACACATCAGTGCTTGTTTGGGCACTTACTAGAAAATTTTATCCAATTCTGTCCTTATCTTATTAAAGTGGGTGGAAGATGTCTTTTTAAAAATAAGAGTGCTGATTACTATGGATAATATAGGATTCCAACTTAAAATGATTCAGCCAAAGACTAAAATCATTAAGCATGCTAACAGCAGAGAACAGTTAGCCATAGTCAGATTCTCATTAGATTTAAGCATGTCTACTATGTGTTCAATTGTGAAGAAAGAAATCAATGTCATTAAAAAATGGAGATAGGTCATTAAAGAATGTGTCCAAAAGGGTATTATTGGAGATTTCCATACTTAAAAAAAAAATCTTTCTGGAGATGGAATCATTAGTCTTCCCAACCCTCTGCAATTTTATAACACATAAACTTTTTGTTCTACTTCTCTACACAGATTCAGAAACACATACGAAATATGTACAAAAACATCTGTACAAAAATATGGGACTGCCATATGAATCAACTCACTATTCTTTCTCTGAAAAGCACATTCATCTGTTATTTATGAGAAGACAGCTACCACCCTCTCCAATATCACCCACGACACAGCAGTATCACTAAAACATCCTGACATTTTCATAACAATTAACCATCCATGAATAGTGTATGTAATATATTAGTGTAGGTATATACAGCTGACCCTTGAGCAAAGTGAGGGTTAATAGCACAGCACCTACCCCCATGCAGTAAAAAAAAAATCACATATACCTTTTGACTCCCCAAAAGCTTAGCTAATAGCTACTGTTGACCAAAAGCCTTACAGCTAACATAACAGCTGATTAACATGTTTTTTATGTTATATGTATTACATACTATATTCTTACAATCAAATTAGCTAGAGAAAAGAAAATGTTATATTTATTGAAAAAAAATCTGCATATAAGCGGACCTCCACAGTTCAAATCCATGTTATTCAAGGGTCAACTGCATTGTAACATCTACAACCTCAGAGTAGCCTTTATTTTTCTTTGGTATCACTTCTTGAGATGAAAGTTCTACCACCTTAGAGTCTATAATGTACTATTCATTCATTCATTATCTATTTCATACTTTTGAGTATCTACTGTAATTTTTAATCATTTTAATCATCATAACTTAACTTCAACATTCTAGAAGTACCTAAAAGTCTCAATATTTGTGAAACTGAAAAATAAATACACTGTAAAATAAATACTTATTAACACTATTCATACCTTCAGGAATATACAGATTTTAATTATGTCAGCTCCAAGTGTTCATCTTTCTACAGTGAGTCCTCACCTTGTTACTGTACTCATTTATGGAACTTATTCCAACTTGCCTTATCAATAAATAAATTCAGTTCATTTAGAAATGAACCTGAATAAAATTTTTAAATAGTGATGGTATTATTGATAAAAATAATAGCAACAGTTAAATCTGAGGGTTTACTATGTGCCACAAACTGTGCTATACATTCATCTTATAATACTACTACTAAGAGAAGTAGAATTTTTAAATCTTGTTTTACAGATGGGAAGGTAAATTTACCCACCATTCTTCATAGCCTCTCCTCTATACTATGTTTTCCACATAGTTAAAATTTGTAATTCAACTCTCTATGTATTAATTGCTTTTTCCAGTTATTTAAGGCTTTACAAAGTCTAGAGTTTTGTTGATTATAAAATAGTCAAAGATGTATTTTCAGAGTATTCAAAATTTTGGTGAATTAAAATCTTACTTAATTAACAAATATTATAATCCAAACTCAAACTTGTATCATTTACTCCTCCAAAAATATGTTTCCTGTATATGTTTAATATAGAAGGAAAACATACGTAAAATAGACCTACTGTGTTTAATAATTCTTAAAGTGAAATTATGGTTTTAAGGCAACACACTTACCTATTCTGCACCTGAGTGGCGGCAAAATGAACATAATTCTTCTTCTCAAGAAGCTTAGCCAGTAGATTCTCAATTGCACCTTTCTGGTTCTGAAAAGCTTCTTCCAAAAACTGATATCTTAAAACAAAAACAAAAACTACATTTAAAATGGAAAATTTACTATTAAAATTCTTAAAATGAATTGCTACATGACTCAAACTTAAGACTTTACTTAAATGATCAACACTCTATGCTGCCCTCACACATCTTACCTTAACAGCAACTTTTAACTACCAATCCCCTCCCTTTCAAGCCTGAGAAGCCATTTTGCAAGACCAAAGAAATTAACTCAAAAAATGTTCAAGTGCTCTTACATTAGAATTTTGATTCAGAATTACATTTTAAAAAAATCCAAATACTGGAATAAGTTGTATACATTTTAAATCATAAAACATAACATTATAGAAAATACTTTCAAAAATGGGGAAACTATACCCATAGTTTTAACATCATAAACCCACTACTACCACTGTAATATATAGTCCTTAAGCCTTTTTATTATGTATTTTAAAATACAAGTATATATAATATATGTGCAATTTTATATCTGACTTTTATCTTGTCCTTACAATCACCACTTGAAACAATTTTTCAGCTCTCCATACTATATAGTCGAATTTTTCCAAAAGAGTTGAACCAATTAAAAATCACCAACACCAGTTTTATTGTAACTTTGTCAACATGAATGGTGTGTTATTATTTCCTAATATTATTGTGTGAAAATTTACACTTGATAGTAAAGGCTACAGTTCTTTGGCTATTAGGAAGGTAGAATGGTTTTCTTTCCTAGTTTTATTTCCTTTGTGTAAATTGCTCATTAAGTCAAATATCTTTGGGATTCTTCTGTATGCTAGGGATACATGAGTAAAAAAAAATCCATTATTGTTCATATTCTTGTAATAAATAGGCACAGATATGAAATGATACCATACTGTGATAAGAACTATAATGGAGATACATATAGTCTGCAAAAAGGACACAGCCTTAATACTAAGGAAAGCTTCACAGAGAAGTCAGAATAGTATTATCATATGCTAAATACAGAGCCATATTTAGGGAATTACAAAGACTTCAATTTAGTCAAAGAAAGCCATGCAAAGGTCAGAATGTAAGATAATAATTAATAAAATCCAGACTCAGGCTGTGAAGGGCTGGGTATACCATGCTAATGTTTGGATTTTATCTTCTCAGTAATGGGAAACGCTTGAAAAATTCTAACCAAGATGTAATAATCAGATTTATGTTCCAGGAAAATTGTCAGGCAGAAATATAAAAGATAAATCCAAAGAAGAAAGAACAGGATGACCAGCTAGAACTCTATGACAGTAGCTCAGATAAGGTATCAGAATAGAACACTAGCTGGCAAAGCTGCACAAACAAGCACGAAATGAACTGTGTCAGAGAGATCAGCACCTTTGGTGATTTGGGAGTCTACATGCTCCAGTTAAAGTAAGGTCTATGGTAGCACCTAAAAATTAAATGCCTAGCTAAGGCACGGTCAAGAGAAGGTCACTGGAAATGAGTTCACGATACTGACAAAGTTACAACTGTCTATTTGGATACTAAAATCACGAAAGGCAGGAACTGAGTTTAAGAGGAAGACTGTGAGCATCTAGATGTCTGTGTCTTCAGTGAAGGCTTCACTTAAGGTAAATTTAGGAGAAAAGGTTAAAAAGTTGTGAATGCTGAGGAAAGTTTGGTAAGATGAGTGCTCGGGTTCAAGAGGTAAAGGAAAACTGGAGGGCAGAAGGCAAAATGTACAGCAAAATGAGGACTGGTGTAATATAGAACATTCAGCAAATGAGGTTATTATTTTGTGCATTGCTTTTAAGAATTTTTTAAGAACTTTTTTATTGTAGTAAAATATACATCATAAAACTGACCACTTTATGATTTTTAAGAACTCATTTTTAAAGCAAAGCAAAACAACAAAACCCAAACCATCTGTAAAGTCTAATAACACTTTATAATTTGTGTAAGACATTAAACAGCAAAAAAAGGTGTATTTTAATTTTAAATTAAAACTAACAAAATTAATTAAAACTTACTGTTAGATAGATAGGTAACCCAAAAATTGTTTCATTTCATTCTTTCATTGAAGAACATTTGATTTATCCCATATACTACAATTTCTCTATGTCCAAAATAAAATTTTACTTTGTTAAATGTACAAATGAAGTAGGAATATGAGATTACCATGCTAACCTTTGTGACTCAATGAGCTTTAGACTGAGATGAAGAAAGATCTGACACGGAGTTTGATTATGTCAGTAAACAGGCACTTGGTAGAAAGGTCAACTAGTATAATTCACAAAATTCTGATTCATAAAATCTAACCCTGTACAAATTTATTTCCCTTCTCACCTCAAAATGAACATTTCAGAATCCTGTTTCTAGAAATATCTTGTTGATTCATGTCAACAAGTATTAAGCACACACACTATGATATACCTATGTTTAAGTATGTGTTATTTCCTCCCCTTATACAGGAGTTGACATCTGAGCTGGGTGTTTAAGGATGAGTAAGAGTACTTGAGACAAACTTGGGAGGAAGGTAAGCTCTCCCACTGGGGAAAAAATATCTGAATGTATATTAGTACATAGTTCTGAAACTCTGTCATTTTCAAGGCTAAGAAAAGGAAAGCAAAACTAGAAAAGTAAAGAAATACAAGATGCTAAAAAGACCTGCACATTTTGCTTAACTTGCATTCAGATAATAAATAATAGTGAACCGCTAAGGAATTGAATGAAAAGTGATAATCAGATTTGTCTCTATTCACTTGATTAATTTCAATTATATTATTAGAAGAAAAATATGAACTGGATCTTAACAAAAAAGCAATGTGGAAGTAGTTCTGGCTACAAGCTACTTCTGATTCTCCTAGCTAACAGAATAACTAACAATGCGTATTATTTTTTAGCAAATCAAAATTACAGTTGAAATACTTCAGAAATGGGGAGAAAAAAGAATAACCAATAAATGGATTAAGTATAATTTCAATTAGGGGCACCTGGGTGGCTGAGTCAGTTAAACATCCCAACTCTAGATTTCAGCTCAGGTCATGATCTCAGGGTCCTGGGATCGAGCCCTGAGTCAGGCTCTGCACTCAGTGGGGAGTCTGCTTGAGAATTTCTCTCTCCCTCTCCTTCAGCCCCTCCCTCCTGCACTCTCTCTGTCTCTTCAAAATAAATAAATAAATCTTTTTTTAAACATAATTTTGATTAATACGTAAACACATGAAAGCCTCTTCTTAGGTGTTAATCTTGTATATGAAGTAGTATATGATTCTTAACCTAGGCTTCTACTCACAGTAAGTTATATTCAGTACTTCAAAAGGTATAGGTAAAAATTACAGATGCCCATGATTTAGTTTGGACAGGCAGGCTACATAAGACCTTCTGTGCTTCTGATCAGAATCACAGAAACTCAGTATAATATATAACCACTGGTTAGTTTTGAACAAAAATCATCATCATGATTATACGCGTTTTTTATTATTGAGAAATAAATTATTATTTAATGCAGTTTGCTAAGAAATTTTTGAAAACATGGTTCTCAGAAGACTGGGAAATGAATAAGGGCTGTTTTGTTTTTTGTTGTTGTTTTTTTTTTTAAAGACTGAGAATCAATTATCTAGTAACTTCAAACTATAACTTTTGAAAGCACATTTAGTCTTACTAGGTCCTGAGCTGTCAGGGATGCTACTCTACTTTGCCAAGTAATCACAGTATTTTTTAGTAATTGTCAGCATTTAACAGTTGATAAAATTTTACTCTGGCACCTCTAGAAAAATATACCATCTTAGTTTATAACCAAACTGAGTATCTGGGGGAACATTTTTTAGCTAGTATGTACTAATTCTGACTCAGTATATTTTTTTTTAAGATTTATTTATTTTTAGACAGAGAGCACACATGAGTGAGTGGGGGGGAGAGGGAGAGGGAGAGAATCTCAAGCAGACTCCTGGTTGAGTCAGAGCCAACTCGGGGCTCGATCTCACAACCCCAAGATAATGACCTGAGCTGAAACTAAGAGTCGGACACTCAACTGACTGAGCCACCCAGGCACCCCTCAGTTTCTTTTTTAATTCAGTACTCCATTTCAAAAATTATATAAAATTTTGGTTCCACTGAACCTATCACTCATTTTCAGAGGTATCTACTTATAGCCAATTTTGTTGATACCCCCTCCTGCTCTATCCTCAAGATTACTTTGAAAAAATCCCAAATATATTTTATCTAATCATTTATCAATCTATAGATAGCAATAGCGGTTTTGAGAACTTATGTTCTCAGATGCTGTGCTAAGTACCTTACATGGATTCTCTTATTTAATCTTTAGAAAAATTTAATGATGTACATACAATTTCTATCCTCATAGTAGCAGCTGAATAATTTGGATAACCCTGTGTGTTAGTTCTTCAGACAAATATATAATAATATTTATCTTACAGGACTGTTCCAAGAGTTAAATTGGTCAAAACACACAAAGCACTTAATAAGCATAGTACTTTGCTTACCCAGGCACAGTAAGGGTTTAAAATTAGTTGTCACTGCTATTTTTGCAGTAATTTTAAATGATTTGCGTTATGACAATGCAAAGCTTCAAACCTTCGACAAAAGCCTACTGCGCACAAAGACCTAATTTAAAATGAGGCTATGTTCCTTATTTAAAGCTCTATATGAAATGATAATAAACCCTAAGAGTTCAGGAAGAGTTGCAGAGAGCAGCAATTCTGATCAACTATGAGAACCTAGAAGGGTGGAAATTACAAGAAAGCTTGGGGAAGACATTAGGATTCTTACATGAACAGAAGAGGGAATAAAAGCCCACTTTAATTAAATCTCAAAGGGCACACAGTGATATCAGCTGATATTTCAATAATGTATGACTTCAGTAGTACAACAGACTATTATTATACTATATTATATTTTATATATTATATACTATATTATATATTCTAACACTGTTTTCAAATTCACCAATCTTTTCTTCTTTAATGCCTAATCTTTTAAACCCACCCAAAATCAAACAGGGAAAAAAACTAGGGGGAGGAGGGTGCAGTGGAAAGACAAGAATAGTGAGTTTGGGGACAACTGTAATAACACTAATATATGTATAACTGGCATCCCCAGATGGGAAGGTAGAAGAAAGAGAAAAAAAATATTAGAAGAAATTATAATAATGGAGTAAACTTTTCCAAAGCTGATGAAAAGTAAAACCCTACAGATCTAAAAACTTCCAACATCCTCCAAGCACAGAAACATTAAGAAAATTATTCTAAGGTACATTGTTTCCAAACCACTTAAAGCCAATAATAATAAGATTAAATCTTAAAAGTAGCTAGAAGGAAAAAAATGATACATTATATATAGACCAATAAAGGTAGAACAGACGGGGCACATGGGTGGCTCAGTCAGTTAAGTTTCTGCCTCTTGGTTTCGGCTCAGGCATGAGATTGAGCCCCGGGTCGGGATTTGCTGGGCTGAGCACGGAGACTGCTTAAGATTCTCTCTCTCCCTCTCCCTCTCCCCTCGCCCTCTCTCTGCTCGTGCACACTCACTCTATCTCTCTCACAAAGATAAAAAATAATAATAATAAACCTAAAGAAAGTAGAAGGAATTAAGATGAATACACAAAATAATGTGGGGAAAAATACAATTTAGTGGAGATCAACAACCCAAAAGTTGGGGGGTTTTGTTTTTTGTTTTTTTAAGATTTTATTTATTTATTTGACAGAGAGAGAGAGAGCCAGCGAGAGAGGGAACTCAAGCAGGGGGAGTGGGAGAGGAAGAAGCAGGTTCCCAGTGGAGGAGCCTAATGTGGGGCTTGATCCCAGCATGCTAGGATCACTCCCTGAGCCAAAGGCAGACGCTTAACGACTGAGCCACCCAGTCGTTAACCAACCAAAAGTTAGTTTTTTTAAAAAGACTAATATTGACATATCTAGAAAAGACTGATCAAGAAAAACACAGAAGGCAGAAATAACTAATATCAAGGATTAAAAAGAGGTCACCATCACTACAGATCTGAAGAAATTTAAAAGGTATTAATGAAACCTTGTATCAAGAAATTTGAAAATCTAGATAAAATGGACAAACTTAAGAGAAAAATGTAACTCTACAAAACTAAGCAAGAAGATATAGAAAACCTGATTCTATAGCTAAAAAATAAATACAACCAAAAAATTCCTATCCAAACATGGTGCCTGGCTGGCTGGCTCAGTCAGTCGGAAGAGCACGTGACTCTTGATCTCTGGTTGTGTGTTCAAGCCGTGTGTTGGCTGTGGAGCCTACTTAAAATAAAAAACACAAATAATAATAAATTCCTGTCCAAAATACATATCCTAGAGAAACAGATGTACATGTACCCCTGAAGATGTAAGAAATGTTCTTATTTTTTATAGTAGCCAAAAGCAGAAACAACCCTAGTTACTGTCAATAAAACAATGGACAAGGGATGCCTTGCTGGCTCAGTCAGTAGAGCGTGTTACTCTTGATCTCGGGTTTTGAGTTCAAGCCTTGCAGTGGATGTAGAGATTACTTAAAAATAAAACCTTTTAGGGGCACCTGGGTGACGCAGCAGTTCAGCGTCTGCCTTTGGCCCAGGGCGTGATCCCGGGGTCCTGGGATCGAGTCCCACATCAGGCTCCTCCGCTATGAGCCTGCTTCTTTCTCACACTCCCCCTGCTTGTGTTCCCTCTCTCACTGGCTGTCTCTGTCTCTGTCAAATAAATAAATAAAATCTTAAAAATAAATAAATAAATAAATAAAACCTTGTAAACATAAATAAAAATAAAACAATGGATAAACTATAGCCAAGAGGTTCTCAAACTTTCTTGAATCATGATGCCATTTAGTGTCTCAGCAATTTTTTTCACAGAACTAAAAGAAATACCTAACAGTTCCATTTCTCAAGTGGTTAAGTCAAAAAATACACCAAAAATCCAGATTTGTAAAGATATTTTAGTCATTCCTTACACTGTACTTTTAGGTACCTCTCTGTATATGTGATATTGTCTTGTGATTTTAAATCTTTTAAAAGTATAAAGTTGTTAGTGACATGCAATGAATTCTTCTATTTGCCAGGAAGTATTCAAAGGGTAGGGATACCACAGTAAACAAAACAAAATATGGTCTTCTACCTTTCCTTACATTCTAATTGTGGAGAAAACAAAATTTAAGTAGAGTTATGTCATAGAGAAGACACAAGTGGCAAAAAATTCTAGATCAGAAACCCAGAAAAGCATTCCTGAAGAGTTTGTACTGAGATCTCAAAGATCAGGACCAGCCATGCAGATATCATAGATGAATCATAAAATGATCAGAGGCATGTCTGCACTGCTGCAAAGGAAAACGACCAACTGAGTTTTGACTTTTGTAATAATTTACCGATTAATACCAACACACATCTCAACCAACCCGTCCCTTTGCCAAATGGATAACTAATTACTCTGAATGTTTCTTTCTCAAATCTTCTCTCCTGATATTCCTGTCATCAAGCAAACTCTTAGCTACAGCCAATTCTCCTTCTAGTCGTAAGCAATCACTCCGCTGGGTAAGTGAATCTGAGACTTAAGAGTTCCTCAGATAATCTGATAGGCACACACACTATAATATTAAAATTAACAACTTTTTTTCAGCAAAACCAAAAGGAATTAACCCTATTTTGGAGTTAATCACTAAAGTGAACTACAACTGAACCATATATTAAGTCTCAAGACTTATACAGACTCCAAGATGGCAAGGACAGTCTCAGTTATTTTTATTATTGTATAGTCGTCATCTACCACGGTACCTGGTACATGGTGAGCTCTCAAATATCTACTGAACAGAAGAGCTAAATGAATCCTAAATACGGAAACAAGCTGCTTTTTTTGACAATAAATGTACCAGATGAAAACAATATACTTGGGGGCACCTGGGTAGCTCAGTTGGTTAAGCATCGAACTCTTGATCTCAGCTCAGGCCCTGACCTCAGGGTCGTGAGTTCAAGCCCCTCACTGGGCTCCACACTGGGCGTGGAGCCTACTAGAAAGAAGGAAAGAAAGAAAAAAGGAAAGAAGGTAAGGAAGGCAAAGAAGGCAGGCAGGCAGGCAAGCATACAATATACTTGGACAGATTTGTCCAAACTCTGAATCTAGCTCCCTGAGAAAACAAATGGTACATATGAATTTATATGTCATTCTTACTGTCAATTTGGATTTTATCTGAAAGTCTTCTGGAACTTTGTAAGAATTTACAGAAAAAAAATGGTTTGGCAAAGGTTCTTCCTAAGTAGAGGTTATCAACCTTCACTGAATAACAAAAACCACCTGGGGTGATTTATCAGTATTTGTAACATCCTGTAAAAAATTCTGATACCCAGGATGTAATATAAAATTTTTATTTAACCAGTCTGGAGTACGACTAAGGCATCAGTATTTTTTTTAAAGTTCTCTAGGTAGGTCTACATCTAGAATTGAAAAGAAAAATATCTGCTCTAAAGCTTATTTATCCATCTATCTATCACCCATCTATCCATTTTTTAATATAAAAGCCTAATTACAAGAAAAAGTTATTTCTCAGGAAAATATTTTAGAGAAATTTCACTTATACAATTTCATTCAAGTGACTTCCATTATAAACTATCTTGCTTTTTAACAAAAATGTCTGACATTATATTTTAAGTACACTCTCTCTTAAACCATAATGATCCTAAAAATCTACAAATGCCCAACTATACACAAAACTTCAATCAGGGATAAAAAATATTAAAGTAGAGCAAAGGTGATATCCACTCTCAGCCGTGACAAAATAAGTGGTGCCAGACTAGCCCTGGAAGTAAGAGAGAAATATGTGAGGTTAACTATAGTCAGTCACTAGACTACAGGCAGAGAATTTCTGCAATCTTTTAGACAGCCCCACCACTACCCTGCCTCTCTGTCTATAGACAATTTTATGATAGCTGGCACAAAGAACTGAAACCAAACAGAGCCCAGAAGTCTCTCTGAGGTGAGGAGGCCACAGTCAGAGTTTGGGACTACTGAGAAGCCAGAATCCACGAACAGGGCACTGGAATCGAGGGAGCTGTGCAGGGTGAGGTTAGGGAATGGGGGGAATGGAGGGAAAGAAAGACACAGAATCAAAGAATTCCTCACAAGTCCTCAGCCAGTATCTGGGCTGTATATGCACAGCACAAGATTACAAAAGGCTTAACAGAGAGCTGCTGATATTAAGTTGACGGCAGAACAGAGAAACTAGAGGTCAAGCAGTTCCAAGAGACAGAATTCCAGCTGAGCGAGTGGGGGAAAGGACCTGTCCACCTCCCCAGACATCTACCTGAGAAACCCGCAAGGCCACACCTTAAAAGAAAAAACTATACTAGGAATAAACTTTATCCTAGGCCCATCCTGTCCTTCCAAAGCCTAAAACCAAACCCTCTCAAGATCTTCCAGGAAACAATTTAGAAGCTGAGTTCCACCGAGTTAGAGAGGCTTGGGAAATACATTGGGTTTTCCATAGATCCTCCCTTAAAAAGCAGAAAACCACGCTTACACAAGATCAAGGTGATCATCCAGTAATTTAATCCCCTGGCAGAACAACAATCAATAGTCTACAAAGGAAAATAAAAGAATCCGAAGTTTCTATAATATATCATTCACAACATCCAAACACCAATTCGAAAATCACTAGGCATCAAAGAAACAGTAAAAAAATTTTAAATTTAAAAAAATTTGAAAAGTAGCCATTGCACTACTGGGTATTTACCCAAAGACACAGACGTAGTGAAGAGAAGGGCCATATGCACCCCAATGTTCATAGCAGCATTGTCCACAATAGCTAAATCGTGGAAGGAACCGAGATGCCCTTCAACAGATGACTGGATTAAGAAGTTGTGGTCCATATATACAATGGAATATTACTCAGCTATCA
>NC_048219.1:80785653-80786810 GCF_002007445.2 Ailuropoda melanoleuca
AAAAAAAAAAAAAAAAAAAAAAAAAACAAAAAAAAAAAACCCAAAAGACCCAAAACAGTAAAATATAACTTAGAAAATAAAGAAAAATAGTTCAATAGAAACTAACACCAAGATGGTCCTGATATTCTATTCAGCAAAGACTTTAAATAGGTTATTGTATATTTATTCAAAATTTACATGAAAACATCTTTTAGTGAGTGAACTAACAGAAAATCTGAGAAGAGAACTTAAATTATAAAAGAGAAATGAACATTCTAAAAAAGTGCAATAATTGAAGTAATTCACTAGATGGGCTTGGGAGCAAATGGAAATGGCTGAAGGTTTAGTGAAAATGAACACAAATGGAAAGTTATGAAATTTGGAAGAGAGAATAAAGGAAATGATCAAAGCCTCAGGGACCTGTGTGACAAAAACAACACATAATCAGGAGTTTCAGAATAATGGCCAAGTTCCCAAATTTGATGAAAACCATAAACTTATAGGCAAAGAAGGTCAGTGAACCACACACAGGATAAACAGAATGAAATATCACCTTAAAACATAATGGTCAAATGGTGAAGACCATGGAAAAAGAGAATCTTGAAAGCAGCCTGAGAAGCACGAGACAACATTCAGGTAAGAACAATATGAATGATACCATTAAAAACAAAGAAGGCCAGAATACAAAGTAATGACAGCTATAAAATGTTGAAAGAAAAAACTGTCAGTCCAGAATTCTATAACTAATGCAATCATCCTTCTAAACTGAGGATGTTCTGATGAACGTTAAGCTGAGAATATTAACTGCAGAAGACCTGTGAAAGAAGAAATGCTGAAGGATATTCTTCAGGACAAGGGAAAATAATAAAAGATGGTATCTCATATAAACAGGAAGATATAAAGAGAAACAGAAATGGTAATAAATGGAAAAATGTTTTTAAAAACTAGGATTTTATTTTTCCTTCTCATAATTTCCTTAAAAGACAGTTTCCCCCACCCCCGCCCCCAAGACAGAGAGTGTGTACGCAGGGTGGGGCGGGGAGGGCAGAAGGAGAGGGAGAGACAGCAGGCTCCATGCTCAGCACAGAGCCCAATGTGGGGCTGACCTCACGACCCTGAGATCATGACCTTAGTTAGCCAAACCACCCAGGTGCCCCAAAGACACCTTTTTTTTTTTT
>NC_048219.1:80787191-80823768 GCF_002007445.2 Ailuropoda melanoleuca
TTTCGGGGAAAAAAAAAAAATTTAAAAAAAAAAAAAAAAAAAAGAAACCAAACAAGTAGCCCTCAACTATTTATACAATTAAAAACTGATTTCTATGAAAATACACAACTATAACTGACAATTCCTATATTTGGGCAGGTTTATCACCTCTTTTTCTCCTACATCTAAATTAATAAGTATTTGATGAATAGACGAAATGTCTAAATGTGTGTCAAATACCGTTCTAGGCTCTTGGGACACCATGAATAATACAGATGCCTATCTTCATGAAGCTTATATTCTAATGAGAACAACACAAAAAATAAGTTGTAAATTACAGAACACGTTTAGAAAGTGATAAGTGCAATATAAAAAAAAGAAAACTGAAACAGGATAAGGAGGATTAGGGGTAAAGGGACAAATTGCAATTTTAAATACAGTGATCAGAGTAAACCTCGTTGACAGTTACATTTAAGCAGACTTGATGGATATATGGAAGTTCGCTAAGCAAACACGTGGACCAACAGTGTCCCAGGTAGAGAAAAGAGGGAGGCAGCAGCATCTCTGCCATGCTTTAGAAACAACAAAAGCCAGACTGAGGGGGGAGAGCAGTAGTAGATGAAATATGAGCATACAGGCCACTATAAGGAATCTTTCACTCTGACAAAAGTAGAGAGCCACTGCAGGTTTTGAGCAGGAAGTGAGTCTGACATGAGACTGTTCTAGTAGTTAAGAATAAACTGAAGGAGGGCAATATTACAAGCACGGGGATGAATGAGGAGACGACTGAAGTCAACCAGGCCAGAAATGATGGTGTCTGAGACCAGCCTAGTAGCAATGGAGCTAATACCAACGAGAAATAGTAAGAAATTTTGAGATTCAGGGATAGCTTTTGAAGGGGGAGCCAAAAAGATGTTCTGAGAAGTCTGAGTTTGGGTATGAGAAAACAGTGGAATCAAGGATAGTGCCAAGATTTCTAGCTTATGCAATGGAAAAAATGCAACTGCCACAAACTGAGATAGGGCAAGGCTGCCAGGGAAAAAGATTTGGAGTAAGCGATCAGTTCTATTTTGGATATATTATATTTGAGAAAGCAGACACTCAAGAAGAGAGGTTACAGTTTATAGAATAGACAAATCTGAAAGTTCAGGAGAGAGTACTGAGCTAGAAATAGAAATTTGGACATCATCAGCATATGGATGGTATTTAAAGCCATAAATCTGTAGCTGCAGATAATGAAGTAATGCCTGGCACATCCAACATTAAGAGATGAAGAAAAATGAGCAAATGAAACTGAGAAGTAATCAGTGTGGTAGGAGGAAAACTAAAAGAATGCGGTCTCTTGGTAGTCAAGTAAATAACATGTATTAAGGGAATGATCAACTATGTCAAATGTTGCTGATATGACAAGTATTAAGATAATGACCAAGTAATGACCTCTAGATTTAGTAATGCAATGGTTATTGGTGACCTTGAAAAGAATAATGTTGGTAAAATGTTGACAGAGAGAATGGGACAGGAGAAATTAGGAGTCCATGATTACAAGCAATCGTTTCAAAATATTTTGCTGTGGAAGAGGAACAGGGACAGCTGCCCGCAGGCAAAATGGTTTAAAGAGAAAGTTTTACATTCTCTTTCATTTTTTAAAGATGGAAGAAAAAAATAGCAGAATATTAAAATACTGGTGGGAATAAATGCTGCAGTGAAAAACTGACATCAGCAGAGAAAGCCAAACTGCTGAAGCAATTTCCTTGGCTGTTTAAGATGAGATAAGAGGCGTATAAGGTGAGAAACTGGCTTCATAAAGGAAGAGAATTCAACTAAAATAACAGAGAAATGTAAAAATGTGGATGCAACTGGTTGGTAGACAAGTAGATATGGTAGAGGAAATCTGCAGAAGTTCTTGTATTGCTTAAGTTTTCTCAATGAGTAGGAAGCATTGCCAATATCTGGGAGTGAGGATGGACGATGAAATGTTGACAGGAAACAGTGTGAATGCACCGTATGATGGCCAAAGAGTCTATATGAGGTAAGTGGTCACGAACTGAGAATTAAGACCAGTTGGTGTCATGCGTTTTTTCTCCCTGGTGTTCAGCTGCATAAGCAAAGCATGATGGAAGGGAAGATGGGTTTAATCAAGACTGTGGTTTTACCAAGAGACTTCAACCAGGTGGAATACAAGAGTCAAGGCTAAATGTGAGGGAGTGAAAATGACTAGCCTGAAATTAAACTGGAAAAAGGTAAAGTGAGAACATAAAGGAATGAGGTAAAGTGAAAAAAACAGTACTATCAACGGATTAAAATAAAAGTCACTGAATGGTGAAAAACTAGAAGTCTGATACTAAGCAGAATAAGCTAGAATGGTAAGAGACGTGGTCACAGACAGGAATGCATGAAACTGAATATAATTATTGGAAATGCCAAGGTCTAGCATACAATCATCGATGTGAATGGCAATGTAAAGGACACGAACTTTAGAAAGGAGTTCAAAGAACACAAAGACTAGAGTGTCTGAAGGGTCAAATCTGTGTATATTAAAATTGCCAGGAATTAAGACCTCAGTAGCACCTATAGATGACCTCTGCGTTAGAAACTGATTAAGGGATGAAGTCAAATGACCCATGGGTTTTTATATGATAGCACCAATAAGGAATAGGAATGATGACGTAAGATTAAAATTTAGAGATTTTTGGGGAGGAAGGAGGAAGAATGGTCTAAAAATAGCAAAGAGAACAGCTATATACCTCCAGGTCCAGTGATACATGAAAGATCAAAGAAAAAAGAGCCACCAGTTAAGAGAGC
This sequence comes from Ailuropoda melanoleuca, assembly GCF_002007445.2. Lineage (NCBI taxonomy): Eukaryota > Metazoa > Chordata > Mammalia > Carnivora > Ursidae > Ailuropoda > Ailuropoda melanoleuca. The sequence goes on from NC_048219.1 coordinate 80,789,973, forward strand.
TGCAGGGGAAGCAGTGTCCTAGAGCTCTGTTTCCACTACAGCAGAGAAGGCATAGAAAAGGATTTAAAAAGAGATTGAGGATAAAGAGATCCTGCTGATGACAAACCATGAATCCCAGAGAACAAAGTGGCAGACATTAACTGTCACATGCAGAGCTTTATGGGAATTAAATTATGGCAGATGAGGGGAAACCTGGGAATTTGGGACTTTTCTTAGGTGACAAACAGGGATAAAGAACATGATAATGTTAGTCCTAGTAAATTTAAAGCAAATAATGACGGAGAGGTGCAAATGGCAGTAAAGAAGGGTGAGGCCTGGGTCGTCCTCTTATAATCTGTTAACGGAAAAGAAATTCTATCAAGTCAACCACATCTTCATCTCACAGAAGAAAGGAAGAGTCAGAATTGTGTGCTCTTAGAATCTGCAGGTTTACTCATGACCCTCATTTCAAGAGAAACAAACTCACTCTAAATGTATAGGTTCCATCTTGTCCCATGATGAGAAATCATGGAACAGAGGAGATCTGAGAAGGCGCACTAACTGTGAGGAACCTCTCTCCTGTGAGGATGGGGACAGGTCTATGGGATGTCTTCTAAAATGATAGGCCTAAATAGTTTAATCAATTTTACTTTTTTATCTTAAGATTTTATGTTTTAAGTAATCACTACACCCAACGTGGGACTCGAACTTACAACACCGAGATCAAGAGTCACATACCCTACTGACCGAGCCAGCCAGGTGCTCCAGTTTTATCAATATTAGACAGTGAAGAATTCAACATTTATACTACCATCTCCCTTACTTCTATCATGCCCAATCTAATTTTATCATTAAAATAGTTGGTGTTTACATCATTTTAATACCTCAAATTTAATATGGCCAAAATTTGACTACCAATTCCCTAAAAACACCTAACAAACCATGCCTTCCCACAGTCTTCTCCATTTCAGTAAATTTAATCCTATCCTTCCATTTACTCTTAGTAACCTGACAGCCAAAAATCTTGGTGTTAGTGATAGCCCTCTCACTCATACAACTCATACACCAGCAAATCCATACATCAGTTTCAGGCATCAAATCCAAATTCAAACTATGTGTAGAATTTGATCACATCTTACTATGTCCAACGTTAGCACTCTAGTCTACAGCACCGTCTTGTCTAATTTACTGAAAACAGCCTCCTAACTAATCTCCTAATTCTATCTTTGTGCCCCTTTAATCTCTCTTCACTACAGACAGCAAGATCGTTTTAAAACAGTCAAATCACTCCACTACTAAAAGCCTGAGTCTCTTACTCAGACTAAAAGCTAGCATTCTTACAATGGCCTACAAGCACTCAATAAGTTGGCCCTTTCTGCTCCTCTGACCTCACCTGATACCAATCTTCCCCTTGTTCATTCCATTCAGACTATGTAGCTTCTCAAAGAAGTCCAGTATGCTACTATCTCTAGCCCTTGCCAGTTGATTTCTCTATCTGAAACATGCTCCCCTGGCTTGCCAAGTTTAAGTAGGGTTGCCCCCATTCTTCCTTCAGTCTCCACTCAAAGCCTACCTCATCATGGAAGCCTTTTGAAACCACCCTATTTAAAATAAAAACACACACATCCACATACCCTGTCCCAACTTCCCAGCTTTATTTTTCTCTATAACAATCAACAACTGATATATTTACTATTTGTTCTACTCCTATGAAAAATTAGGTCCTTGTGGACAATGAGTTTAATTTGTCCAATGAAACAGAGTAGGCATGCAATTATTTGTTGAATAAATGAATGTAAATACTGTCCAATGATGCCAAGGAGTGGAACAAGAGCTTCTCTTTTTTTCAGAACTTTTTTTTTGGGGGGGGGAATTAATGCCCTCTGTTCTCCTTTGCTTAACTTTCAATTTACCAATCCCTAATGAATCTCATGTTCCATCAGATATGTCAAATATTTGTCAATATTATTTTTCAAATGACCTAACAATACCAAATATATTAGAAGTGGTTCCATTTTTTCCTGGAGATATCTGTCTTTTTTTTTTTAATTAACATATACTGTATTATTTGTTTCAGGGGTACAGGTCTGTGACTCATCAGTCTTGCACAGTACACAGCGCTCATCACAACACATACCCTTCCCAGTGTCCATCACCCAGCCACCGCATCCCTCCCAAACTCCTTCACTCCAGCAACCCTCAGTTTGTTTCCTGAGATTAAGAGTCTCTTATGGTTTGTCTCCCTCTCTGGTTTCGTTTTTTCCTCTCTTCCCCTATGATCCTCTACCTTGTTTCTCAAATTCCACGTATCAGTGAGATGATATGATAATTGTTTTTCTCCTACTGACTTATTTCACTTAGCATAATACCCTCTAGTTCCATCCACGTCGTTGCAAATGGCAAGATTTCATTGTATATATATACACCACATCTTCTTTATCCATTCATCTGTTGATGGATATCTGGGCTCTTTCCATAGTTTGGCTATTGTGGACATTGCTGCTCTAAACACTGGGGTGCAGGTGCCCCTTCAGAGCACTACATTTGTATCTTTGAGGTAAATACCCAGTAGTGCAATTGCTGGGTCACAGGGTAGCTCTATTTTCAACTTTTTGAGGAACCTCCATACTGTTTTCCAGAGTGGTTGTACCAGTTTGCATTCCTACCAACAGTGTAGAAGGGTTCCCCTTTCTCTGCATCTTCGCCAACATCTGTCATTTCCTGACTTGTTAATTTTAACCATTCTGAGTGTGTGAGGTGGTAACTCATTGCGGTTTGGATTTGTATTTCCCCGATGCCAAGTGATGTCAAGCACTTTTTCATGTGTATGTTGGCCATTTGGATGTCTTCTTTGCAGAAATGTCATTCATATCTTCTGCCCATTTCTTGATTGGATTATTTGTTCCTTGGGTGTAGATATCTTCAGTCTTAATGCTTCAGTTAAACTAGCTACTGTATAGATGTCATTCTGGACATTCACAATTCACCATTCACTTTCTGGTTGACTAACATTTTTGTAGATCACATTCTCTAATAATGCTCCAAAAAGAGGTGCATGGGAGGCAGTTTCTGAGTCCTTGCATGCTGAAAAATGCCTATATCTCACTCTCACAGTAACAATTTAGCTATATAAAAGGCACCAACCTGGCTCAGTCAGTGGAGCAACTCTTGATCTTGGGGTTGTGAATTCAAGCCCCATGTTCAGGGTAAGATTACCTAAAAATTTTTTAAAACCTTGAAAAAAAATAATTTAGCTATATAAATCTAGCTATTAGCCATAGAAATCTATTGGAAATCTTTCCCTCTCAGCTCCCATTTTGAAATCACTGTTCCAGCATCTTCTGTCTCCTGGTATTGCTATTTTTAAAGATCCTATTTAGATTCCCATTTCATTACATGTCGCCTACTTTGGAAACTTTGCTGATTTTCATTTTAATCCAAAGCATATTGTCATTTCATGGTGAGATATACTTTTTTGTGGGTCTTTTTCTTCCCCCCCATCAATGTACTGGGCACTAAATAGGTCATTTCTGACTGGCAACTCCAGGTTCTTAGGAGAGTTTCACCACTTATTTGATCATTTCTTTTTCTATAATTCGTATTGCTCGCTGTTATCTTGTAACTTTCTTATCTATCTTTTCTCTTTTTGCTCTATTTTCTAGGATACTAACTAGAATTTATCTACAAAACCTATTAATTTTTTTATTTCAGCTATCATCCTTCCAAGAGCTCTTTCTTCTTTTAATGATTTCTTTCACAAAGATTCTACCCTTATTTTATGACCAGTAGCTTGTCATATCTTTAAGGGTGTCATAATTTTGTTTGATTTTACGTTTCCTTTTGTTCCTATATTATCTTACGCCCTTCACGGCCCTTTTATTCAGTGTCTTGCTCTTTTTCATGTGGGTGGCTGTGTCAATCAGAAATATGTATAACTGTAATGACTAATAAAGACTCCTCTAACAAGACCAGATGTAGCTAATGGCGGTAGTTGAACAATATCAAAGGCACAATCTCTGAGATGATTTTGGCTTTACCTTCATGAGCATATAATGGTGTCACAATACCAGGCATCACATCCTAATTCAAGGAAGGAAAAAAGCTGACACCAGCAGCTTGTCCCTTTTAAAAACCACAAACTAAGCAGAATTCCACTTACATTTTATGGCCATAAACTGGGGATCAGAGCTACCCAAATGCGAGGAATGCTGAGAAAGGAAATATTTAGCTTTTCCAGTATCTATATTTGAAGCAGACAAGAGAGGGAAGAGTTAAGAATTCTCAATATAGCCCACAATGTATGGCATAAGGCACATGAGGGTGGCTCTACTCAAATGTCAGATGATCCTTTCATCCATTCACATTTAAATACACTTAAAACTGCTTAGGGTCACGTGTGAGAAAAGTTATGAACTGGTGGGCTACACTTAAGGTTATCTTAATTAGAAATGAACCCCAAGGGGCGCCTGGGTGGCACAGCAGCTAAGCATCTGCCTTCGGCTCAGGGCGTGATCCCGGCGTTATGGGATCGAGCCCCACATCAGGCTCCTCTGCTATGAATCTGCTTCTTCCTCTCCCACTCCCCCTGCTTGTGTTCCCTCTCTCACTGGCTGTCTCTATCTCTGTCAAATAAATAAAATAAAATCTTTAAAAAAAGAAAAGAAAGAAATGAACCCCAAATGTCAACATTTAGAGGTCTCTTCTGATCACTTTCTCCAGAGTGAAAAGGCCTCTGTCATTCCAGAGACGGTGGATAGCAAGCGATAATTAAAAAAAAAAAAAAAAAAAAGTTGCTACTGGCAATCTGGAAGCAAGTGAGGGAAAGTGAAGGCCCCACAGTTTCATGTAGACTTACATTTAACCTCCCTGATGTCAGCCACGTACTTCATCCCCACTCTCCATCTAGACCTAATATCGCCAAAGAGAATAAGCCCATCTTCTATGATACCTATCGCCTCTAAATCCTGATCCATAATAGGTTTCTACAAATTAAATCACATAGCTTCCTTTGCCTGCCCCTGGGTTGTAGTTCATTCAACTTCACTAGGTCAATTACCAGATCCACCATATATTCAATCCATTTCCCAGCTTTTGAAAAATTCACTACAATATCCACTGGTGTCTGCTCTCTCATTTTGATTTTTTTAAGTCTATACTTATTTTATTCATTTATTGTGAATAAAATTATAGCAGGAGGTGGGATAACCCCATGGTAGAGCAAGAAACAATGTAATGTTCAAATTGTACAAAATTTCATAAAGTTCTATAGCTGCTTTCCTTTTTGAGAACAACTTCCAAGGCCATAAAGAATAAAAAGATAAACAAAATGTTTTTAAAAACAGAGAAAAAAGGGGCGTCTGGGTGGCTCAGCCGTTAAGCGTCTGCCTTCGGCTCAGGTCATGATCCCAGGATCCTGGGATCGAGCCCCACATCGGGCTCCCTGCTCGGCAGGAAGCCTGCTTCTCCCTCTCACTCTCCCCCTGCTTGTGTTCCCTCTCTCGCTGTCTCACTCTGTCAAATAAATAAAACCTTTNTATCAGGATAAAGAGCTTCTGCACAGCCAAGGAAACAGTCAAAAAAACTAAGAGACAGCCCACGGAATGGGAGAATATATTTGCAAAGGACACCACAGATAAAGGACTGGTATCCAAGATCTACAAAGAACTTCTCAAACTCAATACACGAGAAACAAATAAACAAATCATAAAATGGGCAGAAGATATGAACAGACACTTTTCCAATGAAGACATACAAATGGCTAACAGACACATGAAAAAATGTTCAAAATCATTAGCCATCAGGGAAATTCAAATCAAAACCACACTGAGATACCACCTTACGCCAGTTAGAATGGCAAAGATAGACAAGGCAAGAAACAACAATTGTTGGAGAGGATGTGGAGAAAGGGGATCCCTCCTACATTGTTGGTGGGAATGCAAGTTGGTACAGCCACTCTGGAAAACAGTGTGGAGGTCCCTTAAAAAGTTAAAAATTGAACTACCCTATGACCCAGCCATTGCACTACTGGGTGTTTACCCCAAAGATACAGACGTAGTAAAGAGAAGGGCCATATGCACCCCAATGTTCATAGCTGCATTGTCCACAATAGCCAAATCATGGAAGGAGCCGAGATGCCCTTCAACAGATGACTGGATTAAGAAGCTGTGGTCCATATATACAATGGAATATTACTCAGCTATCAGAAAGAACGAATTCTCAACATTTGCTGCAACATGGACGGCACTGGAGGAGATAATGCTAAGTGAAATAAGTCAAGCAGAGAAAGACAATTATCATATGATTTCTCTCATCTATGGAACATAAGAACTAGGAGGATCGGTAGGGGAAGAAAGGGATAAAGAAAAGGGGGGTAATCAGAGGGGGGAATGAAACATGAGAGACTATGGACTGTGAGAGGCAAACTGAGGACTTCAGAGGGGAGGGGGTGGGGGAAGGGGATAGCCTGGTGATGGGTAGTAGGGAGGGCACGTATTGCATGGTGCACTGGGTGTTATACGCAACTAATGAAGCATCAAACTTTACATCGGAATCTGGGGATGTACTGTATGGTGATTAACACAATATAATAAAATAAAATTAAAAAAAAAAAAGTGTTCCACTTGTTTTGGCTCAGGTCATGATCTCAGGGTTATGAGACTGACTCCCACATAAGGCGCCATGCTCAGTGAGCAGTCTGCTAGGTATTCTCACCCTTTGCTCATTCCCTCACTCGCGTGCATGCTCTCACTCTAAAATAAATAAATCTTAAAAAAAGATACACAGACACACACACATCAGAGTTCATCATCTTTCTCACTATAATATGAAGCAATTACCTTCAAAAGGGGGGTGGGGAGGACCCAAAATTACAATTACAGACTGTGTAAGTCAATAATGATTATGGAATGAGACTAAATCTTTTTGATAAACTAAAGATTCAACATAAGAATCTAAGAAAAGTACAACAAAATCGAACTAAGGAAAGAATAAAGATATGAGAGAACTGTGAGAATCAGAACACTTTTAAAGCACAGAATAAGTGACTCCAGGAACTGCATGACTCAAACAACCAATAAAAGACTCAAATCTATGGCCAGGCTAATGAGGAAAAAGGAAATAAACTCCGCTATACATTATAAACAAAAGATATAACCACAGGGGCACCTGGGTGGCTCAGTCGTTAAGCGTCTGCCATCGGCTCAGGGCGTGATCCCGGCGTTCCGGGATTGAGCCCCGCATCAGGCTCCTCCGCTTGGAGCCTGCTTCTTCCTCTCCCACTCCCCCTGCTTGTGTTCCCTCTCTCACTGGNTGGCTCAGGGCGTGATCCCGGCGTTCCGGGATTGAGCCCCGCATCAGGCTCCTCCGCTTAGAGCCTGCTTCTTCCTCTCCCACTCCCCCTGCTTGTGTTCCCTCTCTCACTGGCTGTCTCTCTGTCAAATCTTTAAAAAAAAAAAAAGATATAACCACAGATTTTTATAAAAGCTTAATGCTATTTAATTCTAAGTGAATGTGTTTTTAAAATTTCTATAGATGATTTTCTAAGAAACTATAAATAATCACATAATAGACTCAAGAAGAGATGGGAAACCTGACTTGATCAATAAGCATATAGAAATTGAGACCTCTGAAAAAACAGTCCTAAAAGACCTTAAAGTCCAGGTAGGGAAAAGGAGTGGGAAGGATGAAGCAAAAAGTGTTAGTGTAGATGACACACCAAAAGTGAACTGGTTTTAAAGATAAATATTTCTGACAGATAAGGAATGTGTTTTATAAGCTAAGAAATAACATTTGTAAAGGCAGAGAGTTTAAAGCAGGAGATTTGCTACCATAAGAGCACAAGTTAACAAACTGTACTAATGAGTTTAACCTTAACAAATAGGGGTCTGGCTTTTGTCTCAATTATTAGGAGTTCTGAAATGTACTGCCTGATAAAGTACTTTGTTTACCTGGCATCTTGGGCTACATGCTAAACATGGTTTATAGTGGGGGCTTTAGGTCACCCCGTATCAGCTGAACCTCAGGAGGGGCTAGAGACAGATCAGTCATATTGACAGTGAAACATATTCTACATGACAGAGCTCCAATTTTTATAATTCTATAAATTTACATCATAAATTTTATGATTTTAATAATTCTAGACACCCAGGGTCAGATGAGCCCCCTTGGTTGGCAATATTCCATACATACTGTCACACATTGCTGGGAGGAGTTAATTATGTCCACGATTCCACTGAGAGAAGACAACTGGAACCTCCACATTTGGAACACTCTTAGACTTTGCACCATACATCTTTCCCTTGAATGATTTGAATCTGCATCCTTTCACTATCCTTTCAGTGTAACAGCTTTCAGTGAGTTCTAGCAAATTACCTAACAATTCCAGCAAATTACTGAATCTGACAGTAGCCTCAGGAAATCCCCAACTTATAATGGGTGTCAGAAGGGTGGTTTCAGGGGCACCTAGGTGGCTCAGCTGGTTAAATGGCTGACTCTTGATTTCAGCTAAGGTCATGATCTCAGGGTTGTGAGATAGAGCCCTACTGCGCTGGGCTTCGCGCTGAGCATAGAGCCTGCTTGGGATTGTCTCTCCCCCTCTTCGCTGCCCCTCCCCCCCGTACACGAACACACTTGCGTGTGTGCACTCTCACTCTCTCTCTCAAAAAAAAAAAAAAACAGGGCTCCTCAAATTCTGCACTTGGTGTCAAAAGTGAAGGGGCACTTGCACCTTGTTCTCTAACTTCATAGCTGGTATCAGAAATGGGAGTCACTAGAATGATCCTGACTCACTAAAACATGTGGTTTGGGAAGGGGAAGGATGAAAAAACAGGGGTTTATGAACCTCTGATTCCTGGATGACCACCTAGTCACTCATGGTATGAAACTGCAGCTGAAGTTACTAGAGGTAAGTTATCAATGGAATTTAGAAAGGTAGACCCAACATCCTAGGAGTTGACTCCCTGGATAGATAAGGAAATGCAAACCAGTAAGAAACAAGTTAATTATACAACCCTTTGGTTACTGATTCTGCAGTAGCTAAAATTAACAGTGTGTTGGGACAGATATTGCCACTGGGCAAAGCTTAGGTTTCAGCTAGTCTCAACTCAGGCACATCTAGCCTCAGGGTCACTCCAAAGGGAAAAAGTACTCTGGGAAAACAGAGAGTACCTCAATGACCTCTGGTCACAGAATGCAGTCCAGGTTGAGGAAAGGCAAAACCAAGAAACTAATGAAATCACAGAGTATAGTGCAAAGGAATGCCTCATTTTGTAGAGCAATGCTTCTGGAAAAACCTACACTAAATACTGTGAGAGTGATAACCTAGAAGCAGTATCACTGGTTCTGAATGGTACAAAACAGAAGAGCAACGCCTGGGCTGATGCAGGATCCACAACTCACTAGTGAACAACCACAGATGGCTACACATAATTCAGACACAGGAGGTCATTCCCAAGGGGAGAGCTAACCCGGCAGACTAGATAATGATCCCATAAAATTTGCTGACCCTGAAACAGAGGACGAGGATTGTCCTCCTATAAATGCAGAGAATCCACACATATTTCTTACGTAAGCCATGCTGGATTCGCATTATGAAAAACAGGATATTCACCTACTGAATATGCCTCTTACTGAAGTTATAGTAAATACTGTGATTAAGGGCGACTCTTTTACATGGGCACCCCACGTAACCTTATGCTGCAATATTTAGCGACAACCTGAAAAGCCTTATCAGATTTATTTTCTCAAATTCCCAAAATGCACGTTACAGATGCTAAGAAAATTAGAGAAATTCTTGAGAAAATAGGGAAAACCAAAGGGGAGAGTCAACGGATTTAACACACCAGGACAGAAATCTTCAGATGGCTATTAAAAATGGGATGATAAAGCAGATACTGATGGGGTTGAAACAAAAATCTTAATGTAGCATGATTAGAAGTTGGGTGGACCAGTAAGAATTACTGCTGCTCCCCAACATTAATACTCTGCTGTATTTACCCCAATTTAGAGAAATTTTAAAAGCCAGGGGACAAAGAAGACAGTGAAAAACCTGACCTGGAATTACCAGGGGTGACTGTCCTATAAATTAATCAAACTGAAGACTGAAGGAGAGGCAAGGGTCTTCTGGTTCAACCCCCAACTGGAGAACCAAGGTAATATGCACTTGTGTGGGTAAAATAGCCAGGGAGTGAATAAGAGACATTTCTGGGACTCCTTAACATGAGACCCCAATGCAATATAATTCTAAAATCTGTTGGAAGTCCTAATGGGGAGCTACAGTTAAATTGGGAGGAGAAGCAATAGATCACAGGATTAAGGTAAAAATATTGATGAAAGCTGGAATGTCAGAACAGACTGTAAGGTGATTACATCTCCTTTATGTGACTGTATTATTGGGATAGATATTATGTCTGACTGATATTGTAAAACAGAAAGCATATAAATTCACCTTAAGGCCAGTCTTGGTTAGACATGCTAAAATGGGAACCAACGAAACTGTCTGAGCCCACAAAAATTAATTTGAGACAGTATATGATACCTGGTGGACAAAAAGATTACCACTCTATGGGGCGCCTGGGTGGCACAGCGGTTAAGCGTCTGCCTTCGGCTCAGGGCGTGATCCCGGCATTGTGGGATCGAGCCCCACATCAGGCTCTTCTGCTGTGAGCCTGCTTCTTCCTCTCCCACTCCCCCTGCTTGTGTTCCCTCTCTCGCTGGCTGTCTCTATCTCTGTCGAGTAATTAAATAAAATTAAAAAAAAAAAAAAAGATTACCACTCTAACAACAAATTACAAGTCAGAGTGCTGGTACCAATGAATTCTCTGAACAATAACAATGTATATGTAGGGGTGCCTGGGTGGCGCAGTCATTAAGCGTCTGCCTTTGGCTCAGGGCACAATCCCGGCGTTCCGGGATCGAGCCCCACATCAGGCTCCTCCACTAGGAGCCTGCTTCTTCCTCTCCCACTCCCCCTGCTTGTGTTCCCTCTCTCGCTGGCTGTCTCTCTTAAATAACTAACTAACTAACTAACTAACTAACTAACTAAATAAATAAATAAATAACTAAATAAATAACTAAATAAATAACTAAATAAATAAATAAATAAATAAATAAATAAATAAATATTTTTTTAAAAAGTATATGTAGCCTGTGAAAAAAGTGGATGGCTCATCAAGCCTAACAATAAAGCTTGAATAAAGTAGTGCCCCCATAACATCAGCAGTCCCTGATATGNTTTTTTTAAAAAGTATATGTAGCCTGTGAAAAAAGTGATGGCTCATCAAGCCTAACAATAAAGCTTGAATAAAGTAGTGCCCCCATAACATCAGCAGTCCCTGATATGATTTTAATAGTAGGGAAAAATATACAGCAGTCTAAAAGAGAGTGATAGTAACTGATCCTGCAAAAAAAATTTTTTTTTCTGTGTTGATCTCCCCCCCAAAAATTAACAGCAATTTTCCTTCACACGAAGGAATCCCAATTTACATTTACCATATCGCCAAAGGGTTACTTAAATTCACCAGCTTACTGGTACAAGGAGGTTAGTAGGGATCCACTATCTTGATACCATGACAATATCACAAGCTAAAGAAAAAGGTATGACTGACTTAAATGCAACAAGGACACAGATGACCAAAAGCTGTTAATAAATAAATCCACCAGGTCCAAGGACCTGCCCAAACTGGTAAAATTCTTAGGAATAACCTAGTCAGGTGCAAACCTTGATATTCCACAGGTACAGAAAAATAGTTTTTGCCACCTATCCCTAAAACTAAACAAGGAGCCCAACGTTTGGCAGTATATTTGAATTCTGAAGGACACATATTCCACATCAGGGAATATTAGTAGCACCAATCAATAAAACTATCCAAAAGAAGGCTTTATTTGAATGGGATCCTGAAGGTAGGCCATGCCTCAAGTGCAAAAAGCAGTCTGTCTCCCGATGTTCTTGGGCCCCCAAAATACACAGTTGGACATGATTTGGGGACTGGCAGCAACACATATTTATGTGGACTAGAGCTTATGGCAAAACCCAATGAGTGCCACTCAGCAGCAACCATTGGGATTTTGGACCAGAAAATTTCTGGATACCATGCTAAAATGTATGCTATTTGAGAGAAAATTACTAACTTGCTGTTGGGCATTAAGACTGACTGAAGGACATAATATAACTCTGCAATGTGAAACACACACAATGTCTTGTGCAACAGAGGAACATTCTAGTAAGGAAGGTAGTGCCCAGGGCACCTGGGTGGCTCAGTCGGCTAAGCGTCTGCCTTCAGCTCAGGTCATGATCCCAGGGTCCCAGGGTTGGGCTCCCTGCTCAGTGGGGAGTCTGTTTTTCTCCCTCTCCCTCTGCCGCTCAGCCTGCTTGTGCTCTCTCTCTCTCATTCATTCATTCATTCATTCATTCATACGTTCATACATACATACATACATAAATGGAAGGCAGTGCCCAGGAGAGTTCTGTATAAAATAGAAATTGTTTGTTCAGGAACATATGACCAGCAGAATGTTAAGAGTTATTTATTGTATTTATCCAAACAGCCTCTTTTCCCCTAACAACTTTAAAACCACTCAAGTAGCTGCTGAATCCTAGAATCACATGGGTGGTGCACTATGAACAGCTCTTTGAGAACCAAAAAAAGAGCTGCTTGGTTGTCAATTACACTTCAAAACTGAATAAAGTAATAAATTTAAATTTAAAAGAGAGAGGGGGCACGCAAACTGTTTGGTTTATGAATAACAGTTCCAAGGTGAACAGACAGCATCCTGTTTAGAAGGCTCTAAATTGGAGATGATAAAAACAAATCGTACCGATGAGCTGAACTACATGTTGTTTTCACATTAGGGTTTTTATTGAACTCTGCAGTTGTTATCAGAAATGAGGCAGTCTTGGGGCGCCTCGGTAGTGCAGTCGTTAAGCGTCTGCCTTCGGCTCAGGGCATGATCCCGGCGTTATGGGATCGAGCCCCACATCAGGCTCCTCCGCTATGAGCCTGCTTCTTCCTCTCCCACTCCCCCTGCTTGTGTTCCCTCTCTCGCTGGCTGTCTCTATCTCTGTCAAATAATTAAATAAAATCTTTATAAAAAAGGGGGGGGGGCATGAGGGGTGAGAAGGGACTCTGTTTTACCAAAATAATCCTGGCAATGTGGACAGAATGAATTTGACAAGGTAAAACTCACAGCAGAAACATCAACTCTAAGTGTGTTGCAGTAACAAGGACCTACAGTTTTAAAGTGCAGTGACAGGTGCCTGGGTGGCTCAGTTGGTTAAGCGTCCAACTCTTGATTTCAGGGTCTCAGTGTCATGAGATCAAGTCCCATGCTGGGCCCTGTACTGGGCTGGGCATGGAGCCTGCTTGAGATTCTCTCTCCCCCTCTCCCTCTCATTCATTCAGAAATAAATAAAACAGTGCAATAACATGAGTTCTACAAGAGTCTATACTGGAAAAAATAGAGTGCGAGCTAAAGAAAAGGGAGAAAACATTCAAGAGACGATTAGGACTTGAAACTAAAAGGTTTCAAAGGGAAAATGGTAAGGGAAAAAGAAGGGTCAGGCAAGGTTAAACTTTGAGGGAAGAACAGTTGAAGCTATTCTTTCATGGGAAAAAGGATGCCATCTTCCTTCTCTTTTTGCTTCTCATCAACAATTAAAAAGCATTAAGAAACCTAAGTACTCAAAGATCTGACTGACTACAGATGTAAGAATGATAACCTAATATCTTATTAAGATTATTACAAAACAATCAATGGTTAAATTTGGCCCTGAGGTGAAGGCATCTACAAGATTAATCACTTCAAGTGAAACCTGAGCCAACTTGCAGGTAAGATGAAACATCTGGGAACAAATTAAGGTTACAAAAGTTTAAAATAGCAATTCTAAACAAATGTTCTATAGAACAATAATACAGAACGAAGATCACTACTTTTATGTGGTCAAGTCTGAGAGATTCCATATACTGTGTCTATATCTATATACCAAATCAAAGAAAAGAGCATACGGGCTTAAAACAGATCCAACTGTCTATGTCCAAACCTAGGCTCTACTACTTACGGCGAGACCCTGTACAAATTATTAAAGCTTTCTGTAAGTAGGCTCCCTCACCTTTAAAACAGTCATGATACCAATACTAACGCTTCATGGATAGTTGGTGTGAATTAAACAAACGTGCAGCATTCAGAAAAGTGCCTCGCACAAACGACGAATGCAAAAATTGTTAGCTATTAGGATTAATGTATTCCCTCTTTAAGGGAATTGGAATAATGGAATTCCAATGAACTTAAGGAATTAACATTGGAATGATATCCAATAATAATCCAATAACATTGGAATAATGAATTCCAATGAACTAAGGATTTAAAAGCACTAAGACATCCTACAGTTAAGAAACACATTTAGATTTGGTTAATCCAACTCAACCTACTCTTTTTTGGCAGGAGATTCATACAACCTATTTCCATCAAATCAGCACAAGCATTATAAGAACACTTTAGAAAAGGCTGGACTATGGATAAGCAAGACCATCTTTTAAACTATAATACAATTTTATAGAAACTGGGAAATTTGCTGGAGGACTGTTATACTCCTGACTAGAAATTTTAGTACATTTCCAGAAGAGTTCAAACATAACAGACTGGTTATAAGCAAATACTATTGAATTCTGGGGGTATAATAGGGTTGAAATAGAAAGATATGTATTAAAAAATTAGTAACTATGCTTGCTTACTTACAGTTTGCAGAAAAACAAAGGATTTATAAATGTGTATCAGCCATATCTGCAGGAATATTACGTTTTTAGATTACAGCCCAGAGCCTAACCACCACAGTACACTTGAAAAAAGCTTATTTTAAGCAAAAGCACAGCAAATAAAGAAATAATGCAACTCCTTTCTTGCAAACCCAAATGTAATGATAAATTTTTAACAAATATTCATAAGCTAATTAGATATGAATTTGGAAACCGTTAAATAATTCATCAAAAACATATCTTAAGAAATACATGAAAGTGAGAAAATGCTACCAAATGAAATTATAGATTAAATAAGAATACTTAATTTTACAAAACATTTTAATAAGATTTCTTATGAAGCAATTATGACTTCTGTACCTATGTTCTTTGTGTTCCAACAGCTGACAGTCTCTACATGTCAATCTATCACATGTTTCACAGAAAAGTTTCAATTGCTCTTGTTTGTGTACAGGGCAGAAAACAGGGCGCTGACCAGATGCTCCAACAGATTCTGTAGTAAAATAAAACATATATTTTTAAACTGAAAATTTTTATCTAACTTTCTAAATTCTTATTAATATTGATACCCAAAGCATATGAAGAATAAATAGAAATGCTGTGAGGTAAAAGAGGGAGATTAATAGTATATTAATCATTAAAACTGCTTCTATCTTACCTGAGACATCTTCTTTCTTCCTGATCAAGTGATCTTTAGTGAATTTTACTCTTTGATGTGCTTCAATACATGTCTTACATAGCCACTCTCCACATTCTACACAAAAGCCAACTGCACTTGCATTGTCTTCACAACTAGTACATACCTAAAAGAGGAAATAAATACTAATCTACATCAAATTTACAAAATACAATTCACAAGATAAAAACCTTCTGACTTGCTCTCAAATATATCAAATGACTAGAATAAAATTATTTTGTTATCCATTTATCTTCAATAAAATCCTGTTCCTTCCATATCAAACATTCAAGTGAGTAAAAACCTAAGTCTCAGAACACAAAAACTATATACAAGATCTGAATTTTTAAGTAATGACTTATCATTTCACTTAACTAGATATTAGGGTATAGAATAAAGAGCCTTTATTTTCAATTGGAAAAACAGAACTATACCTTAACTATTCTAAGTTATGTAACTATCCAAACATATTTTTCTTATTATTTACATTTCAATATCAAGATAAGAACATAAAGAAAAATTGAGAAGCATACCTGTTCTGATTTCTCATCAGAACTGCTAGGAGCTTCAGATGTATCTTTCACAAAATAATTATCCACAAGGTCTATCTGTCTGCATTCTTGGCGGCATACTGGGCACCGTATTACACCAACTACAACACAAAACAACAATATTAAAAAATAGTCCTTGGGAAAAAATAAGGCAATTGTACATGATGCCCATATGGAAAGCATTTATTCATATGTCACAGACAAGACCAAAGAAATGAACATTAAGAGCTGAGTAAAATAATCCACTGAGTTATTCCATTGGGGAGAAATGATACCCTATTTAGGAAGTGAAAACAAGCATTTATACTACAAAACAAAACAAACCCAGAAAATCTAAAAGTGCTTTTATTCCAATGTGTTAGTTGCATAATGGTTCCCAAAGATATTCAGATCTTAATCCCTGGAACCTGTCAGTGTCACTTTATAGAACAAAGGCAACTTTGCAGATATGATTAAATTAAGGCTCCTGAGATGGGAATACACTGTCCTGGATTATCTCTATCTGATGGGTCCTAAATGTCATCTTGTAAGAGGGAGACAGAGGAAGATTAGACTACAGAAAAGGAGAAGGTGGCTAACAATGGAAGCAGAGATTGGAGTCATGTACTTTGGGGATGAAGCAATAAGCTAAGAAATACAAGTGGCCACTATAAGGTGAAAAAGACAAGGAAATAGATTTTCTCCTCAGAGCCTCTAGAAGGAACCAGACCTGACTACACTTTGAATCTAGCAGACATCGTGACTGTAGCCCAGTAAACCTGACAATAGTAAGACATTAAAACGTGTGTTACTTTAAGCCACCACGTTAATGGCAATTTTGTTACAGCTGCAAAAGAAATACACAATCTATCATCTAATAAATTCTGACTTGGTTTAGGATTACTTGAATTCACTTTCATGGGGGAAGAAAGATCACATGTGCCTGAACCTCCTAGTGTTCTAGCACCTATCAGAAGAAATAAACCTATGGAAGTTACAGTTAAAAACTACAAAACAGGGGCGCCTGGGTGGCTCAGTTGTTAAAAACGTCCGCCTTCGGCTCAGGGCGTGATCCCGGCGTTATGGGATCGAGCCCCACATTGGGCTCCTCCGCTGGGAGCCTGCTTCTTCCTCTCCCACTCCCCCTGCTTGTGTTCCCTCTCTCACTGGCTGTCTCTCTGTCAAAGAAATAAATAAAATCTTTAAAAAAAAAAAAAAACTACAAAATAGCACACAGTCAAAACAACAAAGGAACTACTATGTGTCAGCCATAAAACTGGGGATATAGCATAAGGACACAATCCTTACTTTCAAGAAAGGGTTCAAGACTAGTATGTAATTTTTATAGTTTACACCATGTACACCTACAGGAAGCACCATACATAGACTAGGATGTAAACAGAATCCCCAAGAATTTTAAGTATACAAATTATAGAACCTATAGAAACTTAAATACAGTGTCATTCTAAAAGTAGAAATATCAGGGAGCACCTGGGTTGAGTATCCAACTCTTGATTTCCACTCAGGTCATGATCTCAGGGTCGTAAGACTGAGCCTTGCACTGGCTCTATGCTAAGCATGGAGCCTGCTTGAGATTCTCTCTCCCTCTGCCCTACTCCCCCCCACACACACATGCACACACACACTACATTAATTTATTAAAGTGGGAATATCAGTCTCCCAGTAGACATATACACTGTTAAACTCAAAGTTGTATGTTTGAAAACAAAACATAGTTTTTATAATAGAAAGTACATACAAAGACCTTCTCAAAAGGAAATACAGAAAAATAATTTTTCAAATCAAAGGAAGAAAGAGTATGGGAAAGAGAAAGGAGGAAAAGGGATATAAATACTTCCATATTTGAGATGGCATTGAGTTACAAACCTTTCAAGAAACACAGAGTATAATAAAACTATGAAGGAGATAAGTCTACGTAATTGTAGGAGCAAAATTATGGGAGCAACTAACTTCTTACAATAAAGTAAGCTTTCATGAAGAGGTCACACTTAAACACGGTCTTGAAAAATTAACATTTACTAGTGTGCAGTAGCGTTTACTTTGCTGACCTCGGTTCTTCAAATCCTGTACATTCCTAAGGAAGGGCTATCTCCAATACTGGCCCTCAAATGGCTCCTGTGACATGACCTCTAACTCTTGGAATATTCTGCCTGATAAGTCTATTTTTGTATGTCTGACGCCTTAGGCCATGCTGTATTCAGTTTGACCTCTGAGGGTGGCTGGAGTCTCAGTAGGTGGTGTAAGCTCTATGGAGAATGCACCTCTTTGTGACCATTCCCCAATAAAAACCTAGACATGGAGGCTCAGGTAAAGCTTTCCTGACTGGCAATACTCCTGCATATCGTCAGACATAGTTACTCTAAAAC
The DNA here is from genome assembly GCF_002007445.2 of Ailuropoda melanoleuca. NCBI lineage: Eukaryota > Metazoa > Chordata > Mammalia > Carnivora > Ursidae > Ailuropoda > Ailuropoda melanoleuca. The sequence goes on from NC_048219.1 coordinate 80,808,292, forward strand.
TAAGCATCCCCCTGTGCAACTCCACTGAAAGGAGACATCTGGAAGCTTGTGCTTATTTTTTCCTGGACTTCATAGCAAGCACCTTTGCTAATTTTAATCTATTTCTTCTCTCCTAATAAAATGCAACCATAAGAGTAACAGTTTTTCTGAATCAATCCTGCCAATCACCGAGCCTGAGGGTGACTCCAAACTCAACTAGGAAAGGAAGAAACAGTATGCAAACCAAGAACAGCAAGTGCAAAGTTCACAAATGGGAAAAAAAAAAAAGGCTATAAAAGACAGAAAAATGTCCACATAAACATACATATACATATGTAAAATACTGAGAAAGTTAAGAAAATTAAGAAATATGCAGCATCTAACAAAATATTTTTGTTGAACGATACAAAAGATGGAGAGACAGATGGAGAGACATTCTGTTCTGAACAGGAAACAGTATTATAAAAGTGTCCATTATACCTGTGTAAATGATAATTTGATGCAAGTCTTTGTTTTTTTGAACCCAATAAACTGATTCTCAGATTCTTAAAATTACTTCAATCTGGCAAGGAGACATCACAGTTATGACAACAAAAATTCATCTGTATCTCATCCCAAATCCCCATTAAAATAATATTAAGGAATCTGGAAGATAAAAACAATATCCAAAAATATTAAGGCAAAGGAAGGATGCAAAGCACACAAATCAGTATACACACAATTTTAAGAAAGGTAGAAGCAATATAATATGAACACTGCAGAAGCAGCTCAACCCAGAGTACACCAGGAGTGGAAACATCCATCTCAGAAAGACTCCTAATTGCCATAAAGATTTTCAGACAAGCTTGGAATTCAAAAATTGGAGGCCTGAAAGAAGTTCCAAAGAGAGGGAATAAATTCAAGTCTACAGATACCAGCAAACCCCATTCCTAGGCTGACTACTTACACCTGACAGATCCAAGGTATCTTACCACCAAAACAAAACAAGTTGAAGCTTTTCTTCGGGGATCTTTTACTATCTGCTTCTGTATTAATCAATAAATTTAAAAATTATATAAATGTCTGCTTTGAAAATGAGAGCCATTTTCCACTTGAGTTTATGAGTAAGTATACCCTTGCAATTAGTATAGATCAGATGAGTGTGCTCCTGACTCAATCACTGAGTGCTGGTTGTCACGGTGAGTTTGGATCATTATTCAAAGCTAAAACCCAAACTCCAAAGCCAAAGCTGCTGACCAACTTTATGCATAATATTCCTAGAATGGATTTCATGACTTCTAAGTTCAAGTTCTCTGAGAGACCCATTCAGGCCTATTAGATTATTTTTAAATGCCAAATTACTAAAATGTATAATTATGGGGATGTGGGGGAGGACTCTTTTTATAAGGCCAAAGTCTACAAACTAGTTTATCTCCACAGCGTTCAGTGGAATTTAGTTTCAGTAAGTTGACTGGTGTGGATTTCCATTCAAGAATGATGACCAAGCAGATATGGAAAAGACCACCTGAAATGGCTAAACACAGAAAAAACTAAAATACAACAAATTAAAATGTACTTTGAAAAATATATAACTGAGTCCCCAACCTAAAAGGCAAAACTAAGTGCCAGAAACAAAAGGGAACACAAAGCTCAAGTGGTCCATTATCAGCTGATATAAATGGGTCACAGGAGTTGTAAGACCCACTACCGGAACAGGAAGTCAGACAAAGGTTAAAAGGCTGTCTCTATCTCTATCAAATAAATAAATAAAATCTTTAAAAAAAAAAAAAAAGGTGAATCTGAACTCCTTCAATAAAGCCATGGGGCAGGCTTTAAGTGCCCTACAACCTAAAATTTTTGCCAACGCTAGAATCACCCACAAGAAGTCAGAATACCTAACAAGCTTTATGCATAGATACATAAGCAAAGTTTGTGCTATCTGCACAGTACACAGAAAGGCCAAGTGGAGAAACTCATAAGAAGCTTACCTGGAAGCTTCCAGGTTGGTGAACTCATGGAGATTAAGAAGAGGCACACTCTGAGAGCATGGAAGCTCCACACTCCTTCACACATACCCTGCCCTTTGCATCTCTTCCTTCTAGCTGTTTTTGTTACAACATTTTATAATAAACTGGAAATCTATCTAGTGCTGGATGACTACAGGGAAGTTCATGATGCAACCTCCAGCCCTGCACCCTCATGCCCTGGCCCCAGTTTTCCTGAGACTTCGGAAACTGAATGGAAAATTGGGAGTAAATCTACCATGAATAAGGAGGAACCCAAGGAATTCAGTCCAACATACTACTCTGGTCTCCTCCTCAGGACTAAAGCCAATATTTCTCCTCTCTCTATCCTACATTCTTTTTTTTTTTTTTTAAGATTTATTATTTTAGAGCAAGAGAGAACATGGGGAGGAGTGGTAAAACAAGAGGGGGAGAGAGAATCTCAAGCAGACTCCTTGCTGAGCATGGAGCCCAAAATGGGGCGATCTCACCACCCTGAGATCGTGACCTGAGCCGAAATCAAGAGTCAGATGCTTAACCAACTGAGCCACCCAGGTGCCCCCCGCTAAGTTCAAGTTCTTATTTAAAACCCCTTCTTTAATCAACCCAGAACTCCAAACAAAATGTCCATAAACAGAAGTTATTATCTTTGCCTCATATCTACTTCTCTTCCTGGGATTCCTATTTAGGTGAATTCACATTTTCATTCAACAACAACAAAAAGAGAAGCTTCTCTGGAACCTTACCAACACAAAACTATCTCATTAGGATACCTCCCAACCCAGGGTTCAAGTGCGACACCAACTTAAGATAGGCTCATAAAATAAAATTACAATGCATGAAGAAACCCAATATTATTAGAGTAAGTCGACAAACACAATAAATCGGTAGGAAATAAAAACCTAACTCACAGAAAATAAAACAATCTGAAAAAGACTTCAAATATTTTTCTGTAAAATGTTGAGGGGGTTAAAGGGACAAACAATCTGAAGATAGAGCTAAAAAAGAATCAAAGAGAAAATATAGTCATTGTATGAACTCAAAACACAAGTTAAACAGTAAGCAAGAGATAATTGAAAAGGAAATTAATGAAGTAGAAAAACAGATATTCAGCACAGAGATAGAGTAGGAACTACAAAAGAAAACAAAGCTAAAGAACTGAATGAGAAACTCTAGTATGTGTCAAACAGAAGTTCTAGAAGTTCATGAAGGAAATGAGGTACAGATGCTACTTAAAGAATATAATGGCTAAGAATTTAGGAAATGAAGAAATGAGCCCTCAGACTGCATGAAATTCAAGTCCTGAGCAGGATTAATAAAAATAAATCCACACCTAAACACAGTAACGATAGAGGAAAAACTCTTAATAACTGCTAGTTATTACAACACAATCGAATGACAGCAGACCTCATTAGTAAAAAACAATGCAAAAAGATAACAAGGATAATATAAACTCTTAATAACTGCTAGTTATTACAACACAATCGAATGACAGCAGACCTCATTAGTAAAAAACAATGCAAAAAGAGAACAAGGATAATATCTTAAAAGCTTTTAGGGAAAATAAATCAACTTAGCAATCTATACCCTGATAATACCACTATTCAAAAGTAAGAGCAAATTAAATTTTCAGACATATAGTACTGCTCACTGCTATAAGAATTAATAAAGCATTAAATTTAACCATTTAAGACTACTTATGACCTGCAAATATGGTAATTTTATACAGCTTAACCTACTACTGACTTTAAGAACATAGAAAAATATTTAGGGGTCCCCGGCTAGCTCAGTCGGTAGAGCATGCAACTCCTGATCTTGGGTCATGAGTTCGAGCCCCATATTGGGCACAGAGCTTACTTTAAAAAAAAAAAAAAAGTACATGGAAAAATGTTCTTGAGATGCAAAAAAAAAAAATTAGCAAAGTCATTAATAGAAAATGTTGATATCTAAATATGCATGAGTTAAAAGTAAGTATATAAAGATAAGTATTAATTTAGGAAGATAAAAAACATGAAATTAAAATATCAAACAATAACATGCTCTCTTACAATTAAACTACAGCCTTAAAAAAATCATTCTAACGCAACTAATGAAGCATCGAACTTTGCATTGGAATCCAGGGATGTACTGTATGGTGACTAACATAATATAATAATAAAAAAAAATCAATAAAAAAATCATTCTAAATACAGTATGAAGGGAAAATCAAGATATAAAATGTCAATTAAAAGTAAGGTAAGCAGTGCCTGACTAGCTCAGTCAGTTAAGCATCTGATTCTTGATTTCAGCTCAGTTCTTGATCTCAGGGTTGTGAGTTCAAGCCCCGCATTGGGCTTTATACTCGGTGTGGAGCCTACTTTAATAAAGTGAATGAATGAATTAATTAATTAATTTTAAAAAAAGGTAAAATACTGCCTTTACAAAAATAAGCGAGGGCATCAAAATTCAACTGCATAAAATATAGTCAAGTTGTTGGAAAGAGAAATAACTGTGCAAACTTTCTTGGCTAGCCAATAACAAGGGTCCGAAGACTGCAGTTTAGTGCCATGCTTAAGTGTGTTCTAAAGACCACATTTTGAAAACAACTGTTCTAAAATATCAGAAGGAATTCTAGGAATGTCAACTCTATTGACTGTCACCATTTTTTCAATTTGATTCACAAAAATTGGCTGACAAAACTACTGGGGACACAGGGACTCTGCCACCACATATCCCTTATCTTGTTTCCAACCCTGGTCTACCACGTACTTCTGCCTTAGCCCCAGCAAGAATTTTAACCTGCCTGTTTGAGAATGAAGGTTGTGCTGAGGACTGGCGACAATCATGACCAAATTACAACTAAATTTGCATTAATACAAGGTTTTACCGTAAGACCAGTTAGTATTTATTGTGAAATTTCTGTGTATTCGTTTAGTTAGTGCTCATAACACCTCTGTAAAGTAGGTTCAATTACTATCCCCACTTGAAAGGTGAGGAAATTGAGCTTCAGGGTAATCAGGTAACGTTCTCAAGGTTATAGGACAATGTAAATGGGGGAGGGGGTGAAGAAAGGAAACCACAATGTCCGAATTGACAGCCCATGCCCTTAAAACACATGCTAAAGTGGCTCTCTAATTAAAGGCTGATCCATTAGTAACAAAAGACTAAAACTAAGGCAGTCATAATAGAAATATAGAGGATAAATCAGAGGCAGAATCAATTGCTTAATGAGTAACTGCATGATGATGGAGAGGTAGCAGTTACAGCAAAGGAAAAAAAATTAGGAATTCTAGATGATTTGCAAGTTTCTGGCGTGGATAATTACACAATTACTGAAAATGAGGGAAAAGTAATTTAAGCCAGAATGTAATGAATAAGTTCTGGATAGACTCTGTTTAACTAGCATAGTTCTGCAGCTGAAGTGTGTAGAAAGAACCATCAGCATATAACTGGTTAAAACCTGAAGCACAGCAAGGATTAGCAAGGGAGAATAGGATCAAGGGATCAAAGACAGTAGGTACCCTTCGTACCCTTTGTACCCTGGATATACAAATATTTATGGTCAAGCAGAAGAAAAGGAGTTCACAGATTCAGGACACAGATTTCAACATTTACAACTGCAAATCCCAAGAAGCGCAATTTACATGAAAAGCCAGTACAGGGCACCTGGCTAGCTCAGTCCTCAGAGCACTCAATGCTTGATCTCAGGGCTGCGAGTTCAAGCCCCATAATGGATGTAGAGATTACTTAAAAATAAAATCTTTTTTTTTTTTTAAGGAGGCTCCACACCCAACATGGGCCTTGAACTCACAACCCTGAGATCAAGTGTTGCATGCTCTACTGACTGAGCCAGCCAGGCACCCCGACCTAAAACTCTTTTTATTCAACCCTAGCTTCTCTTTCCCATATCCTGGAATGGTTAGTCCAAACCTTTAATCAACTTCCCTCTCCTTTCCCTTAGAAAATAAATATGAATGAGAAATATAGATACATTTTCAGATGAAGCAAGGAGCAGAAGAGAATTTGCACCCATGCCTCTAATTACCTAAGTGGGAGACCAGATCAAGTGATGCGAGTGACAGTCTTGGAAGCTATGCGCCAAAAGATTGAATAATCCAGGGAACAGGAAAAACAGGCTAGAAAGTATATTAAGATTATCAGGTAGCATCAAGAGTCCCAAGTTTGAAAGGTATAACTATTCCTAAGGCAAATTCCTCCTTCCATCTTTTTTTTTAAAGATTTTAATTATTTATTTATTTCAGAGAGAGAGAGAGCGCGCGTGCATGTGCAAGCATGCCTGCGAGTGCAGGGGGTAGGGGTGGAGGGAGAGAGAGCAGCAGACTCCTGCTGAACTGGGAACCTGATGTGGGACTCAATCCCAGGAACCTGGAATCACAACCCAAGCTGAAGGCACAAACTTAACCGACTGAGCCACCCAAGCGCCCCTCCTCCTTCCATCTTGAACCCATCTGCGGTTCAGCCCTGCGTGCCCTCAATAATATGAACCTAGGAAGTATTACATTATTTGCTGAAAGGATGGCAAAAAATAGTAACTAGAGGGCCACCTGGGTGGCTCAGTCAGTTAAGCATCTGACTGACGCTTGATCTCAGTTTAGGTCTTGATCTCAGGGTCGTGAGTTCAGGCCCCGCCCAGCATGAAGCCTACTTAAAATAATAATGATAATAATAACAAGAATAATAACAACAACAACTAGATTCTGAAGCAACACTGATCTTTTCTACAAAATTTTAGACCAACGGAGGTTAACAGCAGAAAGATTTTATTATGAGTACAGGAGAGTTGAAGATGTAGAATCTTGAATTACTTGCCCATTCTTACAAAAAACTGGCAATGAAGAGAATGAAAGAGAGTGATTTTTTGCTAAGAGAGGCAGAATAAAGAATAATGCTTTAGGGGTGCCTGGCTGGCTCAGCTGGAAGGGAGTGTGACACGTGATCTTGGGGTCGTTAGTTTAAGCCCCAAGCTGGGTGTGGAAATTACTTAAACAAATGAAAAACTTTAAAAAAAAAATACTGCTTTACATTGGGATAAATCGGAGCTATTATATAAAAAATAACAAATAATTCATTTATAAACAAATTGGTTTAACATTTACAAAATAATACCATACAGCAACATGTATTTAAACTATGCTGTTAAGTATCCAGCCAATTTCCACAAGTCAGTTTTACAACCAAATGTACAACCGGCTTAAGCTGAAAACATGGCCACTATGTACACATATGGTCACATAAGACCTGACACTATCAAACATAATTAAATATATTTAGGAAATGCATTAAGCACATCTATGATAAAGCTTCCTGGTGTTCTTTAAGCTTAATTCTTCAGCATAATAGTCTTTAAAATTCAAAAACCTTGTAGGGGGCACCTTGCTGGCTGGCTCTGTAGAGTACACAACTCTTGATCTTGGGGTAGTGAGTTCGAGCCCCACGATGGGTGTGGAGCTATAGGGGCATCTGGGTGGCTCAGGCAGTCTGGCTCTTGATTTCAGCTCAGGTCATGATCCCAAGGTTATAGGTTTGAGCCCTGCGCAGGGCTCCATGCTGGACACAGAATCCGCTTAACATTCTTTCTCTCCCTTTCCCTTTGCCCCTCCTCACCCGCATGCTTTCTCCAAAAAAAAAAAAAGTAAAATTATTTTTTTTAAAGATTTTATTTATTTGACAGAGAGAGAGGCAGCGAGAGAGGGAACACAAGCAGGGGGAGTGGAAGAGGGGAAGCAGGCTTCCTGAGCAGGGAGCCCGACGCAGGGCTCCATCCCAGAATGCCAGGATCATGACCTGAGCCGACGGCAGACGCTTAACAACTGAGCCACCCAGGCGCCCCCCAATTTTTTTTTTAAATTCAAAAACTGGATGCCCGGGGGGCTCAGTTGGTTAAGCGTCTGCCTTCAGCTCAGGTCATGATCCCAGGGTCCTGGGACCGAGTCCCACATTGGGGTCCTTGCTCAGAGGGGAGGCTGCTTCTCCCTCTCTCGCTCCCCCTTCTTGTGCTCTCTCTCTGTCAAATAAATAAAGTTTTTAAAAAATAAATACAAATAAAATTTAAAAATAATGAATAAAAATTCAAAAACCTTATATAATCAGAAAATTAAGTTTATTAATAATTATATCGATCTAATTATAATCCTCAGCATTATTTGAAATAAAATACCAAAGTTTTTTATTTTTTCCAAAGTTTTTTTCAATATGAACAGAAACTTGTATAAAAATAACTTTCTTTTTTTTTAAGTAGGCTCCACATCTAGCATGGAGCCCAACACAGGGCTTGAACTCACGACCCTGAAATCAAGACCTGGGCTGAGATCAAGAGTCAGATGCTTAACCAACTGAGCCATCCAGGCCCCCCAAAATAACATATTTTTAAATTGGTGATATGGGTGAGTTATAGCCTATTAGCTGTTTACAAAAATGCAATATCAAACAACTAGACAGTTCAGCCAACAATTTGTTAAGAATGATTTTTATACTTTTAAACTGGAAGAACAGAAGAAGGTAAAAGCTACAGAGAGTATCTCGACACAACGTCTAAAGTGTTTACTATCTGCTTCATTACAGAGAAAGTACAGAACAACCAGCTTAAATGATTGAATATTCACTAACTCAGGTGGAAACAATGCCACGTAACAGAAAATTCAACATAGTGCTTGAATTCAAGTACTCAAATCCAAATCTGCAGAAATTCTGAGTCTTTTTTGTAGGTATACTTCATAAGAGAGGGCTTCAGTCTGTGTATACCTAGATATGCTTGTGTGAGTAAACTTGCTTGCTGCAACTGTTTTCCTTTTTCTCTTTTTATGGGGGAAGGGGGTAGGAAACCAAAAAGATCCAGTGAGGCCTGAAGACATGACTATGAAGACCCTCAACTGGATGGGCTACTTAGGTCCACTGTATCTGTTTATTCACTGGCTCCTTTAGGAGGCCATGTGAATTCTGCAAAGAGAGGCTCAAACAGTCCCTGGATCATGAGAGGGCAGTCCTACACTAGCTGTACAAGCTGAACAGGGAAAGTATAAGGATACTTTCAGGATAAGGTATTTACTTTGAAAATGCATTCAGTACAGGGCAGTTGAAACAAAGTTTTTCATGTCTTCCATGGTCTACTGGTTCACCACTGACCAGTACCACACCACCACCCCCAAACTTGACCCTGTAAATGAAGCCATACTCATGAATAGGCAAAGAACAAGTATATCCCATTCGAGGAGGTTCAGTAACTTGAGGGACACTGAAGTGAACAATCAGAAACAGCTGGCTGACTCCTACTGAGGCAGAACTAATGGAAGAAACAAGAGAGAACCTGAGTTCAAAAAAAAAAGTACTGAGAACTTTCACAGAAATGCAATTAGAATATACATTACAAAAGGACAAGGGCTCCACTAGAATTAAATAAGTATGATTTTAAAATTTAAATAAACAGAAGCCCTGAAAAAAAGATTGGAAACTCCTAAGAAGCAAACCGAAAGTTTGAAAGATCTAATTAAGAAACACACCTAAAACAAAAGAAGCATGAAAGAGAAAAGGATAAACAAATATACACCAGCAAATAGGTAACCATTACAGTTAAACTACTGAAAATCAAAGACAAGAAAAGTGACTCATGATGTACAAGGGAACAATAAGGGTTAACAGCAGACTTAGCAGAAGCAGTGGAGGCCAGGAAGCAGTAAGATGGCATAATTCAAAGGGGAGAAAGAAAAAATTACCAACCAAGAATTCTACATTTATTAAAATTAACTTGTAAAAGTGGAAATGAAGAATACTACATATAAACATGGATCAAGTAAATTCACTGCCAAGTCCACCAGCCTTACAGGAAATACTAAAGAAAGTTCCTCAGTCTGAAATGAAGTGACATCAGACAGTAACTCAAACGTATACAAAGAAATAAAGACCACAGGTAAGGCTAATTACATAAATAAATGTGTAACACAGTATAAACCTACTTTTTCTCTTTAACTGATTTAAAAGAAACCTGCATGGAGTGCCTGGGTGGCTCAGTTGGTTAAGCATCTGCCTTCAGCCCAGGTAATGATGCCAGCAGGGTCCTGGACAGAACCCCATGTCATCAGACTCCCTGCTCATTGGGGAGCCTGCTTCTCCCTCTGCCTGCCGCTCCCCCTGCTTGTGCTCTCTCCCACCCTCTCTCCGTGTCAAATAAATAAATAAAATCTTATAGAGGAAGGAAGGAAGGAAGGAAGGAAGGAAGGAAGGAAGGAAGGAAGGAAGGAAGGAAGGAAGGAAGGAAACTGCACAAAATAACAGCACAAAGGAAGAGAGAGGAAATGGGAGTCATCCTGAAGCAATGACATGACACCAAACCATAACCCAAAGCCATAGAAATTAAAGTGTATCAGAAATAGTAAATATATGCAGATTCATATAAAACACTGTATTTTTTCCCTTTATTCTCTTAACTTCTTTGAAAACTGTAAGAATGTATCAACAATAACAATAATTTGCTGGGTTTATAACAAATAGATATAACATATATAACAATAACACAAAGGAGGGAAAAGGTAAAGAAACCATATTGGAGAAAGACTATATTTTACTGAAATTAAGTTAGTAGTAATCTAAAGTAGACCATGATAGGGGCACCTGGGTGGCTCAGTTGGTTAAGTACCCAACTCTTGATATCAGCTCAGGTCTTGATCTCAGGGTTGTGAGTTCAAGCCCCACACTGGGCTCCACATTGGGCATAGAGCCTACTTTAAAAAAAAAAAAAAAAAAAGCCTGAACAAAACTGACAGACATACACACACACAAACCCACCTATTTCAGAACACTGAGAACCATTAAAAAACAAAACAGGAAGGGCTTATTCTACAAAAACTGCTAGAATTTCAGGTAAAACGGTGGGAGATGCTGCCCTTCTTGCATGAGAATGATCCTATGATCCTCACTCCCACCCCAACAGTCTGGCCTGTAAGATCAGTAGATTTACTTGAGTGGGACTGACCATAAAAACAGCAGCTTTGGCGCAATATGAAGCAGAATCAATTAGGGGAGTAGGGCAAATGTGAAAACAGAAGCTCTGCCAGCTGAAAATAAGAATCTCAGAAAATAATGGCTTGCTATATATACCAAGGTTAGGGTCACGGAGCAAGCCCCAGCCAAACATAATTAACACAGCTGACCCTTGAACAACACAATGTTTGAAAAGTGCAGGTCCACTTATAGGTGGGTTTTTTACATTACTGTAAATGTATTTTCTCTTCCTTATGATTTTCTTAATATTTTCCTGTGATGCCTGGGTGGCTTAGTTAAGAGGCTGACTTCTGCTCAGGTCATGAACTCAGGGTTCTGGCATCGAGCCCCAGTTAGGCTCCATGCTCAGCGGGGAGGTCTGCTTCTCCCTCTCTCTCTGCCCCTGTCCCTGCTCATGTACATGTGCATGCCCACATGCTCTCAATCTCTCGCTAATAAATAAAATCTTAAAAAATACATTAAAAATAAAATAATATTTTCCTTTCTCTAGTTTACTTTATTGTAAGAATACAGTATAACGTATAAAATATGTGCTATGCTATCAGTAAGGTTTCCTGTCACCAGCAGGCTATTAGTAGTAGTATTTACCAGCAGGCAAAAGTCATATGAGGATTTACAAGTGCGCCAGAGTCAGTGCCCCATCTCCCACATCCCACCCCCACAGTGTTCTAGGGTCAACTCTATACTTAAAATGAGAGAGTCACAGAAGGACTAAAACTTTCCACTCATAATTGGCTAACTAAAAGGGAGACTCAAGAAATCCCAGCCTTGTGACACTAAAAACTGGCCACAAATTTGAAAGTGTTTCCCAAACTACAGAGATCAATCATTAGTGGGTATACATACACCTCATAGGCTCAAGGTATTCAATCACAACTAATGCCCAAAATTAATGCCCAAAGCACAGACTGACCACCAAGCTATGCAAATACAAAAGCAAGCCCTATAAAGCCAGACTAAACAAAAAAACAAAAATACTGAAGAGACACATCAGCGGCTATACACTACACAAAAGATATATTCCTCATTTTAAGTCTAGGCAAGTTACTAAAAACTACCAACAAGTCACAGAAAGATAAAGCATAATCTACAATGGCTGCAATAGAGATATACAGATATATATTATCTAAGATACCAAACTGAGAAAACATTCAAAGAAATAGCAAAGTGTGACCTGTGACCTGACCTCAGGGAAGAAGAAAAAAATCAGTCAACTGATCAACTGAGCCCAGACACTGGAGGCAGCAGACAAAGATTTTGAAGCAGCTACTATAAATATTCCAAAGAATAAAAGGGACCTATCAAAGAATAAAGTAAAACAGGAGGTCAGTGCCTCAATCTGCAGGAAGTCACAAGAGTACTAGGAACTATAATAACAACCCACAAAGATGAAAAGTACAAAATCCCAAATAAAAATTTTATTACATATCCGAACTCAATAGCAGACTTGAGTGAACCTGCAGATAAATAAACATATTCAATCCAAAAAAGGAAAAAAGACCAAAGAAAATGGAACAGATCCTCAGACACCAGCAAGACGATGCCAAGAATCCCAACATAAATGTAACGGGAATCCAAGAATAAAAAGTAGGAAAAACATTTGTAGAAATAATAGCTAAAAATGTTCGAACTTGATGAAATACATTAAATCTGCAGATTCAAAAAACTAGAAGAACTCCAATTATGATAAAAAGAAAGGGAATCAAACCTAGATTTTCTCAAATTCAAACTGCTGGCAAAGATTTTCAAACAAAATCTTGAAAGAAGCAAGAGAAAAACAATTCACCACATATAAGGGAACAATACCATTAAGATCTGGCTTTTCATCAGAAACAATAGGAGGCCAAAAAGCAATGAAATGACATACTGAAAGTACTAAAGACTGTAATCCAAGAATTTGATAGCAAGGAAAAATATTCTTCAAAATGAAAGCAAAATAAAAACATCCTCATATAAATAAAATTTAAGAGAATGTCATTTGCATGGTTGTACCACAAAAAAATAATAAAGGAAGTACATTAGGCTGAAAAGAATTGAAATGAGACTGTAACTCAGATCCACAGGAAGGAAATGAAAAGCACTTGAAATGGTAAACATGGAAGAAGACACAAAATATTGGTTTTTCCCACTTACTTTAATGGAAACAAGACTGTTTAAAACAATAATCCTAGCAATGTATTGATGGCTTTTTAAACATTTACATGGAATAGTATAAAAATAACAACAGTACAAAGGAGAGGAATGGCTCTATAGTGAAGCAAAGTTTCTGTATTTTAACAAAATTAATACAGTATTATTCTGAAAAAGCTTATCATAAAGACATATAATTGCTAGAGCAATGACTAAAAAACAAAGTGAAAACAATATCAGAGAAAATTTTTAAATGCATTAAAAATATCAATAGACTACAAAATGTATAATAAACAAAAAATTGATATGATACAGATAGAAAACAAACAGCAAAACAGCCAAATTAAATCCAATCATATCATTACTTACATTAAATATAAGTGGACTAAGCGCTCCAAGCAGAGATTGTCAGCTGGATAAAATAAAAAATCTAGCTATATGCTCACTAAAACAAATATTTTTAGATTCAAACACATAAAAGGTTTAAAATAAAAGGAGGGGTTTGGAGGCACCTGGGTGGCTCAGTAAGTTAAGCGTCCGACTCTTGATTTTGGCTCAGGTCATGATCTCAGCCTTGTGAGACCTAGCTCTGCACTGGGCTCTGTGCTGAGAGTGGAGCCTGCTTGGGACTCTCTCTCCCTCTGCCCCTTCCCTGCACCCCCCCTCCCCCCGCTCATGCATGTGCACACGCTCTCTCCCTCTCTCAAATAAATAAATAAATAAAATCTTTTATAAATAAATAAGTAAAAGGAAGGGAAAAGACTAGGAAAACAGTAACCAGAAGAGAGGTAGAATGGCTAAGTTAACATCAGGGGGAAAAAACTCAGATGAGTAATATTACTAGACACAAAGATAAAATTTTTATGTGCTAAGTATCAATATCAGGAATATGTAACAATTATGAATGCAGATGCACCTAACAAATACACAAAACAATAGGTAATAGAATGAATGGAGAACAGACAATTCAACAATTTCAGTGGGAAATTTCAATAATCATCTCTCAGGAATTGATAAAACTGTATTAGTAACAATACAGACCCTTGAACATACTAACCAACTTGATGTAACTGATGTATATAGAGCACTCCATAACAGACAGTGCAATACACATTCTACATTCTATTCAATGACAAATAGAACATTCTCAAGGACAGACCATTTATTAGTCCAGAGATGAGCATACTAAGACTCATGGGATAGATCAAACCCAGTCTATTTCTATATGGCCCCCAAATTAAGAACTGGCTTGCATTTTTAAAAAGTTGTGAGAGGTTTTTTTTCCTCCTGACGCCAAATACCTGGTATCATTTCCGATACTACTTCTCCAACTCTGACACCAACTGGATGTCCTACAAGTCAATTCAATTCTGACACTAACTACCCAGAGTTAGCATTAGGCTCCAAAAGTTAAAGGCTCAGTGTCACAAGACTACACCCAGATGCCAATCACAAATCCTAGGTTATCACTGGTACTTACAATCAACAGGAAATAAATTCAGAAGGTTTCCACAACCCCCCATTTCAGGTTCAATTATTCACGAAAATGACTCCCAGAACTCAGGAAAGTTCTTTACTTACTATTACCAATTTATTATAAAGGAGAGAACTCAGGGGGCACCTGGGTGGCTCAGTCTGTTAAACGTCTGCCTTTGCCTCAGGTCATGATCCCAGAGTCCTGGGATCAAGTCCCACATTGGGCTCCTTGCTCAGTAGGAAGCCTGCTTCTTCCTCTGCCTGCTCGCTTGCTCTCACTCTCTCTCTCTCTCAAATAAAATCTTCAAAAAAAAATTTGAGTCATTCTCTTAGCATAACCTCAAGTACGGCTGAAAGTGGCTTGTTATGAAAAACAAATGATGCCATCAGCCCTCTCACTCTTAAGCTGTGTGTCAGGAACCAAGGTACAAGGGCCAAATACATATTTCAAACTGTATGAGGGGAGGAGGGTGGAAGCCACAACAGAGACCTTACATGGCCTGCAGAGCTTAAAATATGTATTATATGACTCTCTAAAGAAGTAAGTTTACCAACCCCTTTACTAATTAATTCAGAAGACAAATCTCAATAATTTTTTTAAAATATTTTATTTATCTGTCAGAGAGAGAGAGAGGACAAGCAGAGGGAGCGGCAGGCAGTGGGACAAGCAGACCCCTCACTGAGCAAGGAGCCCGATACAGGACTCGATCCCAGGACCCTGGAATCACAACCTGAGCTGAAGGCAGACACTTAACTGACTGAGCCACCCAGGTGTCTAAACAAATCTCAATAATTTGAAAAGGCTTTAAATCATGCAAAATATATTTTCCTACCACAATTAAACTTAATTAGAAAGTAACAACAGAAAGAAATCTGGAAAGCCCCAAATATTTGGAACTTTAAAAACAAATTTCTA
>NC_048219.1:80823847-80833178 GCF_002007445.2 Ailuropoda melanoleuca
CTTCCGCTATGAGGCCTGCTTCTTCCTCCCCCACTCTCCCTGCTTGTGTTCCCTCTCTCGCTGGCTGTCTCTATCTCTGTCAAATAAATAAATAAAATATATAAAAATAAATAAATAAATAAATAAATAAATAAAAGGAGAAATCAGAAAAACAATTAGAAAATATTGAACTGAGGGCACCTGGCTGGCTCAGTCAGAAGACCATGTAACACTTGATCTCGCGGTCATGAGTTCGAGCCCCACTGGGTGTAAAGATTACTTAAATAAATAAGTAAATTTTAACAAGTTATCTCTTAAAAAGAAAATACTGAAGTGAATTAAAAATTAAAATTAATATGTATGAATTCATAGAATGCAGCTAAAGCAGTACTTAAGAGTCCAACGGAGCATTCTGCCATGATAAAATGTTCCATACCTGTGGTGTCCGATGTGGTAGCCACTAGATAAATGAGATTACTAAACACCTGAAATGTGACCACAGTGACTGAGGAACTCAAAACTTCAATTTTATTTAACTTTAATATCAATAGCTACATGAGTATTAGCTACCACGTTTAATAGCACAGGCTGGGAGAGAAATTTGAAGACATATTAGAAAGAAAAACACACACATCTAAAACAAATAATCTGAATATGCCCTTCGATAAGCTAAAAAAAAGAACAAATCAAACCAAAATTAAATATAATGAAATAAAGATCAGAGAAGGTATCAGTGGAGGGAGGGAAGATGAAACACAAAGATAGTTCTTTGGAAAGACCAACAAAACTGATCAACAATTAGGTGAATGGAGGAAGGGGTGCAGGTAAGGAAGGGAAGGTGGGTGAGGGAAGAAGAATATATGAGGGAGAGTGAGACTGATTGGTTAAGAGAGAAAAAAACAAAGATTACCAAAATCAAGAGTGCACGACTGAAACAGAGGACTTAACAATAAATCCTACAGAAATAAATAATAAGGGAAAAATAGGAATATGCTTATGTCAACAAGATGGACAACTTAAATGAGTGAAATTCCTTGACAAATAGAAATTCCAAAACTGACTCCAGAAGAAACAAAGAAATCGAATATACTAATATCAAGTAAAGAAATTAGATCAGTAACTATAAAATCTTTTGCAAAATCAAGTCCAGGCCCAGTTGGTTTCAATGGTGAATCCTCTCAAGAAAGAAATAATACAAACCACACACAAACTCTTTAGAAAATAGAGGGGGAGAGAACACTTTGCGACTCATTTAAAGAAGCCAATATTGCCTGTTACAAAGACAAAGATATGAGAGACAAAAACACCAGAAAATTATGGAATGGGGAGTACAGATGTATTAGAAGAGGAGATAAGGATCATTCCCAAATTTCTGGTTAAGGAAACTGGAATAATTATTCAAGCAGATAGCGCTTACAAGAAGAGATCTGGAATCTGTTAAAAAGTTCAATTTTAGACATGGTGAATGTGAAATGTATCTGGATCATTTAATAAAGCATGTTAAGAAGGCAGTTCTGTTAAACATAACTATATGTGAGACTGCATAAGGATAATCTTTTATTCTACACTAATGGCCTGACAGAAGTTCAGGTACTCTTACTAGCTTCCTAGTCAATATGCTCTTTTAATTTTTCTGATAAAAATTGTATAGGTAGCATTACATATTTTAGAGATTTGAGGGTTTAAATGAGTTGTCTTTACATATAAATGACCATTTATACTGTTTGAAATTCTAACCATGTCCATGTTCTACTTTTTCAAAATAATTATAGAAGCTGAACTAACTGGTCAAGAACATCTTAAATAACCTTGACCCAAGACTCTCTGACCCATAAATTTTTTCATTTGCAAAAATAAATTATACTGATCATCCCTTCATCTTTAACTGTTTAAGTCTCCTGAACTACAGCACCATTTTCCTGACAGCAAATATCATCTAACACTTTCTTGTACAAACCAAGAATTGAAAGCATGAGTTCAATGACTCCTGACTCCATAATTTCACACCCACAAACTGTAAAATATTAGGACCTAAAGAAATCCTCCTCAGTATCGCTACTTCAATAAATATTGTAAAAACTAGACAACTGCATTCAACAGAATGAAACCCAGACCTTACATCATACACAAAAATCAACTGAAAATGAACCAAAGACTAAATTTAAGACATGATACCACAAAACTCCTTAAAGAAATATGAGGATAATTGATATTGGTCTTTGGAAATGATTTTTTGAATTTGACACCAAAAGCAAAGGCAACAAAATCAAAAATAAACAACTGGGACTACATCAAACTAAAAAGCTTCTGCACAGCACAAGACACCATCAACAAAATGAAAAGGCAACCTATAAAATGGAAGAAAATATCTGCAAAAACATGTATCAAATAAGGGGTTAATATCCAAAAGATACAAAAAACTCACATAACTCAACAACAAAAATACAACAATCCAACTTAAAAATGGGTAAAAGTACTGAAAAAACATTTTCCCAAAGAAAACATACATATATCCAACAGGTGAATGAAAAGGTGCTTAATCATCACTAATCATCAGGGAAATGCAAATTACAACCATGATGATATCACCTTGAAAATGTTAGAATGGCTATCTTCAAAAAAAGAAGAGATAACAAATGTCAGTGAGAACATGAAAAAAAGAGAACCCTTGTGCTCTGTTGATGGGAATGTAAATTGGTGATGCCATTACGGAAAACAGTATGGAGGTTTCTCAAAAAATTAAAAATAGAACTATGAAGAAAAGAAAAGAAAAAAAAAAACAACAACAACCAGGGACGCCTGGTTGGCTCAGTCAGTGGAGCCTGCAACTCTTGATCCTGGGGTTGTGAGTCTGAGCCCCATAATGGGTGTAGAGATTACTTTAAAAAAAAAAATAGAACTACCATATGATCCACCAATCCCACTTCTGGGTATACAGCCAAGGAGAATGAAAACAGGATATCAAAGACCTATCTGCACTCCCATGTACACACACACACACAAAATAGTATTCAGCCACGAGAAAAAAGGAAACTGCCGTTTCCAACAACACGGATGGGCCTTCAGGACGTTATGCTAAGTGAAATAAACCAGTCAAAGACAAACACTGCATGGTATCACTTATACGTACAAGTTAAAAAAAAAAATCAAACTCATAGAAACAGAGAGTAAAAAATGGTTGCCAGATGCTGGGAGTGGGAAAATATAGAAAGGTCGGTAAAAGGGTACAAACTGGGGCGCCTGGGTGGCACAGCGGAAGCATCTGCCTTTGGCTCAGGGCGTGATCCCGGCGTTATGGGATTGAGCCCCACATCAGGCTCCTCTTCTATGAGCCTGCTTCTTCCTCTCCCACTCCCCCTGCTTGTGTTCCCTCTCTCACTGGATGTCTCTATCTCTGTCGAATAAATGAATAAAATCTTTTTTAAAAAAAAAAGGGTACAAAATTTCTGCTGTAAGATGAATAAAGTCTGACGACAGTATATATATAACATGGTGACTACAGTTGATAAAACACTACTGTATATTTTAAATTTGCTAGGAGTCAAACTTAAATGTTCTTAAATATATACATAAAAATGTGTTTGGTGACAAATGTGTTAACTTAATAGGTGGAAGGAATCCTTTCACAATGTATACAGATATCAAATAATCCTGATGCACACTTCAAATATCTTCTAATTTTGCCAATTATACTTCAACAAAGCTCAAAAAAAGTAAAAGAATTCTTATTATGTCCACTGCCTTGATCTTAAATAGAGAAGGCTCTAACTGAAATGGACATTATTTCTTGGGGCACCTGGCTGGCTCAGTCAGTCAGGAGAGCACTGGACTCTTCATCTCAGAGTTGTGAGTTTGCACCCAATGTAGATTACCTAAAAATAAAATCTTAAAAAAAAATTGACTGACATTATTTTTTAAGATTTATTTATTTGAGAGAGAGAAAGGGGGAGGGAAGTGGGAGAGAGAGAGAGCACACAAGCAAGTAGAGGGGAGGAGGAGAGGGAAAGAGAGAATCCTGAAGCAGATTCCCCAATGACCACGGATCCCAAGGCCCCAAGATTATGACCTGAGCCAAAATCAAGAGTCAGCTGCTCAACCAAATGAGCTACCCAGGCACCCCAACATTATTTCTTATTTAAACTATAGGAAGAAAAATTTCTGCCCCTGTGTCAATGGGTAGTCACAGAGAGCTAACTGCTACCCCTATGAGGCAGTAGCTAGAAGAAACAGGATTGAAGGAGGTAGAGCAAGGCATCACTCCACTTCCTGCTATGCTAAGGTCCCGGGGGGAACTGAGGTTTCAACCCTACCCTGCAAAAAGATGGTGTAAGTCATTCTTATGCTTCCTCCTTCCCTGGTGTCAGTGGGGCTCCATGGAATTAAGCTTACATGGCAACAAAGTTTTATGAGTTGGTATCCCACTTTTGTTGGGAAGAACCAAGAGGGAATGGAAATTCCATCTCAGCTATGTGCAACAAGACAGTGAGAGTCAGCACTCCACTTATTCCTGGGATGATGTAAGCAGGGCCCACCAAAAAGCTGAACATATACACACCTTGCGCCATCATGTCATCAACATGAAGACTGCTTGCTAAAAAAGATGCTACAGGGTCTTGAGAAACAAAATATAATATCTAAATATAATATCCAATATAATACACTCCAAAATCATGGTCTAGCCAAAAACCAGAAAAATCATAATTTAAATAACAAAGACAACTGATATATGCTTACATCAAGAATAAAATGCTAGAACAATCTGACAAAGAACTTCAAGAAATCAACATAAAAATACTTCACAAAGCAATTACAAATTCTTTTGAATCAAAAAAACAGATCAAAGAAATAGAACTTAATTTAAAAAGCCAAATGGCAGGGTACCTGGGTGGCTCACTTAGTTGAGTGTCTGCCTTCAGCTTGGGTCATGATCCTAGGGTCCCGGGATCGAGTGCCACATCAGGCTCACTGCTCAGCAGGGAGCCTGCTTCTCCCTCTCCCTCTGCCGCTCCCCCTGCTTGTGCTCTCTCTTCTCTCTCTCTCTCTCAAATAGATAAAATCTTTTTAAAAAATAAAATAAACAAAAAAATAAAAAGCCAAGTAACAAGGGGTGCCTGCGTGGCTCAGTTGGTTGAGCACTGGACTCTTGGTTTCTGCTCAGGTCATGATCTCAGGGTCGTGGAATCAAGCCCTGCACAGGGCTCCACACTCAGCACGGAATCTGCTTGAGGTTCTCTCCCTTACTCCCTCCTCCCCCGTTCGCGCGTGTACTCTCTCTAATATAAATATATATAATAACAAAAATTAAGAACTTAATAATGGCCTCAATACTAAAGTGAAAATGACAGAGAATGGAATTATTGAACATCAGATGAAATCAACAGAATTTACCCAAAATAGATGGGAAAAGTAAACAACATCATAGTCTTAACGACCTATAAAACAGTTAACAATCATATCAAAACAACCACTAAGTAAGTATACCTTAAAACTTTTTCAACATGGTTAAGAAGATGTGGTATATATACACAACAGAATATTATTCAGCCATCAAAAAAATGAAATCTTGCTATGTGCAATGTCATGGAGGAAACTAGAGGGTATTATGCTAAGTGAAATAAGTCAATCAGAGAAAGATAAACACTGTATGATTTCACTCATAGGTGGAATCTGAGAAAACAGATGAACATAGAGGAAGAGAAGGAAAAATAAAATAAGATAAAATCATAGAGGCAAGTCATAAGAAAGTCTTAACTATAGGAAACAAACTGAGGATTGCTGGAGGGGAGGTGGGTGGGAAGATGGGGTAATTGTGTGATGGGCATTAAGGAGGACACTTGATGTAATGAGCACTGAGTGTTATATGCAACTGATGAATCACTAAATTCTACCTCTGAAACTAAGAATACACTATATGCTAACTAAATTGAATTGAAATTTAAAATATTTATAAACTCATTTCAACAAATAATGGCTCAAAATGTCCCAAATTTGCCAAAGGACATAAGCAAACCTACAGATTCAAAATCTTAAAAATCCCAAATAAGATGAACCCAAAGAAATCCACGCTAGGATATGTGGTTAAGTTCTGAAAACTAAGAACAAAGAAAAAAATCTTGAAAGCAGCTAATGACTACATGACAGGGGAAACATCCATTCAAGTAACAGAGGATATCCCAAGAAAACCATGGAGGCCAGAAGGAAGTGGCACAGTATTTTTCAAAAGCTGAAAGAAAAGAACTCTTAACCACAAACTCTATATGCATCAAAAAATATCCTTCAGGAACAAAGGAGAACTAAAAACATTCTCAATGAAGGAAAACTACAAACATTTGTCACTAGCAAACCTATGCCTAACATACAGCTAAAGGAAGTTTGCTAAACAGAAAACAAAAAAAAAATTTTTTTAAGACTTTATTTAGTTGAGAGAGAGGGAGAAAGAAAGAGACAGAGCGGGCTGAGGGGCAGAGGGAGAAGCAGACTCCCCGCTGATCAGGGAGCCCGATGCGGGGCTTGATCTCTGGACTCCAGGATCATGACCCAAACCGAAGGCAGGCGCTTAAGTGTCTGAGCCACCCAGACGTCACCAGAAAAAGAAATGTTAACAGACAAAACGTTGATCTTCAGAAAAGAAAGAACATTACAAAGGTTAAGAATGACAGTAAACACAACATTTCTTCTGATGGGTGTCTTAAATCTTATGTAATGGCTGATGTAAAAAGTGTAATACTGTCTCATATAGTGCTATGTAGAGGAAATACTTAAAGACAACCAAATAGGGGCGCCTAGGTGGCTCAGTCGGTTAAGCATCTGCCTTCAGCTCAGGTCAGGATCCCAGGGTCCTGGGATGGAGTCTCACAGTGGGCTTCCTGCTCAGCTGGGAATGTGCTTCTCCCCTTCCCCTCCTTTTGCCCCTCTCCCTACTCGTGCACTCTCAAATAAATAAAATCTTAAAAAAAAAAAAATAGGTAACCAGACCCCAATTAGTGAAGCCTAACAGTTTTGTGTGATACTAACAGTTTAACAGAGATCTAGAAAGTTGTTACAAAGCACCCTCCTAAAACCATGACATCCCAGGGTGACTATATATGCCCAGGGTGACTATATATGCCCAAGGTTATGCCCTCTGACAACAAACATCAGAGGCTTCACACCGCAGTGGAAAATAAACTTCATTTCACAAATGATCTAGACAAGTCACCAAACAGACAATAACACGATTGTCATCCCTGGGAGTGGGGAAGATGAGTTTCACAAAAAAACACAAAAATGAAAAAATGGAAAAACAAAGGACATGAGACATAGAGAAAAGAAAAAGCAAAATGGCATGCATAAATCCAACTATTTCAACAGTAACATTAAATGTGAATGGTTTAAACAATCCAACTAAGGGACAAAGATGCCAGGCTCTATTTAAAAAGAAAAAACAGGGGCGCCTGGGTGGCACAGTGGTTAAGCGTCTGCCTTCGGCTCAGGGCGTGATCCCGGAGTCCTGGGATCGAGCCCCACATCAGGCTCCTCCGCTGGGAGCCTGCTTCTTCCTCTCCCACTACCCCTGCCTGTGTTCCCTCTCTCGCTGGCTGTCTCTCTGTCAAATAAATAAATAAAATCTTTAAAAAAAAAATAAAAATAAAAAAATAAAGTAGGCTCCAGACCCAAAGTGCAGCTCAAACTCACAACCCTGATAGATCAAGGGTCACAAGAGTGCTCTACTGACTGAGCCAGCCAGGTGCCCCAAAAAACTCGTAATTACAGAGAACAAACTGATGGTTACCAGAGAAGAGGGGGTGTGGAGGAATGGGTTAAATGAGTGAAAGGAAAGCACCTGTCATGATAAAAAGAAAAAGGGTGATGTGTGGAACTGTTGAATCACTATACTGTACACCTGAAACTAATGTAACACTGTTATTAACTGGAACTAGAAATTTTTTTAAATAATAAAAAATAAAAGAAAAAAAACACAAAACATTTTTATTTAACCATGAAACATTTTTGAAAGAAATTAAAGATGACCTAACTAAATGTTAAAACATCCTATGTTCATGGATTGGAAAACTTTAGTATTGTTAAGATGGCTTTACTCCCCAAAACTGACCTACAAATTCAACATAATCTCTATCAAAATCCTGGCTGGTTTTTTTATATTGTCAAACTGATGCTAAAATTTATATGAAAACTCAAGGGACCCAGAACAGCTAAAACAATCTTGAAAAAGAACAAAGATGGGAAACTTATTATAAATCTCAAAACTTACTACAAAACAAAACAAAAAACTTGTGGGGGCCTGGGTGGTTCAGCCGGTTCAGCATCTGCCTTCAGCTCAGGTAACAGTCCTGGGATCCTAGGATAGGCCCTGCATCGGGTTCCCTGCTCAGTGGAAAGCCTGCTTCTCCATCTCCCCAACCCCCACTCATGCTCTCTCTTGCTGTCTCTCTGTCTCAAATAAATAAAACCTTAAAAAAAAAAATCCTTACTACAAAACTACAATAAGCAATGCTATAAAAGCATAAGGATATATACACAGAAATCCATGGAATGGAATTGAGAGTCTAGAAATAAAAACTCATTTTTATGGTCAACTCATTTTACCACTTAGGGTGCTAAGACAATTGAATGGGTAAGAAATAATCTTCAATAAATGGGACAATGGATATCTACATGCAAAAAAAAGAAAAAAAAAAACACAAAGCTGGATCCTTACCTAACACACAAATTTTACATACGCAAATTAACTGCATCATGGCTCCAAACCTAAAGTTCACGCTGTAAAGCTCTTAAAAGAAAACAAAAGAGTACATCTTCATAACCTTGGGTTAGGCAATGCGTATTTTTTAGACACGCATCAAACACAAGAGCACTACAGAAAAAGTATTTTGGACTTCATCAAAATTTGGTTTCAGCACAAAACTTCTGTGCTGCCAACACTATGGGTGTAATTAATGCCAATGAGTTGTACACCTAATAATGGAAGAAACAGCAAAATACGTTAAATATTTTTTCAACAATAAAAGTTTTAGGGGCGCCTGGGTGGCATAGCGGTTAAGCGTCTGCCTTCGGCTCAGGGCGTGATCCCAGCGTTGTGGGATCGAGCCCCGCATCTGGCTCCTCCGCTGTGGGCCTGCTTCTTCCTCTCCCACTCCCCCTGCCTGTGTTCCCTTTCTCGCTGGCTGTCTCTATCTCTGTCAAATAAAAAAATAATAATAATAAAAAATAAAAGTTTTTAAAAAATAGTACCATGCCAATAGATTAATAAAATCTTTTTTTTTAAATAAAAAAATAGGGGCGCCTGGGTGGCACAGGGGTTAAGCGTCTGCCTTCGGCTCAGGGCGTGATCCTGGCATTCTGGGATCGAGCC
>NC_048219.1:80833225-80857176 GCF_002007445.2 Ailuropoda melanoleuca
CTCCCACTCCCCCTGCTTGTGTTCCCTCTCTCGCTGGCTGTCTCTATCTCTATCGAATAAATAAATAAAATATTTAAAAAAATAAATAAATAAAAATAAAAATAAAAAATAGCAACATGTTCAAAAAGTTTGTGTGGCAAACAATACCACCAAAAAACTGAAAGACAACCTACAAATAGAAGATACATGCAAATCAGAAATAAACGTCTACTATCCAGAACATACAAAAAATGACAATAATTTCAAGTAAAGTAAATAATGAGCAAAGATCATTTCTTCAAATATTTTTCAAAGAAAGCCTACAAATACAATAAGCACGAGAAGATATTAAACATCATTAGCCATCAGGAAAACTGCGAATACGACCTTCAACCTGCCAGAATGGCTCTAATTTAAAAAGACATAATAATTGGTACAGCCATGGGCCCCTGGGTAGATCAGTCAGTTAAGGATCTGCCTTCCACTCAGGTCACAATTTCAGGGTCCTGGGATCAAGCTCTGTGTCAGGCTCTCTGCTCCGCAGGGAGTCTGCTTCTCCTTCTCCCTCTGCCCCTGCTCATGAGCTCGCTCGCTCTCTTTCTCTCTCTCTCAAATAAATAAAATCTTTAAAAAAAAAAACAACTAATAATGGTACAGCCACCATGGAAAACAGTATGGAGGTTCCTCAAAAAATCAGAAAAAATGATATACCATTTGATCCAATGATTCCACCACTAGGTATTTACCCAAAGAAAACAAAAACACTAATTTGGAAAAGATAGATGCATCCCTACATTTATTGCAGTATTATTTACAATAGCTAAAACATAAAAGCAACCCAAATGTCTGCTGATAGATGAATGGATAAAGAAGATGTGACATACACACACGCACAGGAGTATTACTCACCCGTAAAAAAAAGGGATAAGATCTTGCCATTTACAACAACATGAATGGACCTAAAGGGCATTATGCTAACTGAAATAAGTCAAACAGAGAAAGACCAATGCCATGTGATTACTTACTATGTAATCTAAAAAACGAATAAACAAAAAAGCAAAATCGTACCTATAAATACACAGAACAAAGTGAGAGTTACTAGAGGGGAGGAAGATGGGGGAATGGGAAAAATGGGTGAAGGGAAGCAAAAGATACAGACCTCCCTGTTATGGAATGAGTAAGTCACAGGAATAAGTGACATTATGGCATGAATAAATCACGGGAATAAAAGATACAGCACAGGTAACAGTCAATAGTATTGTAATAGCACTGTATGGTGACAAATGGTAGGTAGCTACTACACTTATGGTAAGCACAGCATAAGCTAAAAACTTGTTGAATCACTAGGTTATACAACTGCAAACTAATGTAACATTGTATGCCAACTATACTCAAATTAAAAAATAAGACATAGGGGCGCCCGCGTGGCACAGCGGTTAAGCGTCTGCCTTCGGCTCAGGGCATGACCCCGGCATTATGGGATGGAGCCCCACATCAGGCTCCTCCGCTATGAGCCTGCTTCTTCCTCTCCCACTCCCCCTGCTTGTGTTCCCTCTCTCGCTGGCTGTCTCTATCTCTGTCGAATAAATAAATAAAATCTTCAAAAAAAAAAAAGACATAATAACTGTTGGCAAGATTATGGAAAAACTGAAACCCTCATAGGCTTTGCTGATGGGAATGTAAAATGGTACAGCCATGCTGGAAAGTTTGGCAGTTCCTCAAAAAATGAAATGTAGTTACTATACAACCCAGAAATTCCACTCCTAGATATATATATATATACACACACACACAAAAGATGAAAACATATGTTCATGCAAAAACTTGTTAAAAAAAATGTTCGTAACAGCATTAGTCATAAAAGTCAAAAAAGAGAAAAAATTCAAATATCCATCAACTGATGAACAGGTAAATAAAATGTGGTATAGGCATAAAGTGGAATATTATTCAAGCCTAAAAAGAATGTACTGACACACTGGAGCTATGTATGAACTCTGAAAACTTTGTCCTAATTGAAAAAACTTTTGCCAGCCACAAAAGACCACATATTCATTCCATGATCCCATTTATATAAAACGTCCAGAATAGGCAAATCTGTAGAGACAGAAAGTAGATCAGTGGTTGCCTGGGGGACAGTACTGTGGGTAAATAGGGAATGACCACTAATGGGTACAGGGTTTCTTAAGGGGGTAATAAAAATGCTCTAAAATTGACTGTGGTTGCACAACTCTGGGACTATACTAAATACAGCTGAACTGTATACTTCCAATGTGTGAATTATACGCTTTGTGAATTATTATCTCAATAAAGCCTTTATATATTTTTAAAGAGCGGCTATATTAGTATCAGATCAAACAGATTTCAGAACAAAAAACAAAACATTATCTCTAAGATACGTTTTTAAATGAAAAAATTAAATGTTACCATTTACACAAAATAATTATTTTTATTCATACTTACAGAGGGTCAGGTCTCATTATTCATAGTACTTATGCTCCATAACGTTGCAAAAAAAAGATGAATTACTGAAGACTGAATCATCACTAGGGGACATATAGGGTGAGATTCCTGCAAGCCTCTGATCACAAGATTTTTATCAACCAATTAATATACAAGCTTGTTTTACGTGTACTTCTGTTTAAACACATATATATATCCTTGGTTCATTAACACTGAATTCAGCTAACAGCAGTAAAACTCCAATCACAATACAGAAGGCTTATATCTAAGATGTATTTTCTCCATAAAGTACCCATAGACTTCCTGTGGAACACAGGCACACCAAAGTATTTCAGCTTTATACTTGGGGGTCATTTTAAACAGTGAAATCACTAAAAAAAAAGCACTAAAATGAGAAAAACAGCACAAAATAGACCACAAGAAGAATACTGGTTTCCAATATGAGAGCTGAAAGGCCAGAGCATCACCTTGTTCTACCTCAGTTGCGGTAAAATATATAGAGAATTTGCCATTTTAACCATTTTCATGTATCCAGTTCTATAGCATTGATTACATTCACAATGCTGTGCAACTATCACCACCAAAATGTTTTCCAAAGTGGCAGCACCATTTTACATTCACACCAGCAATGTACAAGGGTTCAAATTTCTCCAAACCCTTGCCAATACTTCCTCAATTATTAGAGCCATTATTGTAGATGTAAAGTGGTATTTGGTGGTTTTGATTTACATCTCTAATGAGCAATGATCTTGAGCATCTTTTCATTTGCTTATTGGCCACATGTATAGCTTCTCTGGAGAACTCTCTGTTAGGATCTTTGGGTCATTATTCAATTGGAGTCTTTGTCTTTATTATTAGGTTGTAAGCATTCTTTGTAGATTCTAGGTATTATACTCTTTTCTGATATATGACCAACAAATACTTTCTCCCATTTATAGATTATTTTTTCACCTTCTTGAAAATGTCCTCTGATGTACAAAATTTTAATTCTGATGAAGTACAACTGATCAAATTTTTTTGTTGCTCATGCTTTTAGTAGCATATCTAAAAACCTGCCAAATCCAAAGTCATGAAGATTTACTCCTATGTTTTCCTTTAAGAGTTTTATGGGTTTAGCTTTTATATTTAAGTTTTTGATTCATTTGGAGTTAATTTTTTTATATGGTGTGAGGGAGGAGTCAAACTTCATTCTTTTGCATGTGGAAAACCCACTGTCCCAACACCATTTATTAAAAAAACTCCTTTTCTCCACTGAATGGATCTGGCAAACTTGTCAAAAATCATTTGAGTAGGGGTGCCTGGGTGGCTCAGTCAGTTAAGCATCTGCCTTCTGCTCAGGTCATGATCCCACGGTCCTGGGATGGAGTCCTGCTTCAGGCTCCTTGCTCAGCAGGGAGCCTGCTTCTCCCTCTCCCTCTGCTGCTCCCCCCTTCTTGTACTCTCTTGCTTTCTCTGTCAAATAGATAAATAAAATCTTTTTTAAAAATCATTTGGATATACTGGAAGAAAAAAATAAACTATTAACACATGTTATATGCTGGAGGAGATAGGAACTGAAAGAGAAGAGTGGGAGGGAGACTTTTCACTATTTAATTTTGTATACTTTAACTTGTGAGCCTTGTGAAAGTACTACTTATTCAAAAACCAAATTAAATTCCAGTTTTAAAAATACAATTTTTTTTAAAGATTTTATTTATTTATTTGACAGAGAGCCAGCGAGAGAGGGAACACAAGCAGGGGGAGTGGGAGAGGAAGAAGCAGGCTCCCAGCAGAGGAGCCTAATGTGGGGCTCGATCCCACAACACCGGGATCACGCCCTGAGCCGAAGGCAGATGTCCAACGACTGAGCCACCCAGGCGCCCCTAAAAATACAATTATTTGGCAAGCCACAGAATAGGATGTATATCTGACAAAGGACTCATGCTTAGAATATATAAAGAATTCTACAAAAGCATTGGGGAAAAGGCAGATAACCCACAGGACAAAAACACAGGTACAACCTGAACAGGCACATCATAATAAAAGATAGCAAAAGGCCAATAAACATACAAAAAGACGCTCAATTTTACGGATTATGAGGGAAATGCAAATTAAACTACAATGTTAATACCACTACACACCCATAAGAATGGCTAAAATGTCAAAGACAGGCAATACCAGGAATTATTAGTAAGGGTATATAGCAATGAAAATCTCAAAAACTGCTGGTAGAAGTGTAAATTGATAAATCACTTCAGAAAACTATTTGACAATATCTAGTAAAGCTGAACTTATGTGCAACCTATGACTTGGCATGTCCACTCTAACATACATAACCAAGAGAAATATACGCATATGTTCAAGAGATATGTTAAAGGGGTGCCTGTGTGACTTGGTTAAGCATCAGACTCGGTTTCGGCTCAGGTCATGATCTCAGGGTTGTGGGATTGAGCACCACCTCGGGCTCAGCACTTAGTGCAGAGTCTGCTAAGATTCTTTCCCTCACCTCTCCCTCTGCTCCTCCCCACCCCTGTGCACACACTTCTCAAATAAATAAAATCTTAAAAAAAAATCTTTTTAAGAGAGATGTTAAAGTAGAGCTTCATGAACCCATTCATAGTAGTTAAAAACTAGGGGCACCTGGGTGGCTCAGTCAGTTAAGTGTCTGCCTTCAGCTTAGGTCATGATCCTGAGGTCCTGGGATCAAGCCCCACATCAGGCTCCCTGCTCAGCAGGGAGTCTGCTCCTCCTTCTGCCCCCCCACCTGCCCCCTCCCCACCACTCATGCTCTCTCTCAAAGAATTAAAATCTTTTAAAAAATAGTAAAAAACTATAACATATTGTATCTATACTTCAATTTAAAAGAAACTATAAACAACTCAAATGTCCATCAACATTTGAATGGGCAAATAAATTTTAGTATATTCATATCATGAATGCCGTGAAGACAATGAATAAAGTACACTGACAAGCAACACAAATAATGTGTTGAGCAAACACATTCAGTCACAAACTGATACATACTGCTTAGTTCCACTTAAATAAAGTTTAAAAATAGGCAAAATTAATCTGGTTTTAGAAGGTAGGATCAGGGTCTCTCAGCTGGCTCAGTCAGTACAGCATGTGACTCTTGATCTCATGGTTGTGAGTTCAACACCGACCTTGGAGGTGGAGATTACTTAAAAACAAAATCTTTAAAAAAAAAAAAAAAGGGAATGCAAGATCATAGGTAGTGACTGGAAGGGAATAGAGGGTTTATAAGGTGCTAGCAATGTACTACTTCTCATTCTGGCTGCTGGATTTACACAAGTGTGCTTATTCTATGTGTATTCATTTACTGAATTATATTGAGTTTTATACTTTAGTTTATGAGTATTTCAAAAGAACATTTACTTTAAAAATTACATATACTGTTAAAAATGTATTAGTCTCCCATCACAGAACTACGCTGTGTAAGTAAATCTGTTTACTACCTTGACTATGCTCTCTACTGAAAAGACAAAATCTTCAGAGAATTTTCTTTGGCATCAAATTGACTTTATCCCAAGCTCCTGCAAGGACAAGCAATCTAAGCATGCTGCACCAAGTTTCACGCCACATTAAATGATCCACTGGAATTAACAGTACATCTAACATGCATCAATTGTGCAAATGTAACAAAAATAAACTTCACACACTGTTCAAAACCTGACAATAGATCGGTGAAGAGCTCATGTGTAACACGCTATGACACATCAGAAATCCATCTCATAACTCCATCTTCAACATGTAAAACCTTGAGTGTTTTGGGGGGGTGGGAAGAACCAGTAGGTAAATTTTAGAAGTATATTATAATCTAGTTTGGTACAAAATTAGTAAAATTCTGAAGGTACCTATGTCATAGGTTAAATAGGCTTTGGTGAACTTGCTAATTACAATTTATTCAGCACTTCAATCAACTTACCAAATCTGACTACACAACTCAGAATTTGAAAATTCTCTTCCATTTGTCTCTTGTCTAACTAGATAGTAAAAACAATGTTGATCATTCAAATGATGCTTACTTAACTCATATTAAAAAATTACAACATAAATAAAAGTGACTAAGCAGATTCTAAGTTAGGACAAAAGTAGAAGACTGGCAGCCTATCTGGTATTACTTGGCCACGATAAATTTGTTTTAAATTCAAATTTTATTGTTTTTAGGCTGGCATGCTTTGATACTCCATGTCTTACACTAGTTATCTGCCTGGCCCCCAAAGTTATCTATCTGAGGCTGTGCTACTATCTCCACGTGGGACAGCCACATTTATGTATAATCTTACATCTCTGCCTCAGTAGCCTCATTTGTTTAAAACAAATTTTTTTGAGAATATTACCTGAGGACTTTTATAAGCAAATAAGACAACATGAAGAAGTTTTGTTGTTGTTGTTTTTTTTAAGATTTTATTTGAGGNCAGGCTCCCAGCAGAGGAGCCTAATGTGGGGCTCGATCCCACAACACCGGGATCACGCCCTGAGCCGAAGGCAGATGTCCAACGACTGAGCCACCCAGGCGCCCCTAAAAATACAATTATTTGGCAAGCCACAGAATAGGATGTATATCTGACAAAGGACTCATGCTTAGAATATATAAAGAATTCTACAAAAGCATTGGGGAAAAGGCAGATAACCCACAGGACAAAAACACAGGTACAACCTGAACAGGCACATCATAATAAAAGATAGCAAAAGGCCAATAAACATACAAAAAGACGCTCAATTTTACGGATTATGAGGGAAATGCAAATTAAACTACAATGTTAATACCACTACACACCCATAAGAATGGCTAAAATGTCAAAGACAGGCAATACCAGGAATTATTAGTAAGGGTATATAGCAATGAAAATCTCAAAAACTGCTGGTAGAAGTGTAAATTGATAAATCACTTCAGAAAACTATTTGACAATATCTAGTAAAGCTGAACTTATGTGCAACCTATGACTTGGCATGTCCACTCTAACATACATAACCAAGAGAAATATACGCATATGTTCAAGAGATATGTTAAAGGGGTGCCTGTGTGACTTGGTTAAGCATCAGACTCGGTTTCGGCTCAGGTCATGATCTCAGGGTTGTGGGATTGAGCACCACCTCGGGCTCAGCACTTAGTGCAGAGTCTGCTAAGATTCTTTCCCTCACCTCTCCCTCTGCTCCTCCCCACCCCTGTGCACACACTTCTCAAATAAATAAAATCTTAAAAAAAAATCTTTTTAAGAGAGATGTTAAAGTAGAGCTTCATGAACCCATTCATAGTAGTTAAAAACTAGGGGCACCTGGGTGGCTCAGTCAGTTAAGTGTCTGCCTTCAGCTTAGGTCATGATCCTGAGGTCCTGGGATCAAGCCCCACATCAGGCTCCCTGCTCAGCAGGGAGTCTGCTCCTCCTTCTGCCCCCCCACCTGCCCCCTCCCCACCACTCATGCTCTCTCTCAAAGAATTAAAATCTTTTAAAAAATAGTAAAAAACTATAACATATTGTATCTATACTTCAATTTAAAAGAAACTATAAACAACTCAAATGTCCATCAACATTTGAATGGGCAAATAAATTTTAGTATATTCATATCATGAATGCCGTGAAGACAATGAATAAAGTACACTGACAAGCAACACAAATAATGTGTTGAGCAAACACATTCAGTCACAAACTGATACATACTGCTTAGTTCCACTTAAATAAAGTTTAAAAATAGGCAAAATTAATCTGGTTTTAGAAGGTAGGATCAGGGTCTCTCAGCTGGCTCAGTCAGTACAGCATGTGACTCTTGATCTCATGGTTGTGAGTTCAACACCGACCTTGGAGGTGGAGATTACTTAAAAACAAAATCTTTAAAAAAAAAAAAAAAAGGGAATGCAAGATCATAGGTAGTGACTGGAAGGGAATAGAGGGTTTATAAGGTGCTAGCAATGTACTACTTCTCATTCTGGCTGCTGGATTTACACAAGTGTGCTTATTCTATGTGTATTCATTTACTGAATTATATTGAGTTTTATACTTTAGTTTATGAGTATTTCAAAAGAACATTTACTTTAAAAATTACATATACTGTTAAAAATATATTAGTCTCCCATCACAGAACTACGCTGTGTAAGTAAATCTGTTTACTACCTTGACTATGCTCTCTACTGAAAAGACAAAATCTTCAGAGAATTTTCTTTGGCATCAAATTGACTTTATCCCAAGCTCCTGCAAGGACAAGCAATCTAAGCATGCTGCACCAAGTTTCACGCCACATTAAATGATCCACTGGAATTAACAGTACATCTAACATGCATCAATTGTGCAAATGTAACAAAAATAAACTTCACACACTGTTCAAAACCTGACAATAGATCGGTGAAGAGCTCATGTGTAACACGCTATGACACATCAGAAATCCATCTCATAACTCCATCTTCAACATGTAAAACCTTGAGTGTTTTGGGGGGGTGGGAAGAACCAGTAGGTAAATTTTAGAAGTATATTATAATCTAGTTTGGTACAAAATTAGTAAAATTCTGAAGGTACCTATGTCATAGGTTAAATAGGCTTTGGTGAACTTGCTAATTACAATTTATTCAGCACTTCAATCAACTTACCAAATCTGACTACACAACTCAGAATTTGAAAATTCTCTTCCATTTGTCTCTTGTCTAACTAGATAGTAAAAACAATGTTGATCATTCAAATGATGCTTACTTAACTCATATTAAAAAATTACAACATAAATAAAAGTGACTAAGCAGATTCTAAGTTAGGACAAAAGTAGAAGACTGGCAGCCTATCTGGTATTACTTGGCCACGATAAATTTGTTTTAAATTCAAATTTTATTGTTTTTAGGCTGGCATGCTTTGATACTCCATGTCTTACACTAGTTATCTGCCTGGCCCCCAAAGTTATCTATCTGAGGCTGT
The DNA here is from genome assembly GCF_002007445.2 of Ailuropoda melanoleuca. NCBI lineage: Eukaryota > Metazoa > Chordata > Mammalia > Carnivora > Ursidae > Ailuropoda > Ailuropoda melanoleuca. The sequence goes on from NC_048219.1 coordinate 80,842,561, forward strand.
GCTACTATCTCCACGTGGGACAGCCACATTTATGTATAATCTTACATCTCTGCCTCAGTAGCCTCATTTGTTTAAAACAAATTTTTTTGAGAATATTACCTGAGGACTTTTATAAGCAAATAAGACAACATGAAGAAGTTTTGTTGTTGTTGTTTTTTTTAAGATTTTATTTGAGGGAGGGGGGAGAGTACGCAAATGCAACCAAGGGGAGGAGCAGAGGGAGAGGGACAAGCAGACTCCACATGGAGCTAGAAGCCCAATTCTGGGCTCAAACTCACAACCCTGAGACCATGACCTGAGAGATCATGACCTGAGACAAAATCAAGAGTAGGATGCTGAACCAAGCCACCGAAGCGACCCTAACAAAAAGTTTTAACTTGAAAGTGACATTATTTTATAGATAAGGAACATGAAGTCTAGTCAGATTCAAATAAACTTGTTCATACATAATTCTCTCCTGCCATCAAGGTTCATTTCATGTATCTGTTTTATATACCTCACAACACAAGGTGATGCTTAACAGAAAACAGAATTTCATATCTGAAGAGGACAGCTAAAATGCTCTCTTCTAATCATTACTGCCAACTCTTCAGACTCACTCTGGGCTCATAAACATAGTAACAGGGTGAAATGATTCTAAGTTCCCTACCCTCATGTCTGCTCTATTTCCAATGGAAGCCTGGTAGAGATGACCTGAGTGACATTAGTTTTTTGCATAAGTATTTATGTGAAGATTAGCTTTTAAGTCATCCCTCCATGACTGGAAAAGAAATCTGCATATATTTGGATATTAGCATTCTATCAATAAACCCAAATGGGATAATAGGTCAGACTGCAGACTGGTCCAAAATTCTTATTCTGGCAGTTATTTGTGATGTTAGAAGAAGAAAGCTGGAAATTCTCATTCTTCCAAATCCATCGTAGACACCAGGTCAAGCTGTACATACCACGCTCCTTCAAACTCAATGCCTAATACTTCCCAAATTCAAATGTGGAACGTGAAATCAGAAGGCATAGTAAAAATGTTCAGTTTTGCAGGCAAAGAGAACAGTATCAGGGATACTAAGTGCATACATATGTAACAAAAGAAAGTAAATTTCCACAATTTTTATTCACAAAATTCAAAATATAATAAAAATAAGGAAATTTAATAAACTTAGCATTATTTAGTAAACAGTAAAGAAACCTGAGTAAAGTTTTTTGAAATACAAGTCTAAAGAATTAACAAAATTCTTTCTGGAAGTTAGCATTTTGCCTAACTGGGAGGATTTAATTAACTTGCCCTAAGTAAAGGGGTTTCCTTGCCTGGCTAACCAATAAATACTCACAAACCTACCCTAGTTTCATATTTTTATTTTTAAGAAATTCTGCCATGATAAAATATTCCATTTTAAATTTTCTCCTTTCCCCATCCATTGCTTTCCTGTGAGTTGGGAATGTCATGGCAAGCAAGTACTTAGTCTGCTTTTGTCCACATATGTACTCTTTTAGTTGAGCTACAGTAAAAATGTATAATAAGCACTTTGCCATCTAATTGGAAACGAAATAACCCACACTCTACTGTGTCTTCGAAGTGTGACATTTGAAATCCACTTTTCTCATTTGAAATGATACGTACGCGCTGGTAATGAAAGGTTTTTTTTGTAAATGTCATGAGACAGCCACACATGTGCCTAACAAGTTGTAACTGCATCACTACAATTTGTAGTGCACCAAACAGAAGCACAAAGCAATGAGTCCACAAAGTCTTTGTCACAACTAGTAATTTGCCACTGTAGCATGAAGGCAGTCAGCAAATACATAAACAAATGGACATAGCTATGTTACAAAAATTTTATTTATAAACACAAATTCAAACTTCATAGAACTTTCACATATCACAAAACATTCTCTTGATTTTTTTTCAGCCATTTAAAAATGTAAAAATCATTCTTAGCTCATCAGTCATATAAAACCAGGCAGCAGGCTAGATTTGGCCCATCAGCCATAGTTTGCCAACCCTTGGTCTAAAGTGAAGTCCAAAAATTAACAAGCACAGAAACCTCAATCAGAATTGTAGTGCTTCACTCAAGCAGGAAGAGAACCAAGGATTATTTACTGTTTGAAGAAGCATCCAAGACAAAAAGATCAAAATATCAAGGAAAAGTTAGAAAATAAAGTCAAGGAAGTCTTTCAGAACATCAGTTGAAGAAGAAAACAGAGAGAAAAGAAAACCTAAGGAAAAAGATAGGAGAAGCATCTGGGTGGCTCAGTCGGTTGGGTGTCTGCCTTCAGCTCAGCTCACGGTCCCAGTATCCTGGGACTGAGTCCTGCATCGGGCTCCTTGCTCAGCAGGGAGCCTGCTTCTCCTTCTGCCTGCCTCTCTCTCTTTCTGACAAATAAGTAAACAAAATCTTTAATTTAAAAAAAAAAAAAAAAAAGGAAGAAGATAGGAGAGAGTGTGACTCCTCAGGGGCTAACATCCAAACAGTAACAGTTCCAGAAAGGGTAGAGGGAAAGGAAAAGGAGGGATCCTTATAAAAAAAAATTTAAAGTTTAAAATTTTGTTACTATAAAGATTACAAAACTAATAGAAAAGGCACAGTAAACTTTTAAAAAACAATGAAAGAGGGGGAAAAATCAACAGAGGCACACCACTATATTTAAGAACAAGGACAAGGATATTAAAAAGGTTCTAGAGGGGTGCCGTTGATGGAGCATGTAACTCTTCATCTAGGGGTCATGAGTTCAGGCCCCATATTGGGTATAGAGATTACTTAAAAATAAAAAATTTCTGTTTAAATCTTAAAAAGTTCCAGGAAGAGGTAAATAAAACAAACAAAACCCAACTGGGGTCATACAAAGAAGCAAAATCAGACCAGTATCAGTAACACTGATTTCTTTAAGACACTGGAAAAGAGGTATCTTAAAAGTTCTAAGAAAAAAGTTTTTAACCTAAAATTCCATATCCAATAAAGCTACCATTTAAGTAGAAGAATAAAATAAAGAGAACACTGGGGTGCCTGGGAGGCTCAACGGTTAAGCATCTGCCTTCGGCTCAGGTCATGATCCCAGAGTCCTGGGATTGAGTCCCGCACTGGGCTCCCTGCTCAGTGGGGAGGTCTGCGTCTCCCTCTCCCTCTGCCTGCTGCTCCCCCTGCTTGTGCCCACCCTCACTCTCGCTCTCTCATAAATAAATAAATAAAATCTTTAAAAAATTAAATGAAATAAAATAAAGTAAAATAAAATAAAATAAATCTGACCGATAACCTAGAAATAAAATTGTCTGTCACTGCCTGGGTTCAAAGTAAGGAAAATTTTCTCCTGAGAATTTCCAAATACAGGTAAGTCTATAAAGTACACCCTAAATCAACATCTGGCAGTTCTAAGAAATGCCAAACTAAAAATTAACTTCAGTGATTTTGCATTGGTGGCACCTCACAGTAGCAAAGGCAAAATACTCTTTGGAGGCTGGTTCCCACAAACCAAGTCTGGCAAGTTTCATACATAAAGCCCTGGTGAACACGCTCACAATCCCAAACTATAAAATACTGGTAGACAACACCTACTATAACAAGAGTAGGAAGAAGCAAGTAGTAGTAAAATAAGACCACAAGAACTTCACATAATGGAATTATCAAATATAAATATGAAATCAGAATATTTTTGGTATTTTAAAAATAAAAAGTAAAATGAAAAAAACAACAAAGCAAACACAATTAAATGTAATTTAAGGGAAACCATTTACAGTAAAATTATATAAAGTATACAGGAATAACTCAGAGAAGATGAGAGAAACCCCTCCAGGAAAAAAAAAAAACTATATAATATTCCAAAATACAGAAGATTATAGCTAATGAAAAGGCATACAATGTTTATGAATGGGCAGACACCATATTATAAAGATAGCATTTTCTCCCTAACTAACCTACAGATGGTCCCTGACTTACAATGGTTCAACTTACTATTTTTCAACATTCAATGGTGTGAAAGTGATACACATTCAGGAAATGCCATACTTTGAATTCTGAATTTTGATCTTTTCCCAGGCGGTTGATAAGCAGTACCTATTCTCATGACGCTGGGGGCAGCAGCGAGCCACAACTTCCCATTAGCCACATGATTATGAGAGTAACCAACCAATACACTTAAAATCATTCTACACCCAGGGCACCTGGGTGGCTCATTTGGTTAAGCATCTGCCTTTGGCTCAGGTCATGATCCCAGGGTCCTGGGATTGAGCCCCCCAGTCAGGCTCTCAGCTCAGCCTGGAGCCTGCTTCTCCCTCTCCCTCTGCCTGCCACTCCTCCTGCTTGGGCTCTCTCTCTAATAAAATATTTTTTAAAAAATCATTCTCTACCCATATAACCATTCTGATTTTTCACTTTCGGCACAGCATTCAATAAATTACAGGATCTATTCAACACTTTACTATAAACTAGGTTTTGCGTTAGATGATTTTGCCCAACTAAAGACTAACGGAAGTGTTGTGAGCACATTTAAGGTAGACTAGGCTAAGCTGTAACGTACAGTAAGTTAGGTGTACTAATACATTTTCAACTTAGGATATATTCAATTTACAATGGGTTAAACAAGATGTAATCCCATCACAGATCAAGATCTGTATATCCAAAGGAATTTCAACCAAAATCCTGACAAGTTTTTTTTTAAGTTTTTATTTATTTATTTGTCAGAGAGAGTGAGAGAGAGAGAGAGAGCGCGTGCACAAGCAGGGGGAATGGCAGGCAGAGGGAGAAGCAGGCTCCCTGCAGGGAGCCTGATGCGGAACTCGATTCCAGAACCCAGGGATCATGACCTGAGCCAAAGGCAGATGCTTAACCGACTGAGCCACCCAGGCATCCCAAAAATGCTAACAAATTTTTTAAATGAACTTTCACATGATTCTAAAATGTGTAAGAGCAGGGCACTTGGATGGCTCAGTCATCCCACTCTTGGATTCGGCTCAGGTCATGATCTTGCAGTCACAAGATCCAGCCCCACGTCGGGCTCTGCGTTCAGCAGAGTCTGTTTCAGATTCCTACTCCCCCTCCCTCCTCCTCTGCCCTTCCCTGCTTGCTCTGTGTCTCTCTCTCTAAAAATAAATAATTTTTTTAAACGTGTGAGAGCAAAACATCAACATCAGTAAAGATCATCTTGAAGATGAACAAGGTGTATGTGGAAGAGAGTGAAATCACCTAAATGAATAACAAAGTTTATTGCTTATTATAAAGCCATAGTAAAAGGGAAAAAATAGAGGAAAAAAAAGTCAAGTGTATTAGTTATTTATTGCTGCATAACAAATTACCCTCAAACTTAGTGGCTTAAAACAATCTCGCAGTTTCTTTGAGTCAGGAATATGGGAGTGACTTGGCAAGTAGTTCTGGCTGAGTGCCTCTAAAAAGGCTGCAGTAATATGTGAGCCAAAACTGCAGTCATCTGAAAACCTGACCATGCTAGAGAATCCACCTCCAAAGTAGCTCACTCACATGACTGGCGAGTTGGTGCTGGATGTTGGCAGAAGGCCTCCGTTCCTCTCCACTTGGGCCTCTTTATGGGACTGCTACAGTGGCAATTGTTTTCATCTAGAACAAGGGGTCCAAAGAGTAAGGAAAAAGCTATGTGCCTTTAATAACCTAGCTTCAGAAGTCACTTTCAATTCTCCTGTATTCTCTTGGTCACCCAGACCAGTTCCAAGTCACTGTAGGTAGAGCCAGGAGAGAGGAATACTGGGGCCATCTTGGAGGCTGGCTACCACACCAAGCCCTAATAGGTTTAGAAAAAAATCTTCAACTTACATAACCAACAAAGGATCAATATGCAGAACTTATCAAAATCCTTGTAAATCAAAATGTTTTTAAATGTGAGCAAGCTAAAGAAAAACAGAAGGCACAAAAATAATTCATAAAAGCAGCAACATAAATTGCATATAATAAGCATTCAAAAAGTTAATATTCATTAGTACCACATAATTCCTGCTATTTACCTATGACTAAGGCACAGGCTTTAAATATTCTTCTAAAAATGATACATTTAATGTTCATTCAATCTATGGGGTTTTTTTCTCCACTTCCCTTTGGAACCAATGTCTATTCTAGAAGCTGGCTAGGGACAGAGGTTCAGTTTGTGGCCACAGAAGAGACATGGGTTAATGTATCCAACACTATGGGCCCAAACTCTGAACCTGGCCTTAGGAAAGTAAAGCGATAGATCTCAGACAACCAGTCATGAATATGAAAAAATAAAATCAGCAGACTTACAGTGAGCTATTTATTCAACTTCATATTTTTTTCAGTATAAACATATGAATTTGCCACCTTCCACTACTCTAAGATCTGACATTCTTCCCAAAAACTACATTATCATTTTCTTATTGTCTTTTTTTGGTCTCAGGATCCACCTTACACTATTAAATTACTGAGAACCTCATAGAGCTTTTGTTCAGATGGGTTTTATCCATCAATATGTACAATATTAGAAATAAAAATTGAGGGGCGCCTGGGTGGCGCAGTCGTTGGGCGTCTGCCTTTGGCTCAGGGCGTGATCCTGGCGTTATGGGATCGAGCCCCACATCAGGCACCTCCACTGGGAGCCTGCTTCTTCCTCTCCCACTCCCCCTGCTTGTGTCCCTCTCTCGCTGGCTGTCTCTATCTCTGTCAAATAAATAAATAAAATCTTTTTAATAAATAAATAAATAAATAAAATTGAGAATTTTAAGATATTAATATTGTAATAGTTGATAATTCACTTTCTTTTATTAAAATTAAATGGTCTATTAGTTCATTTAAAAATATGGGGCGCCTGGGTGGCACAGCGGTTAAGCGTCTGCCTTCGGCTCAGGGCGTGATCCCGGCGTTATGGGATCGAGCCCCACATCAGGCTCTTCCTCTATGAGCCTGCTTCTTCCTTTCCCACTCCCCCTGCTTGTGTCCCCTCTCTCGCTGGCTGTCTCTATCTCTGTCAAATAAAGAAATTTTAAAAAATCTTTAAAAAATAAAAAAATAAAAAAAATAAAAATAAAAATAAAATCACTGCATGTTTAAACAACATTTTTATGAGAAATAACTATATTTTCCAAAACAAAAAGCTTTTAGTTAAGGGTGGCATTGTTTTTACATTTTTTAAATCTCTTCAATGTCTGGTTTAATTAATACATTCAGATCACTGATTATATATGCTTTTGCATTTAATCTGTTGTGACAGATTGTTTTGTTGAAGAATATGAGAGAACAGCTATGTATTTTAAAAAACGGAGTACTATTTTAATAGCCTTTCAAACAACAGTGCGGATATTCTTTGATTATAATACAAAAATATAAAGAATCGGGGCACCTGGCTAGCTCAGTTGGCAAAGCATGCGATTCTTCTTTTTTTTTTTTTAAGATTTTATTTATTTATTTGACAGGGAGAGAGAGAGCACGCAGGGGGAGCAGCAGGCAGAGGGATAGAGAGAAGCAGGCCCCCACGGAGCATGGAGCCTGATGGAGGGCTTGATCCCAGGACCCTGAGATCATGAACTGAGCCAAAGGCAGACGCTTAACCAACTGAGCCACAGAGGCGCCCAGAGAATGCGATTCTTAATCTCAGTGTCTTGAGCCTGAGGTCATGTTGGGCATGGAGACTACTTACAATTTTTTAAATGTGTATATATGTGTGTGTGTGTGTTATAAATATATGTATATGTGTAAGTATGTATATGTGTGTGTAATATGTGTGTGTAATACGTGTGTGTGTGTGTGTGTATATAAATAAAGTTTGTGGTTTTTTTTGAGAGAGAGAGAGAGAGAGAGTGTGTGTTTGCATAAGCAGAAGGGCGGGGAGGGGTGGGGAGGGGCAGAGGGAAAGAGAGACTCTTAAGTAGGCTCCACACACAGCCAGACATGGGGCTTGATTTCACAACCCTGAGATCATGACCTGAGCCAAAACCGAGAGTTGGATGCTTAATTGACTGAGCCACTAGGAGCCCCTAAAGTGTATTTACTTCTTAAATGTCAGTAGCAATGTGGAATTTCAAACCATATTAATTTTTACTACTCCCTTATATTAAAATCTACTGGTCTGTTTTACACTTTGAATCTTTCTCCTATGCGTGATTTTGTAACATAATGCATTGCATTGGTCAATTGGTCATTCGGAAATTATTGGTTCACTATGTAGATCTTCCAAATGTTGACATTTCATTGCACACTATCAAAAAAAATTTGAGGGCGCGTGGGTGGCTCAGTGGATTAAGCATCTGCCTTTGACTCAGGTCTTGATCCCAGGGTCCTGGGATCCAGCCCCACATCAGGCTCCCTGCTCAGCAGGGAGCCTGCTTCGCCCTCTCCTGTTCCTCCTGTGTGTGTGCTCACTCGCTCTGTCAAATAAATAAATAAAATCTTTTTAAAATTTTGATACTTTATGATACACTACCAATCTCATCAGAAAAGTCTTCAAATATTAAGAAGCTATCAAACTCAAGGTTGCATATACAAGTTTTTTCCAAAATTCTAATTTTCATTTAAAAGCTCAATTTTTATCATTGGCAACATGTCAGTTGTTTCCTTGAATTGACAGGCTCAATTCATTCATTTTTGAGAAAATGGCTGCCAAACACACGTCTGAAAACCACAGTTTGTCAATCATTGTTCCAAGTAAAAGTTATTTTCCACGAAAATAAAGAAGCTAGTTCAGCCTGGAATTCAAACAACTGTACAAGTACTCTCCTTCTTATACTTGAGCCTGCAGCAGAAGTATTTTATGCACATTTCCCATTTCATTACACAGAATTATTAAAAATCAAGATTCAATAAAATAATGTCCTAATGCTTTATCAAAAACAAAATGAAACAAGCAGATTTTTTGTTTTTGTGTTTGTTTTTACTCCAAGTGTATGGTGGTAAAGATACAATGACTTTTACTATGGTTTGGAGGCACTATCTTAATCCCTGCTAAGGTGCCAGCAGTTTTACACATCACTGCTTTTGCATTACTAATATAAACATCAAAACAGTGAATAAGCAAATCATGAATAAGTATTATTATGAAAACAGTTTTAACTTTGCCAGTGTCTGAAGACATATCAGAGTAATCCCTCCAAGGTTCTAAGAACCAACTTTGAGAATCACTACTTTAAGGTATTCTCATTTAGTGTCTGCTAAGAATATAGATAAGGAAATAAAAAGCAGTTAAATTCTTCTAAAATTTTTGATGTACAGATAGTAGACCTTGTAAAGACTTAGGTCTTACACCATTAGTCTACAAGTTTTCACTTGTAAATTTTAAGTAGCTGGAAAGATTGGAATGCAAATGACTTTGTCAGGTGTGCTATACATCACTAGATGTCAGAAAAGCTACCTTCCTTCCTCTTCTTTCTGCTTACTGAATGGAGGCAGTCATAAAGACAATGCGGAACAACTGGAAAACAACAGAAATAATAGTTTTGGGCGTCTTACCATGTGCCAAGCACTATATGAAGCACTTTACAATGTTTTAACTCACTGAATCCTCACAATAACACTATGAAGTAAGTGTAATTATTACCCTCAACTTACAGATGTTAAGTAACTTATTCATAGACATTAAAGTAGTAAATGGTGGAGCTCAAAAATGAATTCAGGTACTCTGAGTCTTGAATTGTGTGCACTTAACCAACCACAGAAAAGTATTTGAGTTTTCCTTGACATATCTTTAATGACTGCTTGCTAATGACTGTATTATCATTCAAAAACTCAAGCTTGTTTATGTAAATAGGTCATTAGAGAAAGTAGGGCCTAAAAAAATCCCAAATAGATAAGCGACAGAACCAGCAAACTGCCATATAGTATATATATTTAGCCTGGGGCAAGAATTTCCAAGGGCTCAAACAGAAGACTCCCGAGAGTGGCTCACCGAGAGTGGCTCACTGTGCTCAGTGATAAAACACAGAACTACTGTGAGAAGGTGCTCTTCACACTACACCCAGAAATATCCCCTCCCACTTACCCCATTTATGGTTGCCATTTCAGACTTTTCACAATAAGTTGAAGATTCAGAAAATGAATAATTTTTCCATGTTGATTCTTCCATCATGTCCCACAAATAAGAATATTAAAATTATGTAGATATAAAAAGTTGGCATGAAAGACAACACGGTCATAGAATTTTACAGGATAGGAACTTATAGTGTTCATACCGCAGAAGACCTGAAGAGGCTCCTGAGTGCTTTACCTAAGGTTACACAGCCAATTAACAGCAGAACACAATGCAAGTTACTCTCAATCCAGTTCTTCATGCATATCACCATGGTGTCTTGATCAAGAGTTCATTTGAAAGTTTGTTCAGATGCATAAATACAAATCTGTATTTTTATTGATACATTACAGATTAATACACACCCACTACTGACAACTTTTTGAATTCAACCTAAAATAGAATTTTTTTAAATAATCACAAAGCACTTTTAAAAGCTTACTGTTGAGATTCAACAAATATTAATTTCATCTATTCTGATTTTCCAAATACTTCGACAGTAAATATATCAGCCTTTCTCGTCAAAATATCTAAATCCATGTTTCTCAAAGTATAGTAGGTACCAGAATCAGAGCCACATGAGGTACTTGTTAAAAACGAGATTCCTAGGGGTGCCTGGGTGGCTCAGTCTGTTAAGCATCTGACTCTTGATTTCAGCTCAGCTCATCTCAGGGTCGTGAGATAGAGTCCTGCATTGGGCATCAGACTCCGCATGGAGTCTGCTTGAGATTCTCTCTCCCCCTCTCCTTCTGCCCCTCCCCCTGCTCTCATGAGCACTCTCTAAAAAAAATGAATAAATAAAATCTTAAAAAAATGAGATTCCTAGAATCATCCCCAAATCAACTGAGTTTCTGAAACTCCCAAAATGGCATTACAAGAAGTTCTCCAGGTGATTCTTATTCATTCAAAAGATACTTATTGAACATTCATTCTACGATATTCTACTAGGAAACAGATAAGTAAACAAAAACAAAACATTTTAGATTTTAGCTGTGCTATGAAGAAAAAAGGATAATAAGTAAGAAAGTGACCTGGAGGACTACTTTAAAAAGAAGAGTCGGGCACACAATTCTTAGGGTGATGAAAATAGTCTGTATGATATTATAACGATAGATTCATGTCATTATACATTTGTCCAAACCCACAAAATGTACAAACACTAAGAGTGAGCACTAATGTAAACTATGGACTTTGGCTGATTATGATAGGTCAATGTAGGTCCATCAACTGTGACAAACGTACTACTCTGGTGGGAAATATTCATAATGGGGGAGGCTGTGCATGTGTAGGGGTTGGGGATAAATGGGAAATCCCTATATCTTCCTCTTAATTTTGCTATAAGCCTAAAACCACTCTAAAATTAAAGCCTTAAAAAAATTTTTTTAAAAGGGAAGTCAAAGAAGGTCTTTCTAAGGAGGCAACATCTGAAGTGAGGAACCCTTCACTAAAGAAAAGTGGTACTTAAACTTAGTGTGCATCAAAATCACCTGGAGGACTTGTTAAAAACAGATGGCTGGCTGGTCAGAAGGTCTGAAGTGGGGCCCAAGAATTTGCATCCCTAACAAGATCGCAGATGATGTGGATGCTGCTGGTCCAGAAACCACACTTGAAGAAACACTGATCTAGAAGGAACACCTAAAGAGTATGAATAACTGGTGTGTTAGAGAACAGAAAAGAGGCCAGTTAGCAGGAAGGGTAATGCACTTGTCATTGTTTCAAAACCACTTAACATGCTGACTTAAGTTACCAGTTACGGCTCCCTAGACCAGAGAAGGAACCAGGGTTCCATAATACCTTATATTCGCAAAGCATTTCAGAGTTTATAAGAGTATTTTCACATTTATTATTTCATTTGACTTGGTGAGATGTAAGTGAAGGACTATTAGCCACATTTTAGAAATAAATTGAGGCGCAGAAACATTACAGGCCTCCTTTACAGAAAACAATTGATGGCAGAACTATGTCCCTTGGCCCCAAACCCAGTGTTCCTTCTAGAACAGCATGCTTGCTTTTTTTAAAGAGCAAAGCAAAAGATACAGGAGTTAATACTAACAAATTATTTTCTAGATTCCCTGTCTAAAAATATGGTGACTTCCAGACTTGTTTTAGTTACTGGTTGGAAACCAACATTACCTTAAAATGACAATATTTGGTCCCATCTACTTATTGCTCCTAGAGCAAAAACAAAGGATGGAGAATGAAGAGGGACTTCACAGACTATTACTCTCTCTCTCTCTGCATAAATATCAGAGAGCCAATTTCATAACCTCAAGTCCCTCAGCCCCATCAGTCAAACACAATTTTCATCCTGTGTTCTCTCTAAATCTCTCACCTAATCCAGGTTCCCACAAGAACACTGAATCCCACACGACTTACTATACTCATGAGGCCATGAGCAGTTAGTTATACACCTATTATCCACCCTCTATACACCCATTATCACTTAGTATCTTCAACATCAATCAAATCCTTATTCTTAAAATAGCACTTTTACCTGTATGTCTCAATAATACTTCAAACCCAAAACATCCATAACTCAAATTATACACACACACACACCTGCTTCTGTTCCTGAATTATTTTATTTGCATTAATATAGCACTGCCACCCACCAAACAAGAAACCTGGAACTCAGCCTAGACACATGTCTCCCCCATACCAATCTTGACACCCCCCAATCTGCATTCCCATGGCTACTTAGAATTAGTTACCAATAATTAAATAGCTGCCATTTCATTAATAAATACCATGTATTAGTCACTTTACACACTTCATTCTATCAATAACCCCATGAGGTAGGTAATTTTGTCCTTGTTTCACAATTGAAAAAACTAAGGCTAAGAAAAATTAATCTGTCCAAATCACAAGTGGGACATAACAAAGTAGACATCCAAACTCAAATGTGTCTCACAAACTCCATACCTTTCCCCCCCATACCAAAATGCTTCCTTCTTTAATACCTGTTATCAGTCATTTATTAATTCCAAATGCTCATTTCTCTATATTACTGTCAAGATTCCCTTCCTCCAGCCCTGCCTCCCCTCACCCTTCAATATGCCTCCAAGTGATCTTTTGGGATCACAAATGTGATCCTTTTATAACCTTGATAAAAAAGCCCTTCGGGGACTCCTTTTAGTCTACACTGTACAAATACACTTTACAGGATGAATCCCAAACCCTTTACAGGTCAGCAATCCCTTAACCGCAGTTCCAAATTTCAAGAGCTTTGAAATTTTAAAGTTTTTCATAAATTTACAACAAAACCCACCCTGAATTGTGGTAAGTTAACCACAATTGTGGGATATCTGTGCGTTTCGCTGCAGAAACATTAATGTGTTTGATAATCACTAGTTAACCTTTAGCTCCAGGGATGTGTAAAGTACCCTGTGCCCTGAAAACTCCCCAATCCAGTGAGCAACTCACCCTCCAAGAAACCTTCTCAAGGGTTTCCTTTTCAAAGAAGTTCCCCTGACCTTCTCTTGATTTGTCACAACCACTGTACCAAGTACCCACCGCCACTGCCGAACGCTGTTTCACCTATATGACTATGAATGAACTCTTCACTCAGTATTTTATTCAATCCTACCACAGTCTGGAACACTGGGGGCTCATTAATGTACAATGAAACCCAGCTGCCCTTGAATCCCAATTCCCTTCAAAGTTCATTTCTCCCTCACCCCTGAACCTTAGGATATTTCAACCTAAACATGCAGGCCCTTCAAAGCTATTTTCGCTTCCAGAGTTCCTCCTTCCCAATGTCATCCTAAAATTACTTTCCACCAGACAGCTCCTCTCAGCCCTAAATTGCTCAATACCCTTTATCCTCCTCATTTTAGTCCCTAGCCCTTCTTTTCCCTAGCCTCGAACAGGTCAAGTCCTTCCCTCCAAGCCAATTCGTCCTCACAGCCCTTACCACTTACCTACTCCCTCCTCAACACCTCTCCGGCTACAGGCCTTTCCTCCCACAACACTCCTCCAAAGCGATTTCCCAGACCCTCTCTCCTCTCTCTGTCCGAGTCCACCAGCTCCCGAACCTGGGCCCGGCCGGAGTCCACGCCTTCCCGGCCCGTATCCGCACAACCCAAACCTCCCTCGCAGCCGGTGTCCCCTCCCCCAGCCTCTCGCCGCCGGCACCCCTCCCTTCACCCTCCCCTTATCTCCGGCGGTCCACCTTCTCTGGAAACTGTCCCGAGGCCGTGTCTTTCACCTCTCAGACCCCTCAGAATCGCGCCGGTCTGAGCAGCCCCGGGCCCGAGCACCTCCGTCCCCAGATCCTCCTCGGCCCCGCAAATCTCCTTCGGCCCAGTCTTCGGGCAGGGCCTCCCGCTCACCTTGCTGGATGTCGCCGTTGCTGCCCCCCGGGATGGGCACGCTGAGCTGGCGCTCCGGCTCGGGCAGGCAGCGCAGGCAGAAGGAGTGAAGGCAGGGCAGCAGCTTGGGCTCCGCCTCACGCCGGCTCTGCAAGCTCTGCTGACACACGGCGCAGGTGTCCAGGAGCGAGGCTGGCGGTCCAGGAGGCGGCCCCGCCGACGGACCCGGAGCGGGAGCCGAGGCTGGAGCTGGGGCCGGCGTCGATACCGCCCCCCCGGGAACTCCAGGGCCCACTGAGGCCGCAGGGGCTGAGGCAGCCGGGGCCGAGCCGGAGGAGGC
>NC_048219.1:80857298-80864098 GCF_002007445.2 Ailuropoda melanoleuca
ACGCGGCGCCCCCGCCCTCGCGTCGCGCGGCTGAAGGAGGGAGGGCGCGGCGCGCGCACGTACGCACGGACGTCCTCCTGAGGGAGGCGGGAACTTGGGGAGCCCGAGGGGAATCGTTACCGCCCCCCCCCGTTGCCCCGACCTCAGGCACCACCGAGTTGTGTCCACGCCGCAGCTGCTCGGCTTCCTGGGACTGTTTAAAGCTAGTGGCTGTTGACGCTCAGCCGTCTTTGGCCGGCAGTGGTTATGAGCTCGGACACAGCGGTGGTGCGGGGAGAAAAGCGGGAAAGCGTAGGAGGGTAGGAGGCCGGGACCGTCCCTTCCGAGCCAGCGTCTCCCGGGCGGCGCCGCCCCCAGAGGCTGGCGCGTCTCGGCGCGAACCTCAGTTGCCGCAGGGTCGAAAGTCGTAGCCTGCTGGCTCTGAGGTGCGGAACTCCTGGGGCTCGGTGCCTTCACCGGCTGCGGTCCTTTGGGTGGTTGTGCCTCAGGGGAGCCGTGAAACGGGGCCTTTTTTTTCCTTTTCTTTTCTTATTGGAGGCCTGCCAGAAATAGGCTGAAAAGATCCCGCGAGGAAGAAACTCTTTAACAGCTATTTTTAGCTTCTTAAGATGATTGATTTTCAGACGTTGCTACGTATCAGAAAACCAGTTGAGGAGCTTTTTCAAAGCAGAGATGACAGAGCCACACCCCAGACCTGCATCAGGAAGTGGGGGGAGGGGGGGGCAGATGGATGTTGAAAAGTCGCTTCAGCGGATTCCGATGTGCGTCAGTTTGAGGAGCCACGGATCTACCCAATATTATGTCCTGAGAGTCCCACTTAGTGTGCTGGCGTGAGTTGGGTTCCAAGTGCCGTAATAATATCGGTCATAGAAGCTTTCAGAAAGGTTTGTCTTTCTTTGAAAACAAGTACTCGGGATGTTTATGTAGTGCAGGGGCTGTTTTAATGTTAGGATCCTGAAGTGCTTTTCGTCTTCAGACAGTGTTCCCAAGGAACTGTTATTCTTTGGGCTTGTACAAGTCCTTAAAATAAGCCACTTCGAAACGTTTTTCATTTATTCGCTCAAAAATATCGACCTCTTATTGTGTGTTAGCGTTTTAGAAATTATAGCAGAAAGCAGAGGATATCTGTGCCTTCAAGGAGTTTGCAGTCTTACGGAGATTGACAGTAAATTGATTGACAATAAATATATGCCAGGGAGTGATAAATACTATGAAGACAAAATAAGAGTAAAAGAAAGCAGAGATAGAGAAAGAAAAAAAGAAAGAAAAATCAGAGATGACCGAGGAAGGCCTCTGTGGATAGATCAACAATACTTGTCGTTCTTGCAGAAGAGTGTTCCAGGCCGAGGAACAAACAGTAAGTACAAATGACCTGAGGTAGAGAGGGATTCTTGGCTTGTTAGAGGAACACCAAGGAGTCAGTGGGGCTTGAGTGGTTTGAACAAGAGAGAGTAGTAGAACATGAGGATAAGAAAATTAAGGGGGGCAGGTCATATACAGAAAGAGTCCTCAATTTTTTAAACTTCTGTGCCCTTGAATTTTGGAAAAACTATTTTGTCAAACATTCTAAGTAGTTAACTCTAAAATTTTTCACCATGCACGTAAGTAGTTGCAAAGAGTGCAATTACTGACATTCTGCAATACTGACATTTTAAAATGGTTAAATTACTTTAAATCTATCCAGTGGAAAAGTAAACATTAAAGTGGTTTAACAACACCACCATGAAATTTAAACACCAACATCCATCAAAAAATGTTATATTTTGGGGGCACCTGAGTGGCTCAGTTGGTTAAGCCTCCAACACTTGACTTCAGCTCAGGTCATGATCTCCTCAGGGTTGTGAAATCGAGCCCTGGGCTGGGCTCCACATTCAGCAGGGAGTCTGCTTGGGATTCTCTCTCTAAAATAAATCTTTTTTTAAATGTTGTATTTTGTTAAATAAATATTAAACATGGAAAATAAGTTGTTATTGGGATTGTCTTAATGGATGGCTGGTAGTTTTCTTTTTCAGGATGTGTATAACATTACTAGGAAGACACGGTCCGGTATCAATTCCATTTTTCATTTTTATACTGTAATAAGCACTGTATAAAAAAAACTATATATGTGTGTACATATGATTTATTTTTATGTATGTGACTAATGCCCTTGAAACTATCCTTAACTTGTACACCTTAGAAAAATTTCCTCTGGTGGAGCATCCAAGGAGTACTCCTAACCTAGATTTAAGACCCTGAGTGAGATGGGAAGGCTTGGATGAGTTTTGAGCAAAGACTCAGTAGTGAAGAGTCTCTGTGACTGCTTCCTAGAGAAATCACGTGTAGGGGTTCAGAGTGGAAGAAAGGCCAGTTAGGCTGCTAATAGAATAATAGTCAAGGAATTCTGGCTTGGACCTGCATGGTATCTGTGCAGATGGTGGAAGAATACAGCATATAGAGCATATATAATAAAGAGCAAATAAAGACTTTTCTCCAAATTTGCTTCAAAAAAAAATAAGTTAATGGAGCTGAATCCCTCAACCAAGTTTTGCTGCCTTGAATTTCTCTTAAACTTTTGATGCCTGCTACCACTTGACTTTATTAAAATCTAGTATAAAAGTGTTTTTGAAAACTATATAATTTTATAGAGAGGAAAGTGCCCTTCATGAAATTTACTGTGTGCTCTGAAAAGGCAGTACCTGGAATTAAGCTGTCATGGAATATTTGGGGACATTCAAACACATACCCAGGTACATCTTGGGACGCCTGGCTGGCTCAGTCAGTAGAGCATGTGACTCTTGATCCTGGGGTGAGTTCAAGCTGCACATTAGATGTAGAACTTACTTTAAAAATAAATAAATTAACCAACAGACAGACACCCAGGTATGTCCTTGATTTGCAGTGGTAGCTCAGAAATCTTAGGGGAGGGGCGCCTGGGTGGCACAGCGGTTAAGCGTCTGCCTTCGGCTCAGGGCGTGATCCCGGCGTTATGGGATCGAGCCCCACATCAGGCTCCTTTGCTGTGAGCCTGCTTCCTCCCCCACTCTCCCTGCTTGTGTTCCCTCTCTCGCTGGCTGTCTCTATCTCTGTCAAATAAATAAATAAAATCTTAAAAAAAAAAAAAGAAATCTTAGGGGAGAAACTGAAACCATTCATGAGGCTGAGACACCATAGGCACAAACCTGTCTAATGGAGAATGCATAGCATAGAGGCTGAATGTATGCCCTGGAGGCAAAATGCCTGATTTGAAGCCTGATTCCACCATCTACTAGCTGTGAGATTTGGGGTAACTTAGTTAACTTTCCTCATTTGTAAAAAGGTGTTTGATCCTAGTAGGACCTGCCTTAAGGTTGTTTGACAAATAAATATTTGTAAAGTGCTTATAGTACCTGGCACATGGTAAACCTGAAATGAAAATAAAAGCAGACCCAAAGGTCCCTGAAGGGGACTGAATTGGAGGGAGAAACAAAGGTACCTCAGAAAAATCTCAAAAAGTGGGGCGCCTGGGTGGCTCAGTCATTGGGCACCTGCCTTCGGCTCAGGGCGTGATCCCAGGTCCCTGGGATCGAGCCCCGCATCGGGCTCCATGTTCCGCTGGAAGCCTGCTTCTTCCTCTCCCACTCTCCCTGCTTGTGTTCCCTCTCTCACTGGCTGTCTCTCTCTCTGTCAAATAAATAAAATCTTAAAAAAAAAAAATCTCAAAAAGAGAAATTATGCTATGGGCTAAACTGAGCAATGGGTTTAAGTAGAGGGTGCACCCAGCCATTCTCCTGGCTAAGGCTGCCGTTTGCCTCTGACCCTCTTGCACACGAGCATTATGAGAAAAATAGTTCTGAAAATAAAGGAGAGCTATCTGTAGGTGCCTAGCAGCTCTGCTACGGAGAATTATTGGTAACCGGAAGTGGAAGGAACTTTCCAGTTGTCCAGAAAAGAGAAAGAGCACTAGAAGTAAATGACATTAAATGAATTAGCAATGGTGAGAGCATAATCCATTGGCTGGGCACAGGAGGTTTGCGACAATAAGGCAGCAGTCCAAGAGTAGCATGAAGACCTGTAAGGGCCGGTTCTGCAGCTCTTGGGCAGAGCAAGCATGGTCAATAGCAGGAGCAGAAGAGTGCCTGAGGGCCAGCAGAGGAATGCTGAACTGCCGTTGAGATTTGGGGCATTTCTTGAATGTCATACTTACACTAATGAGTGGATGAGGCCATCAGGTCTTAAAGGTGAAATTTTGTGATTTAAAGTTCACTTCTCAACAGAAATTCATAAGCGCATGCACCTTGGACTTAGCTCATCCTTGGACTTAGTGGGATGTCCAGCTTCAGAGCAGGGACCTTCCTAACACAGTTGTTGAAAGAGGAAATAAAAAGGGGTGATGTTGAGAAGAGCAAATTTGTGTCCAGAAGTGAGTCCAGCGCCACACTTAGGAAAGGGAAGACAAGCCCAAGAAATGTCCATGGTTTATTTGGTAGAAGAGCCATCAGGCCTCTGGATTCCCTGACACCAACAAAAACGAAGGCATCACTTGGGAAGAGGTGTATTTTGAGTATCCCGAGATGGACATCCCTTGAACAAAAATCATCTGCTAGCGTTAAAGCAAAAAAGGCAGACTTGACAGCTTATCTCAAAAAAGCTATTGAGTAGTAGTTGCCTGCTGCCTTATTTTTTACAAAACAGAATGTCTCCACTTCTTTTAAGTGTAACATACTTTAAGTGATCTCATGCAGGGACACCTGGCTGGCTCAGCCAAGAGAGCATGCAACTTTTGATTTTGGGGTCCTGAGTTCAAGCCCCATGTTGGGCATAAAGCTTACTTTTAAAAAAATTGATCTCATACACTAGAATTCTGATTTTGTTTTTTTTTCTTTTATTTAGAATTCTGATTTTGAATGGCTAACAATATTTTTGTTGGACAGTTCTGATTTAAATAAAACTGGCTTCTGGTTAAATTAATACAATCAGCTTTTTAAATTTTTGGTAGTAATTCCAGTTCAGCAAGCGCTAGTACTATTTTCCCTTCTAAAGATATAACTGGACTTGATTAGTGATGTTCAGCTTTTCACAAAGGTGGTGAATGCCATCTCAAAACCTATAGGAGACTGCTTTTTATATTTAGATTTATATAACTGGTCATATTAATATATTTAAACACTGAGGAAATACCTTCATCGTCTCATAGAACTGAGTAAGACTCACCTGTCTTTCAATGTTTGTTCATTAGGCTGTCAAAGAGCGGAAGATAAGGTAGCAATGTCCAATTTATCTTTTGGTCTTAATTATGCCAATTAATATTCCCTGTATCTAAAATGTTGCCTTTTACTTAATGAACGGCATTTTACTGTGGTTTATGTATAATGTCAAAGAATATTTAACACTTCTCACATTTTATAAATGATCTATAAGATCAGATGCTTTTAAAAATCAGCATGACATATAATAGCAAGTTAAACTTTGCTTTTGAATCCTTTACTACCTAAGTAAGACTAAGTTATAATTCAGGATTGTCTTGGGGCACCTGGCTGCCTCAGTTGGTGGAGCATGTGACTGGTTCTCAGGGTTGTGAGTTCAAGCCCTGCTTTGGGTGTAGAGATTACTTAAAAATTAAAATAATTTTGGGGGCACCTGGGTGGCTCAGTCGTTAAGGGTCTGCCTTCAGCTCAGGGCGTGATCGCAGGGTTCTGGGATCAAGCCCCGCATCAGGCTTCCTGCTCCACTGGGAGCCTGCTTCTTCCTCTCCCACTCCCCCTGCTTGTGTTCCCTCTCTCCCTGGCTGTCTCTCTCTGTGTCAAATAAATAAATAAAATCTTTTAAAAAAAAAAATTTGAGTTGAGCCTAACTGCTAGCTCTTGTTTTTTCTATATTTCTAAGGCCTTCCAGGAACACATTAGTAATCCCGGTAATAAACATAACATTTGGACAGGAATTTACAAAGTACTNAGCTGTCTCTCTCTGTGTCAAATAAATAAATAAAATCTTTTAAAAAAAAAATTTGAGTTGAGCCTAACTGCTAGCTCTTGTTTTTTCTATATTTCTTAAGGCCTTCCAGGAACACATTAGTAATCCCGGTAATAAACATAACATTTGGACAGGAATTTACAAAGTACTTTCACAAACATTATCTCTAATTCTTGCAGTCAGTAAGATAAATCCGAAATTAGGGGCACCTGGGTGGCTCAGTTGGTTAAGCGTCTGCCTTTAGGTTCAGGTCATGATCTCAGGGTCCTGGGATTAAGCCTCATTGTCAGGCTCCCTGCTCACTGGGGACTCTACTCCTCCATCCTCCTCATTCTCTCTCTCTTTCTCAAATAAATAAATAAACCTTAAAAAAAAAAAAAAAAGGAGGGACGTCTGGTAGCTCAGTCAGTTAAGCATCTGCCCTTGGCTCAGGTCATGATCTCAGGGTCCCGGGATGGAGTCCTGCATCGAGTCCTGCATTGGGCTCCTTGCTCAGTGGGAGCCTGCTTCTCCCACTGCCTGCTGCTCCCCCTGTTTGTGTGTGCACTCTCTCTCTCTGACAAATAAATAAAATCTTTAAAAAAAATTTTTTTTAATTTAAAAAAAGATACATCCCAAATTAGACAATAAGTAGACATCACTTGAGTATACTGTATCAGCTATTGTTACACAATGTGGTTTTCATTTTTTCTATTATAAACAATACTTTGATGAACATTATGATAATTCTTTGCATGTCTATAATTATTTCTCTTGAATATTCCTAAAAATAGAATTGCTGATTCAACAAGTACACCCATTGTAAAAGTTTTTAGTAAATAAATTTGAAGGGTTTCTATTAAGTTATCAGATAACTAGATTGTTTTTTT
>NC_048219.1:80864264-81004331 GCF_002007445.2 Ailuropoda melanoleuca
TGCCGGGATCACGCCCTGAGCCGAAGGCAGACGCTTAACCGCTGTGCCACCCAGGCGCCCCTTTTTTTTTTTTTAAAGATTTTATTTATTTAACTAGATTGTTTTTGATGTATTTTGCTACTATAAATACAGGAGGAATTAACATGCAGTCTTTTTCAAATTTCAGTTTGTTTCTCTAAAGGTCTCTCCTCACATCCCACTCATTCCTCAGTCTACCCTGGCCTGGCTTCCATGCCCATCACTACCAAAACAGCTCTTGGTATACCAAGTCATCCGTGACCTCCATGTTTTAAAACCCAGTGGACATATTGTATTCCCTAACCTTACTCATCTTCTCGGTGGGGTTTAACACCACTGGCCATCCTCCTTCTGGAATCACTTCCTTGGATTTGATGACACCACACTTGGTTTTCCCACTACCTCTTAGACTGCTGTTTCTTTTTTGCAGACCTTGTCAGGGGTCCCCATGACCAGACAAGGAGAATTCACAGGACTCAGAAAAACTATTATACTCACGGTGAAATGATACAAATTAAAATCACCAGAGGGAAAAGGTACATGAAGTAAAATCCAGGAGCAAACAGGCATAAGTTTCCAGGTGTCCCCTCCCAGTGGAATTAATTGCACAACAATTAATTCTCCCAGCAGTGATGTGTGACAACACACAGGATGCCAAGCAGGAAAATTTACCCAAGCCTTGATGGACAGGGTTTTTATTGGGGATCTGTCATGTAAGCATAGAGCACCCACCTAACTGACCCCGGCTACTTGGTCTCTAGCCTACAGAGGAGAAACTGATACAACATGGCCCAGGCCTCAGGCATACAAAAGACTCTCATTAGATAGAATATTTCAAGGGCTCAGATACTATCTCCTAGGAGTCAGTCAAGCACCAGTTTGACTAAAGACAGGCCTTTCTTTGGAATGTGCAGGGTTTAAGCCATCCAGGGTTAGCCCTTTCCTGCACTCCTCACTCTTACTTAATGTTAGACTTTCTCAAATGCTTATCTTCTCTCCATTTTCTTTGCCCCTAGGCAGACTCATCCATGCTACAGTTTTATTTGCCATGCATGCAATGATAGTTCCTAAGTGTGTAATTTCAGCCCAGGTCTAACCTTTGAAGTCTAGATCCACCTTGACACCTGCCTATTTAATATCTCCACATGAATGTCTCAAAGGCACCTCAAATTCAGCATGTCAAAGACTCAATAATGTTCTCCCCAAACCTCTTCATCTTCTTCCACAGTCCCTACTTCAATGAATGCTGTTACTGGGGCACCTGGGTGGCTCAGTCAGTTCAGTGTCGGACTCTTGGTTTCAGCTCAGGTCATGATCTCACGATGGTGAGATGAAGCCCTGTGTCAGACTCGGTGCTCAGCCCAGAGTCTGCTTCAGATTTCTCTCTCCCTCCCCCTCTCCCTCTCAAATAAATAAAATCTTTTTTTAAAAATGCTATTACCATTCACTTAGTTGCACTGGAAAGAAAGATATTTAGAAGATAAATTAACTGATTTTACTAACAGACCAGATATAGGAGGGGGTCATCCTTGAAACCTACCTTCTCATATCCAACCTATTACCCAGTCCGGTCAATTTGACTTTCTAAATATTTCTCCAAATCCTGCCATTTGTCTCTATTTCCATTGTCACCACTCTAAATCAACTTACCAGCCTCAAGATACCACCACCCTCACCTCCACATGCACTTGTGACTCCTTTGCAACACATTGTCTAAACTGCAGTAGGAGTAATCTTTTCAAAGGGAGACTGATCCCTGCTTTCTGAACCTTCATCTCCATGATTTTCCCTTGCTTTAAGGATGAAAAACAAAGTCCTTACGAGCCTATAAGACCCCGTTTCATTTGGCCTGACTAAATCTTTAGCCACATAATATCCCACTTTCCCCCTTGCTTTTTACAATGTAGCTACACTAGCCTTTCAGTTTTTTCACTGTGCCATGCTCCGTCTTGCCTCAGGGACTTTGCACATTATGTCATCAAGCTTGAATGATCATTTCTCCTACCACCACCATCCACTTTGCAGAGTTAATTCCTACTCAAACTTGGGGTCTCCGCTCAAGCAGTACTTTCTCAGAAAGCTTCTGTCTAAATCAGTTAGCTTTCTGGGGTGCTGGCTGGCTCAGCTGGAAAGAGTGTGAAACTCTTGATCTTGGGTCGTGCGGTCGAGCCCCATGCTGGCTGTAGACATTATTTAAAAATAAGTAGATAAACTTCAAATCAGTTTTTGTTCTTAGATGTTCTCACAGATGCCTGTTTCTTTCCTTCAGAGCTACTGTGAGAAGAAGCATAGTATAATGGTTAGAAGCAGGGACCAGACTATTCGGGTTTGAATTCCAGCTCTACCATTTATTAGCTGTGTGACCTTGGACAAGTTACTTCACCTCTCTCTGCCTAAGTTTCATTATCTGCAAATGGGTCAAGTAGTGATGGGCATAATAAAGCTATATACATATTATATTGCATAGAATAAGTAATTTTATGTGATTAAGTTAGTACATGGAAAGAATCTGGAATACAGACCAGCAAATATAAAGTACACAATATTTCCTTTTATCGTTAGTTTCTCAATTTGCAATAATGCATTCACTAGCATGATTATCTGATGATGTGTCCTCTCTTTTTTTTAATTTGTCTCTTTTTCTTTTTAACTTTTTTTTTTCCCAAGTAGGCTCCATGCCCAACATGGGGCTTGAACTCACAACCCTGAGGTTAAGAGTCACATGCTCTGTAACAAAATAAAAATTATAAAAAAAAAAAAAAGAGTCGCATGCTCTAGTGACTAAGCCCAAGTACCCTGATATTTGTCTCTCTGAATAAGCTCCATGAAAACAGAGATTATATCTATTTCTTCTTACCATTTTATTAACATTGCCTGGCACATAGGTACTCATAAATATTTGATAAATAAATGATTCTTAGAATTACTGGATCAAAATATTTGCACATGTTAAATATTTTCTGATACCCATCATCCAAATGCTCAGAGGAGGGTTTATTTTGTTTATAAGAAGGGAGAGACTTGGGGTGCTGGGGTGGCTCAATCGGTTAAGCATCTGCCTTCGGCTCAGGTCATGATCTCAGGTCCTGGGATCAAGTCCCGCATCAGGCTCCCTGCTTAGCGAGGAGTCTGCTTCTCCCTCTCCCACTCCCCCGCTTTTGCTCGCTCTCTCTCTCTCTCTGTCAAATAAATAAATAAAATATTTAAAAAGAAGAAGGAGAAGGAGAAGGAGAAGAAGGGAGAGACTTGACCATGTTTCTGCTTAAAGAAAAAAACTAATGATAATCCAGAGTTTGAAAATAAAAGAAAGACAGGAAACTTTTTAGCAGACTCCCAAAGAATCTGGGAGAAAATAGGATGTAGAATACAGATGGGTAGATCAGCCTAAGAGAAGAGAAAGGCGAGCACCACCTCAAAGTCATGGGGAAGGAAACAGAGCACTGTGAAGATGTAGATAATTTTTTGGCATGGGGGATGGGGAGAAAGAAGAGTAGGAAAAGCCTGCATGGCCTCTGAAAAGAAGCAAGACCTTATGCTAAAAGAAGGGGCATCAGTAAAGGTGTTGGGCAGTTCAAATTCATTTGGCTGCAAGGAACACAAGATGATGGAAGGATGGGTATTAAGAAGGCAATCAACATGGTCTGTCACTACCAATAAATATTAAAAACAGTCACTGAGCTCCTCTTCTTTCCCTTTCCTTTTCCCTTCCCCAACAATTCAGCCCAGGAGCCATTAAAGTGGGATCAACAATGTATTATCCGTTCCTGAGCTTAGTCCAGAGCAGAGGGTTGGACACTGAGCAGGGGTGTCCCAGGAGGTGAGGGATCAGCCTCATGCAGGGTGCTGAAGTCTGTTCAGGGTGAGGAGAAAGGCTTCTGCACAGGAGAATGGGCCATCAAGAAGTTTGAAGAAAGGAGAGGAGGAGGGTGTCCACACAGGCACCATCACCCAGCACAGCCAGTAAAAGCCAGAGCAGGGTGAGGAGGGTGTCCCCCTGGGGTGGGGGTACCCAGCATGGGACATCAGAGCCAGTACAGGGTGAGAAGGGTGGCGAGGCAGGAGGGGATGGCCCAGCCTTGGTATAAGAGCCCAAGATGGATGAAGGCCTCTGTGTAGGAGAAAGGCCCAGTGTTAGATCCTGAGCAGGTTAAGGGAGACATCCAATGGGAGGACCGCCTTGCCTGTACAGGGGTTAGTCCAGCACAGCATAGCCCAAGAGGGTGAAGCAGGGCATCAGTACAGGAATGGGGCTGTCATGAAATATCAGAGCCCCAGTGGGGTGAGGACAGCCTCTTCAGTTACTAATATGGAAGGAAAAAACTAAAATAAATTCTGCAGTGCTGGGTTGGAATTGTGGTATCTATTGGTCCTTGCGGGTGTCAATATATAGAGATACTATGGAAATAAATACAGACGGGAGCGCCTGCCTAGCTTAGTCAGTAGAGTGTGTGGTTCTTGATCTCAGGGTCCTGAGCTCCAGCCCCATGTTGGGCATAGTAATTACGAAAGAAAAGAAGAGAAAAAAAGAGAAAAGAAAAGAGAAAAAGAAGGAAGGAAGAAAGAGAGAGTGGGGAGGGAGGGAGGGAGGAAGGAAGGAAAGAAAGACATGGACATACATGTGTGTTTGCATGCACATGTATATAAAAGGGAGGCAAAAATTTTACCCTCTTCACATCTCTGGCCTAAGAATTAAATGGATTTATGGCAGATTAACAGGAGAAAAGCATAAAGATTTATTTAATATAAGTTTTATATAACATGGGGGGGCCTTCATCAGGAAATGAAGACCCAAAGAAGTGACAAAAATCTAAGGTGTTATATATGAGGTTGAACAAAGAGAGGCAGTTGTGGGAAAGTAACTAAAACATATGGGGAACCTAAAGGAAGATAGGAGTTACTTTATTTATTTATTTATTTATTTATTTATTTATTTATTTATTTATGTTTTGGAATCTCTGCACCCAAGATGGGGCTCAAATTCACCACCCCGAGATCAACAGTCACACACTCCTCCCACTGAGCCAGCCAGGCGCCCCAATAGCAAGGTCTGTTTTTTGTTTTTGTTTTTTTACAATGAACTATAGCAACTTCTACTAATGGTAAATTGCTACATATGCTCTTTCCCGCCTCCCACCTTCACTCTGCCCAGCCCTCCCAAATTAACAAGAAAACGAGCCAAATATTTGGTGATACACTGCCAGCAGTATCACTTGCTTCAAGGATCTCATGTGCCAGTAATTTTAAAGAGCCACAAGAAACTCCAGATTTTGCTGACAAGTGTTTTGGGATTCCACTGTTCATGGGGCCGGAACGGAATATCACCTCCCACTGTATGGCTCTGGCTTCCGGGTTCCGGTTAGGTGGTATTCTGAAGTCACTGATTTTATGTAGACCATCCTTACATTCCAACAAATATCTGTTTCGCATGTCTCAAAAGATATGCAAATAAACCATCCACATGAGCTGCACTGAAGCAAATATTATTCAAAATAATGTGAATGTCCACATCCAGGGAACTGAGTCTGCATGATGTAATTTCCAAAGCTTATGAAAGCTTGGTGGAAGGGAGGAGCATCGAGTCCATATTCAGCACTCAGTGTCTTAATTTCTTTCCTCTTGAAAAACTTGTTTAAAATCTTTTTTTTTTAAGATTTTATTTATTTGAGAGAGAGAGAGATCGAAAGAACAAGTGGGAGGAGGGGCAGAAGGAGAAGCAGGCTTCCCTCTGATTGATATGGGACACGATCCCAGGACTCTGGGATCATGACCTGAGCCAAAGGCAGATGCTTAACCAACTCAGGCACCCAGGCGCCCCTAAGATCTTCTTTACTTCATTCTTGTCCAGGGGGTGGGTTAGCTCCACCCAGACGTCACCATCCACACTGGGGCCCTGAGGTTTCAGTCAGCTGCGGAACGAGGATGTGTTCAGGGCTTTGGAGACTCCTGAGGGAGAGGAGACGGTGGAGGCAACGTCAGCCACTCGCCCCAGAGCCCCAGGAAGGGGTTCAGTGTGGGCACAAAGAGCAGACTTCTGCCCAGTGGCCAGCTGGGTGCCCTGCCAGGAGCCAAGTCCAACAACAGGGCACACAGGAACTTAACAAGGTCGGTTTGTACAGAATTCTCTCAGCCTCAGCTTCCCATCTCTGATGATAAGAATGTTCCTTTCTCCTCGTATAGGGAGGGCATGTTTCACGTGTGAGTTTCATCTCCTGCTTTCAGGAAGAAAAGGAGGGTGGTGGTCACAGCACCTTCCTTTTTTTTTTTTTTTTTTAAGATTTTATTTATTTAACAGAGATAGAGACAGCCAGCAGGAGAGGGAACACAAGCAGTGGGAGTGGGAGAGGAAGAAGCAGGCTCCCAGCGGAGGAGCCCGATGTGGGGCTCGATCCCAAACTGCTGGGATTACGCCCTGAGCCCAAGGCAGACGCTTAATGACTAAGCCACCCAGGTGCCCCAGGTCACAGCACCTTCCTGCACCTGCTGTTTTTTAAGTGCCTTTTGCTTAAAAGAATCCTTCTACCAAAGTGGCATATTTGGGGGTGTCATATTGTGCCACAGTTCATATACATATATGCACATATGTATATGTGTGTGATATAAATACAAATATTCCTTAGGCGGTCTCACAGAGAAGCTTGGTAACAACAATACTCCAACAGCAACAAACACTCCAGCACCCACCCAGATCTTGGCTGTTAACTGCTCTTCTCTTTTATTTTTTATCTTTTTTTTTTTTTTAAGATTTTATTTACCTATTTGAGAGACGGGGGAGAGAGAGAAAAGAGAGATAGAGCACAAGCAAGGGGAGGGGCAGAGGGACAAACAGACTCCCTGCTGAGTGGGGAGCCCAACATGGGGCTCGGGGTGATCCCAGGACCCTGAGATCATGACCTGAGCTGAAGTCAGACACTTAACCAACTGAGCCACCCAGGTCCCTAAATGCTCTTCTATTTTTTTTTTTTAAAGATTTTATTTACTTATCTGACAGAGAGAGATGGAGAGCGAGAGAAGGAACACAAGCAGGGGGAGTGGGAGAGGTGAGAAGCAGGCTTCCGCTGAGCAGGGAGGCCCATGCAGGACTCGATCCCAGGACCCCGGGATCATGACCCAAGCCGAAGGCAGACGCTTAATAACTGAACCACCCAGGCACCCCGCTCTTCTCTTTTAAAAAGAACCAGTGCCCCTTGGTGAAATGGCTGATTCTAAGGCTCAGTCAGGGAAAATACAAGGTAAGCCTGAATATCTTGTTGGTGTAGGAAGTAAGGAAGTCCTCACGGAATGATGGCAATACATTAAAAGATCGAAGAAGCCAGCTTAAATGAGCTCCCTTCCAATAGCCAAGTCTGGAACAATCTGAGTATCAAAATAAATAATGGCTGTAACAGATTATAACTTAAAACCCACTGAATAAAATAGAAATCCATGAATCCAAACTAATAAAAATTAAGTGAATAAATTGAAAGTTTGTTGAGGAAATTTTAACAGAACCTCATAGTTCACTATTTGCATAATTTCATATCACATTTATATACTTATATAGTGTCAAAGTATTACTCACAAAGTATTTACTGATATTTATTAATAAATACACCTGAAACTAATAAAACAGTGTATGGTTTTTTTTAAAAAACTGTATGTTAAATATATTAGAATTAAAATAAAATTATAAAGGGAAAAAGCATAACTTTATAGTGAAGCCTAGCAATCACTGCCTAAATCAAGGAATTGGATTTAAATTAACCAGTAATGAAACATATGAAAATCATGTTAGGAAGGCATGAGAATACAGAATCATTTCTTTCACACTCCTGCTAAAATTCTATAATCTGCATCTGATCATTAGGAAACATCACACAAACCCAAACTGAGTGATATTCTATAAAATAGTGTATCTCTAATCTTCAAAAGTTTCAAGGTCATTTGGAAACCATGTAAGAAGATGACAAAGACACAAGATGAAAGAAGCCTGGGCTCCTGAATCACCACCTTGTAGGAACATTGGTTTTGGAATTTATGGGAGCGGTAATTAAACTTCTGGTTGAGTCACTGTTCATTTGGGAGAACAACAACAAAAAAATCATCAAGGTCATAAATGTCAAGGAGGGACTGAGGAATTATTCCAGATTGAAAGAGAGTAAATAGACATGACAAAATGCAAATCAAAACCACAATGAAGAAAACAAAGCAAAAACAAAAAACCACAATGAGACACCACTTCATACCTATTGGGATGGCTATTACAAAAAAATAAAACACAACCAGGGCGCCTGGGTGACTGAGTCGGTTAAGCGTCCAGCTCTTGATTTCAGCTCAGGTCATGGTCTCAGGGTCGTGAGATTGCGCCAAGGGAAGGGTTCAGAGTGAAGGGCTCTGTGCTCGGTGCAGAGTCCGCTTGGGATTCTCCATCTCCCTCTCCGTCTGCCTCACCATCTGCGCTTCCCTCTGCTCATGCGCTCGCACACTCTCTCTCAGATAAGTAACTAAATAAAATCTCTTTTAAAATACGAAACAAAACAGAAAATAACAAGTGGTGGTTATGATGTAGAGAAATTGGAACCTTTGTGTATTGCTGACAGGAATGTAAAATAGTGTAGGTACTCTTAAACACATTATGGCAGTTCCTCAAAAAAGTAAACAATTATGTGATCCAACAATACTACCTCTGCGTATACACCAAAAGAATTGAAAGCAAGAGCTAGAACAGATATTTCTGTAGTATATATGCACACAATAGAACAGTACTGAGCTTTAAGAAGAAAGGAAATTCTGACACAAGCCATAACATGAATGAACCTTGAAAACATTATGCGAAGTGCAATAAGCCAGACACAAAAGGACAAATATTGTATGATTCTACTGATATGAGGAACCTAGTGTGGTTCGATTCCTGGAGACAGAAAGTAGAATGGTGGTTGCCAAGGGGTCAGGGGAAGGAGAACCTGGAGAGTTACTGTTTAATGGGTATGGAGTTTCATTTTGGAAAGATGAAAAAGTCAAGATGGTTGATGGTGATGGTTGCACAACACTGTGAGTGGATTAATGCCATTGAACTGTACATTTAAAAATGGTTAAAATGGTAAATTTCTTTTGACCCAAAGGACATTTCTGGAACAACTGGTAAAACCTGAATGGGGTCTGAGGTAATAGCGATGTATGGACGTTAATTTCCTGATTTTGATCCTTGTGCCTTGGCTATTTAGAATATCCTTGCTTGTGGGAAATATATAAGGCATCATATCTGCTATTTGTGCTCAAATGATCCAGGAAAAAAAAAGGTTTTGTGTTGCACTTATACTTTTTCTATACGCTTTAGATTATTTCCAAAAATTTTTTAAAGGTAAAATAAAAAATGGAAATTAGCAGTCATTAAACAGTTGAGAGAAAGGAGTCCTGGGTTAGTGTTAGCATCGGAATTGAGCTCAGGTCTCCTGGATCACTTTCCCACATACTCAGTGCGATGTTACTATAATAAGCACTCTGTTGGTAGTATGTATTTTGGATACATGGAGTTTTCTGTGTGAAAGGCTGGCTTTTTCTAACTACCTAGCATATTATTGTGTTATCAGTCAACATCCTCATGAGATACCAAAAATTAATAATAAGGAAAAGAGAATGGAAATAGAAAAGCAAGTCTGATGAACAAAAAATTATGTCTGTACTCTGAAACTAACTATAAATGATTTTTAAATTTTTAAAATATGTTGTATCATATTTGTCACAGAAATGTACGGATTTACTAAAGGATGTGTTTTATAACTTCCTGTAGTTGTAAATACACTGTGGTCAAACAAGATTTGCTGCCTACCTATTTAAATTACTTTTATATTTTCTTTGGCCTTATAAAGGCTGCTTTTATTATGTACATATACAAATTAATCACTGAAAGGAGAAGTTTAGAAAGCTGGTTTGGGATTGGAATAGAATTGCTAATTAGATTTATGGCTAATGTCACTGATGAGCCCAGAAGAATTGAGATCCGGAACTGACCTTGGGGGTTAGGAGGGGCTCTCAGGAGCAGTTTTCCATCTAAAGACAGAGAGATGTTAAAGGTCAGGAACAAATCCATTTTTGCATGACCCCAGGAAGGAAAAATGGTTTTAATGGATGAATATTTGCAAATGATTNAGGAGCAGTTCTCCATCTAAAGACAGAGAGATGTTAAAGGTCAGGAACAAATCCATTTTTGCATGACCCCAGGAAGGAAAAATGGTTTTAATGGATGAATATTTGCAAATGATTTGAGCCCCAGTTAAGTAAAATGTTATTACTAAAAAAATGTTTTTAATTAAAAAAATTTTTCCTTCTTCTCAGGGGCAGAAATAAATAAATAAATAAATATATAAATATACCTACCTAGTACATGTAGGTTTTTTTAGTATATAAATACCTACATAATATCCTCGATTTCACCTCTTGGCCTTCAAAATCTAAAATATTTACTACTTAATAAACTTAAAAAATTTTTTTTAAAAGAGAGCCTGGCTGGCTCAGTCAGAAGAGTGTGTGACTCTCCATCTTGGGGTTGTGAGTTTGAACCCCACTTTGGGTGTACGGATTACTTAAATCAATAAATAAACTTAAAAAAAAACAAAATAAAATATTTACTATCTGTCACTTTACAGAAAATATTTGCCGAGCCTTGTTCTAGAAATAAGCAATGGTCTATGTTGACATGAAGAATGGAGTTGTGGTAAAGTTGAAGGAATTTTTGACAGACTTAATTATTTGCAAAGAGTTGTCTGCTTAGAGTGAGAGAAAAGTGGCTGATTGGGGCTAAAACAGTCATAAAGTTTTGAAATAATTGCAGTGGGAACTTCCTGTACGTGGTAAAATGACAATTCAAATCATGAGGAAGTATTAGATTCTTAGTTAGTGATGTCTGTGCAACTGGCTAGTCAGACACAGCAAAAAGATCATTACCTCACTCCCTCGCCAAATAAACTTTGGAAAAGATGCAAATTTTATTTAATTAATTAATTTATTTGTTTAAAAATTTTAAGTGCGAGAGAATGAGAACATTAAAGTACCAAAAAAAAGTTTGGGTAAGTATCTTTTATAAATTTAGATGAGAAAGGTCTTTTGAAACTTGAAGAATTAAGAAACAAATGTTAAGCCTATATGGGGTTTTTTGCCTTTTTTTTNCTTAATTATTTGCAAAGAGTTGTCTGCTTAGAGTGAGAGAAAAGTGGCTGATTGGGGCTAAAACAGTCATAAAGTTTTGAAATAATTGCAGTGGGAACTTCCTGTACGTGGTAAAATGACAATTCAAATCATGAGGAAGTATTAGATTCTTAGTTAGTGATGTCTGTGCAACTGGCTAGTCAGACACAGCAAAAAGATCATTACCTCACTCCCTCGCCAAATAAACTTTGGAAAAGATGCAAATTTTATTTAATTAATTAATTTATTTATTTAAAAATTTTAAGTGCGAGAGAATGAGAACATTAAAGTACCAAAAAAAAGTTTGGGTAAGTATCTTTTATAAATTTAGGATGAGAAAGGTCTTTTGAAACTTGAAGAATTAAGAAACAAATGTTAAGCCTATATGGGGTCTTTTTGCCTTTTTTTTCTTTTTTGAGTAGGCTCCATGCCTAGCACAGGGCTTGAACTCACAACCCTGAGATCAAGAGCTGAGCTAGGATCAAGAGTTGGACACTTAACAGTCTGAGCCACCCAGGCTTTTCCATTTGACTCTATAAAAAATTTAAAACAGGTTATATTACCTGCCTCCCTTAAAAACAAACAAAAACAAACAAGGCTAAAAAGCAATCCACAAATGGAAATATATACATAAAACACACAGGAAAGGGTTAGGTTTGTATCTCTTAACAGCATTTTTTGTTGCTTATTTTTAAAATTTTCATCAGATGAAGTTGATATCTTTGTTCTGTGAAGAGTCAACTGAATGGCTGTCTTAGTTATGCAAATATAATTGGTAAAGGCACTTTTTGGGGGGGGTGCTTCTCTCCTAATTGACAAAAATTGTCTCACTCTTTGTTTTGCCTTGTCATTGGGAAGAGGTGGATCAGTTTGTCTTAGGAGCCTGCTACTTTTTGGAAAGGCGACCAAGACCCCAGTTTCTGCTCACCAAGTTCTGAATTTAAGGAGACTTATGTATGTGTACAAAGGCCCAGTGAGTGGCCAGGAAGACTGAGTAGACACCAGTTTTAGTTCTCTTTGTATTTGGCATTGAGAAGAGAATTTTTTGGGGGGCACCTGGGTGGCTCAGTCAACTAAACAACTGCCTTCGGCTCAGGTCATGATCCCAGGGTCCTGAGAGTGTAGTGGGGCCCTCTGCTCAGCAGGGAGCCTGCTTCTCCCCCTCCCCCATCCCTGCTCATGCTCTCTCTCTCAAATAAATAAAATCTAAATATAGATAGATACAGATATATAGTTGAGAAGTCTTTCATTCTTTGGGCTAAGTAAAACCCACCCCCTCAAAATTCTTAGACAATCAGTGGAGAGCAAGGGAAACCACAATGGGAAAAATTGGACTTTCTTCTAATAGGGCATGGGGAAGTTTCGGCTATGCTAGAGAAAATTAACATATGTAACAGGCCACATTTTTACCTTGAGTTTATGGAACAGATCATACTAGTTACACTAGTATAGAAAAACCTCTTTTATAAATGAAGAAAGAAGCGTTCAGTATAAAATAGACAAAAAGCATGACTAACCAATTATAGAAGAATAAAAATAACAATTGGCCATTACATGTATGAAAAATGTTTAAAGTATACTGGTAATCAAAAAACTACAGAAAAATGATATTTTTCACAGATCAGATGGTCAAAGAAAATATTATTCGGTATTGTAGAGATGTGAGAAGAAACTGTAGTTCCATATACTTAAGAGTTACAGCAAGTTGTCATCGTGTATGAAAAAATTTAATATGCATATTTGTTTAATTTTTAAAGATAAATAGAAGTGGGATTTCTAGGGAAATAATTAGGCAAGTGCACAAAGATGTAAAAATATTTGTTGTAGAATTGTTTTTATTTTTGGTTTTTTTTTTTAAGGTTTATTTGAGAGAGAGAGAAAGTGTGTGTGCACTCCTGGGAAGAGAGGCAGAGGGAGAAGGAGAGAAACAGACTTCCTGCTGAGCAGGAAGCCTGACTTGGGGCTTGATCCCAGGACCCTGAGATTATGACCTGAGCTGAAACCAAGAGTTGGACACTCAACCAACTGAGCCACCCAGTTATAGCACTGTTAAATAAAATATGTGATTAATGAGTTCAGCGGATTAATCATACTTTGGCGTGAGTCCAATAAAAGACACTGATGCAATGCCTTCCAAATTTATGAGTGTCCTAAGATTTCCCTTCTGTTTTAATGTCTATATAATTGGAAGCTCATTCACTGCCCTTCACCACCGACTCTCTTCCCCAACTATGTCTAAAATGCTGTAAATTCTCTCAGCCATTTTTTTTTTCTAAGTAAGCTCTAGGCCCAATGTGGGGCTTGAACTCAAGACCCTGAGATCTAGAGTAGCATGCTGTACCAACTGAGCCAGCCAGGAGCCCATGTCAGCCATTCTTATTAAGAACAAAGGAAACCATTGTATCAAAGTTGAATGAGAAAAAGGGGGGAAAAAGGGAGGAATTGGTATTTCCCAGTCTATAGAAACTTTGGCTTTTTTTCTGGCTATAAGGAACAACCGAACTGAAGGACGCCTCTGGGTCTTCTGTGTCAGCATGAGGGAAATCCTAGTGGGATTCAAATGAAATGTAAATGCAATTTACTCATTTCCAGAAAGTAAACTCTTTACTGACCTCTTCCAGGTCATTGCTAACAGTTCATTTGCATTTGTTCTTTTTTTTTTTTCTTTTAAGATTTTATTTATTTATTTGACAGAGAGAGCACAAGCCGGGGGAGAGGCAGAGGGAGAGGGAGAAGCAGGCTCCCCGCTGAGCAGGGAACCCGACTCAGGGCTCAAACCCAGGACCTTGGGACCATGACCTGAGCTGAAGGTAGATGCTTAACTGATTGAGCCACTCAGGCGCCCCCTGCACTTGTTCTTTAGATATAAGGGAAACCAAATAATTTATCATCTAAAACCAAACACTTGAGAATGAAAGGGGATACTATTAACAATTACTCTGTGATTCTCCTGGGAAAACCAGGACATACAGTCACTCTATACATCATATGATTTGTCATGCTTGAGAAGAATAGGTCTAATTGACTTCAGGTATTAGTCATATATAACTTCCAGTTATAAAATAAATAAGGCATGGGGATATAATTTAGAGCATAGCAACTCTTGTGTTTTTTAAGTTTATTTCTTTTTTTAGTAATCTCTATACCCAATTATTAGTAGAAGCTATAAATTGAAGCACAAATCAGATAGCTACCTAATTAGAGATATATTGATTTGCATAAGATGTAGACACACATGGCACAATAATTTTAATAGACATGCATTTTATTTTATTTTATTGAAGATTTTATTTATTCATTTGACACAGAGAGAGAGAGAGCACAAGCAGAGGGAAGCAGGAGAAGCAGACTCCCCACTGAGCAGGGAGTCCAATGCAGGACTCGATCCCAGGACCTTGAGATCACCACCTGAGCTGAAGGCAGAGGCTTAACTGACTGAGCCACCCAGGTGCCCTATTTATTTTATTTTTTAAGTAATCTCCACACCCAGTGTGGAGCTGGAACTTACAACCCCTGAGATCAAGAGTTGCAGGCTCTAGCCCCTGAGCCAGCCAGGTGTCCCAATAGATATCCATTCTGTAGTATAATAGAATCCACTAAATTTTCTTCTTACCTGGCTTCTGCCTCACAGATTTCATTACAGCTACTTCCACAACTTTGAAAAGTTCTGTTGTTAGCTCTTGAGATTCTTGTTCATTTACATATGTTAAAATCTAAAAAGGAAGTAATAGCAGATACAGTAGGTTGGCTCACTCAGCCTTCATGCCAACGTTTTTTTTGCTTGCTTATTCTAACAAAAGCTTATGCTCTCAGGCCATCTTGTTGCTAACTGTGACCATGTGACTCAATTCTGGCTAATGAGATTTAAGTGCAAGTCTGCTGCTACTTCTGCCTTTTCCTCCTTCCTGCTTAGAACGTATAAAATATTTGTTGCATCGCATCCATTAGCAAGAAAGCAGAACAGGAAGACAGAAGAAGACTGGTTCTTTGATGACATCTTTAAATTCCCAGTACCAGCCCTGGTCCTACCTACCAATAGACATGTAAAGCAAACAAACCTTTTTCTTGTTTAAGATAGCCTTCCGGTAGGGTGGCCTCAGTGGCTTAATGGTTGAGTGTCTGACTCTTGGTTCCGGCTCAGATGGTGATCTCATGGGTTGTGGGACTGAGCCCCACGTGGGGTCCACACTCAGCAGGGAGTCTGCTTGAAGGTGATCTCCTTCTGCCCCTACCCCCCAACATGCACATGCTCCCTCACTCTCTCAAATAAATTAATAAATCTTTTTTTTTTAAGATTTTTTTTTATTCATTTGACAGAGACAGAGACAGCCAGCGAGAGAGGGAACACAAGCAGGGGGAGTGGGAGAGGAAGAAGCAGGCTCATAGCAGAGGAGCCTGATGCGGGGCTCGATCCCAGAACGCCGGGATCACGCCCTGAGCCGAAGGCAGATGCTTAACCGCTGTGCCACCCAGGCGCCCCCTAAATTAATAAATCTTAAGAAAAAAAAGAAAGAAAGCTTTCTGGTAAGGCTCAGATAACTGTAGTTTCTTTTTTCTTTCAAGTTTTTATTTAAATTTCAGTTAGTTAACATACAGTGTAATATTAGTTTCAGGCGTAGAATTTAGTGATTCAACACATACACAGAACACCTGGTGCTCATCACAAGTGCCCTCCTTAATCCCCATACTAACTATAGTTTTAACTAATACAGAAATCCTATGTCAAAGTTACATACACATACAGTTACATATACGTATATACGTATAGTATACTTTAAAAGAATTTAATATTGGAATATACACTAGAGCAGGCTAACTGCTGTAACAATCCCCCAAATTCTAGTAGCTCAGCTCAATAAAAACGTTTTCTCCTAAGGGTGCCTGGGTGGCTCAGTTGGTTAAGCATCTGCCTTTGGCTTAGGTCATGATCCCAGGGTCCTGAGATCAAGCCACGTGTCGGGCTATCTTCTCAGCTAGGAGTCTGCTTCTTCCTCACTCTCTGTCCCTCCCCTCCACTGTGCTTGCTCTCTCTCTCTCTCTCAAATAAATACATAAAATCTTTAAAAAAGATGTTTTCTCCTCTTTCATAATCAGTACAATGCAGGGGTAAGCAAGTTGGAGGTGGGGGTACATTCAGGCTGATTTCATATTGGAGTGATCAACAGATGGCCTTTAAGGGGCGCATGGGTGGCTCAGCCAGTTAAATATCTGCCTTCAGTTCAGGTCGTGATCCTAGGGTCCTGGGATCAAGCCCCGCATTGGGCTCCCTGCTCATTGGGGAGTCTGCTTCTTCCTCTCCCACTCCCCCTGCTTGTGATCTCTATCTCTCTCTGTCAAATAAATAAATAAAAATGTTAAAAAAAAAAAACCACCAGATCCAGATGGTCTTTAAGACCACTGGCAAGGGAGAAACAGATGAGTGGACTTGTGCATGGAGGATCATATATCACCCCTGCCTGATTTCCATGGTGCAGAGCTGGTCACATGGCCCCACTTCACTGAAAGATCAATGGGGACATGTAGTCTTTCTGTGTTCTCAAGAGGAAAATGAACTGGTTTAGTAAATACATGAATTGTCTTTGCCATGGGAAATTTTGGGGAGAAGAATAGAGAAGTAAGAACATCAAAACCTAGGACCCCCAAATCCAAACATAATGAAATAAAAATTAAGGAAGTGATTTTTTAACATACAGCTACACTTGCATTCTTACATAGAGCACGTGTTGTGATGAGCACTGGGTGTTGTACGAAAGTAACGAATCGTTGAACGCTGCATCAAAAACTAATGATGTACTGTATGTTGGCTAATTGAACATAATAATAAAAAAAGAATTCAGCAGAAATTTAATTTATTAGAGGGCTTGGGGAAGGATGGTATTTTGGTAACTGAGTTTTCTTTCTTTCTTTTTTTTTTAAAGATATTTATTTATTTGAGAGAGAGAGAGAGAGAGTGCAAGAGAGAGCACAAGCAGGGGAAAGGGGCAGAGGGAGAGAGAGAAGCAGACTCCCCACTGAGCAGGGAGCCCAACGTGGAGCTCAATCCCAGGACCCTGAGATCATAACCTGAGTCAAAATCAAGAGCCAGATGCTTAACTGACTGAGCCATCCAGGTGCCCCTGGATTTTGTGTATTGATCTTGTATCTTGCAAATTTACTGAATTTGTTTATTAGCTCTGGTAATTTTTTGGGGATACTTTAGGATTTTCCATACACAAGACCATGTCATCTGCAAGTAGGGATAGTTTTACTTCTTCCTTTCAAATTTGGATGTTTTTTATTTCTTTTTCTTACCTAATTTCTCTGGCTGGAGCTTTCAGTACAAGGTTGAGTAGAATTGACAAAAAATAGGCATCCTTATCTTGTTCCTGATCTTAGAGGATCTAAGCTGATAGGGAGGTCCGAAGGGGATCGTTTTCTAAATGGTGGGTGTGGCAGGCAGGCAGCCACCCTCACCTCCTGGTAGTCATGCCCAGGCAGTGAAGGATTAACCCCTCCCGAAGAGAGGTCTGGCCTTTGCCCTCAGTTCCTGGGAGGTCATCCCTGAACCTTTGGAATGTTCTCCGTGATAAAAGTCTCTTGTTTACCTGGGGGCCTTGGGCCATGCCAGATAGTCCATGCTAACAGTGTGATTTATGCTGGGAGTTTGGGACCGTGCAGTATCAGCTAAACCTCCAGAGGGACTGGAGACTAAGGTCAGCCATGCAGGTGCTTGGTCATGTACACATGATAAACAATAAAGCTATCGACAATAACAATTCTGGACACAAAGGCTCGGTGGGCTTCCCTGGTTGGCAATGTTCCATGTGTACTGTCACATACGATCCTGTGAGAAGCTAGTGCTATATGCACACCACCACGTGGAGAAGACACTGGATGCCCGGCAATGAAAGCTCTCATGGATGCTGCCTTATGTTCCTCTTCTCATGGGTGATTGTAACCTATATCCTTTCACTATAATAAATTGTAACTACGAATATAACAGATTTCAGTGAGTTTTGTGAGTCCTTCCAGCAAATTACCAAACCTGAGCGTGGTCTTGGGAACCCCTGAGTTTGCAGCTGGTGTTAGAATGATTCCCAAAATTTGCATTGCTTTGTGTAATCCTTACCCCCTCAGTGTGGGCTGGATTTATTGACTGTTTGTTAACAAACAAAATCTGACTGAAGTGATGGGATATCCCTTCTGAGATTAGTTTAAAAATAGGCTGAGGCTTCCATCTTGTGTGCTCTCTCTTATATTGCTTGCCCAGGAAGAAGACACCTGTCATTCCTGGGCCAGTCCCGTGGAGAGGCCCACTTGGTGAGGGACCAACAACCACAGGAATGAGCTTGGAAGTGTATCTCACCTCAGATGAATCTTCAGATGAGACTGTAGCCCCAAGCTGACAGCTTGACCGCAATCTCATGAGAGACTTTGAGCCAGAAGTACCCAGCTAAGCCATACCCTGATTCTTGACTCACAGAAACTGAGATAATAAGTGTTTGTTGTTTTAAACCACCATGTTTTATGTAGAGGCTGCTTTTAGGCAAACAAGCTTGAGTGATGGAACGTAGAAAGGACAGATAGCAACCCCCTGGCTAGATACAGACAGGCTCCTCAGGCGACCCACCTCAAGATAACCATAGGCCCTCACCCACCAATGGGCTACTCATAACCAGGCACAGTCACCAAAAAAGGGAGAATTCCATATGTCACCACGCCTCCTCAACTCCCCCCTTTAAAAACCACCCCATCCACTACCTCATGGCAGACAGCTCTTCTCTGCTGTCCTGCCCTTTGCTCCCTTGTGGTGGATTCAATAAACTATCTCCTTTGTTCTGCCTCAGCTGAATTCTTTCACCTTTGGCACCAATGGCTTCCACCCAATCATTGCCCCACATTTGGGGGCCTCCCCATTTAGACACCACATTTTGGAGTAATTTCGTATACATTGGGCTACAATGTAAGGTTATCAGGGGAACCTATGTATTTAGTATCCACAAATGTTTTTATCTGCAGGTCTTTTTTCTGGGGCCATTCAATTTCTTTGTAGAACTTCCAATCACCCAAAATGCATATGCCTGGCTACCTGGGTTGAGGAGCCAAAGCTGGAAAAGAGACTGACCTTTCATCAATTCCCTCCATTTTTAGCCCTAAGGCAACCCTCTCCTCACGTGTGTCTGTGGTACCTAAATCTGGAGCCCCCCCACATCATCTATCAGGAAAGTTATTGCCTGGTGGCTGTGCCAGGTCGAGAAGGGGCTGGATGGGTCTAACTACTCTATCTAGTCTTTGAAGAATTATTGTTTTCAGCCTTTTAAAGTAACTAGTGCCATTCACATAAATCAACTACAGAAACGTTATGGATCTACCATAAAAAATAAAACTATAAAGCTTTTAGAAGATAATATGGAAGACATCTTCATGCATTAATTATAAAG
This sequence comes from Ailuropoda melanoleuca, assembly GCF_002007445.2. Lineage (NCBI taxonomy): Eukaryota > Metazoa > Chordata > Mammalia > Carnivora > Ursidae > Ailuropoda > Ailuropoda melanoleuca. The sequence goes on from NC_048219.1 coordinate 80,883,863, forward strand.
GGAAAAAACGATAAATTGGTCTACATTAAATATAAGGACTTTTGTTCATCCAAAAACACCATACAAAGAGTAAAAAGACAAGACGCAGATATTTACAACATACGTAACTCACAAAGGGCTCATAACCTAACTATATAAAGGTATATTAAAAATCTATACGAAAACAAAAGCAACCCACTGGGAAAAATGGACAGAAAATTCCGAACATGCAATTCATAAATGAGGATGCAAACCTATGAAGAACTGCTTAATATTTTTGGTAATTAGTGAAATGTAAAGAAAATTTTCAGTGAGCTATCACAACACATCCACTGGATACAATGCAAATATCTAACAGCAGAAGCAAGGTAAATTATTGTTATGTTCAGACAAAAGAATACAATCCTTCCAAAAAATGCACAAACTAAAGATACATGTAACATAATGGATGAATCTTGAAACACATTTTTATTTTTTTATTATTTTTTAAAGATTTTATTTTTTTAAAAATTTATTTGAGAGAGAGAGTGAGCGAGAGTAAGAGAAAGCACAAGCAGGGGGAGGGGCAGAGGAAGAGGGAGAAGCAGGCTTTCCGCTGAGCAGGGAGCCTGACTCGGGGCTCCATCCCAGGACCCCGGGAGCCAAAGGCAGACACTTAACTGACTGAGCCACCCAGGTCCCCAAAACACATTTTTAAATAAATGAAACAAGATACAGAAAAAAAATACAGTGTGATTCTCTCTATATAAAGTCTAAAACTAGGAATATATACATACATAGATTGTAAAACATACATAGTTTACGTGTAAGTATAATTATATACTATATATATAAAGTATATAATTACCATGAAAGTCAGGCTACTGGTTATCAGGAAGGAATGCTAGTAATGTTGCATTTCCTGGCTTGGATAGTGTTTAATGCGTATGTGCCTCATAATGGTTGGTTATTCTGTAATTCATATTTTAGTTATTTTTCTGTGTATCTTTTATCTTTAGTAATTAAGAAGTTTAATTCTTTTTTTCTTTCTTTTTTTTTTTGTCTTCTCTATATTTTGCATTGTTATTGTTACTGTAGTTCTGCTATTTAAAACACTGTTTGGGGGCACCTGGCTGACTTAGTCGGTAGAGCATGTGACTCTTGGTCTTGGGGTCGTGAGTTTGAGCCCCACGTGGGGTGTGGGGATTACTTAAGAAAAAAACATTTTTTAAATGCTCTGTTTTATTTTTCTCATGATTATAATTCCCCCTTTATATAATATCCTTTTTCCTTCTTTGTTTAAGCAATATCTATTACCTCCCTGCCCTGCCCAACATGAGCTTCTACCCTCTTCCTCCTGTCTCACCCCCTTCTCTCTCTCCATCCAATTTCAATCAGTAGTGTCACTGACTCAGAGCTTACTTTTGTGCCCTCATAAGTGTTACTATGCCTATCCTTTTCCTACTTGATTTGTCCCCCTTAAATGATATCCTTTGATTCCGAGCTATTACACAGGAGGCTTTCAAAACTTACTGCGCTTCCAGAGTCTCTCCCTTCCCCTATTTTTTGGTAGTTCTAGTCTTCCTGCATTGTCAGAGCATGTGACATTCTGTCACTCTCATTCTCACCTTTATTTTTCTTATCCTTACTTTTATTTTAGTTTGCTTATTTGTTTCAGATCTGATTTTGATTCTCACTGCCAGCTCTTTAGCTAAGGTTTGCCCATGTTCTATTGGCTGCCTGCAGTTAGAACTCTGGCAGTTTTCTCAAGAAGGGTTCACATAATCAATATTTTCTGGATTCTTGCTGGCTTAAAACTATTTGTCTGCAACCTTTATATGTGAAAGACAGTTTGGGTGAATAAAAAATAGTTTTTGGCTCAGTTTCTTTCCTTGAGAATATTCTAGGTATTGCTCTTCTGTTCTCTGACATTCAATTTGGCTGTTGGAAAGTCTATGCCAATTTGATTTTCTTTCCATTTTAAATGGCCTTATCTTCCTACCTGGCTCCCCAAATAATTCTTCCTTAAAATTTGGATAAATCGGGGGGCGCCTGGGTGGTACAGCACTTGGGCATCTGCCTTCGGCTCAGGGCGTAATCCCGGCGTTATGGGATCGAGCCCCACGTCAGGCTCCTCCGCTGTGAGCCTGCTTCTTCCTCTCCCACTCCCCCTGCCTGTGTTCCCTCTCTCGCTGGCTGTCTCTCTCTCTGTCGAATAAATAAATAAAATCTTTAAAAAAAAATTGGATAAATCAGGACACCTGGGTGGCTCAGTTGGTTAAGCGTCTGCCTTCGGCTCAGGTCATGATCCCAGGGTCTTGGGATCAAGCCCTGAGTCAGGCTCCCTGCTCAGTGGGTAGCCTGCTTCTCCCTCTGCCTGCCACTTCCCCTGCTTGTGTTCTCTCTCTCTGACAAATAAATGAATAAAATCTTTTAAAAAAAATTTAGACAAATCAACTTTCTGCTTGAATTCATTGATTATTGGTTTTAGTAGTTCTTCTGGGGCGCCTGGGTAGCTCAGTCGTTAAGCGTCTGCCTTTGGCTCAGGGCATGATCCTGGCATTCTGGGATCGAGCCCCACATCAGGCTCCTCCACTGGGAGCCTGCTTCTTCCTCTCCCACTCCCCCTGCTTGTGTTCCCTCTCTCGCTTGCTGTCTCTCTCTCTGTCAAATGAATGAATAAAATCTTAAAAAAAAAAAAAAGTAGTTCTTCTGATGGCCACTGAAATGACTGGACAAAGGCCTTGAAGAGAGCAAAGGCAGAGGCCAAGGACTTTCATACTGGCCTTTTCTTTAAGAGAGATTACCATCCTGGTGCTAAAGTTGACTCCAAAGTGTGTGAATACACATGATCCTCCTTGACAGCCTCATTTAACCACTACTTCTCTAAAGAGAAAAAGGAATTTCAACCTTCCTCCAAAGGAAAACTAAAGAATACACAGAACAGAATGCCTAATTTATCAGCTAAAATCTTCCAAATATAAGTCTGAGGTTTTACCTAAATTTTCCTTAAAGTCTTTTTGTTTGTTTGTTTGGCACTAGTGTCTTTATTTGTATTTTATCCTAAACACCTTTCTTTTGAAATATAATTTCTTTATTAAAAGTGTTTGGATAGGGGCGCCTGGGTGGCGCAGTGGTTAAGCGTCTGCCTTCAGCTCAGGGTGTGATCCCAGCGTTCTGGGATCGAGCCCCACGTCAGGCTCCTCCGCTGGGAGCCTGCTTCTTCCTCTCCCACTCCCCCTGCTTGTGTTCCCTCTCTCACTGGCTGTCTCTCTTTCTGTCAAATAAATAAATAAAATCTTTTAAAAAAAAGTGTTTGGATAAATAACATATAATTATTAACACATATATTATTTATTGTGTGATTATTACATAGTCCAAATTTTGAAAGGCTTTTTAAGAATTCAGAAAAACACAACCTAGCACAAGGATAAAAAAATCATCACAGTCCTTTAAAACTGTACACAGATCGATATTTTTATCACCTCAGTGAATGGTGCTGAAAGAAACAGCTCATGAAAAGCCACAGCACTTGTGGATTCCAGTACATTCAAGTTACAGTTTTATATTCACATTACATATAGGTATTCTCCTATATATTTATAACTAATTTCCAGACATTTTTGGCCCATCCCCAGAGATTTTTATCCTCTTATAAAACAAATACTTTATAGTGGAGGATGCTGGCGGACACCAAGTGATCAAGGTTAACACCGCCAGTAAAATACAGAAAAATTATGTTGTATCTCTGACATGATGCACTGAGAGGGGCACATGACCTTGCAGTATTCTTCCCAATAACGCAGAACCTCACTAGTCATAAAAAACATCAGACGACTGTGGTATGATTGTCCCAGTTGCAGGACAGTCTATAAAATAACTTAGCAGTGTTCTTCAGAAGTGTCAAGGACTACACTGTAGTTACTAAATATTTTGTGTGTTATTTTTTAACATTTGTAAAGTATTCCACAGTATGGATGTTCTCTAGTTTATTTAACCAGTTCTCCATTACCACATATTTAGGATGTTGCCAGGTTTTCACTGTTACAAACAGTACTTCTGTGAACATCATTTAAATGTATCAGTGGTTTTTTGTGCAAATAAATCTATGGAATTCATTCCTGGATCAGTATATGCATTCAAAAACTTTTTATAGGTATTATCACATTGCCTTCTCAGTGGCGTCTGGCTGGCTCAGTTGATAGAGCATCCAACTTTTGATCTCAGGGTTGTGAGTTTGAGCCCCATGTTGGGTGTAGAGATTAAAACACAAAGAAATTTTAAAAATTGCTTTCTCAAAAGGTTGTAACAATTTATAGCACTTTTTTTTTTGCTCCATCTTTACTCTCAACATTCTGAAAGTTCCTTTCCCCCATATTTTCTGCAACACTGAGCATTATCAATTATTTTTACATTGACCAATCTGATTGAATGAAAAGTGATGCATCGGAAGGAGGATTCTGGAAAGATGGCAGAGTACAAAGCACCAGGAACCTCTCTGCCCACCTCGACTACAATTTTACTGGCAAACTCTGTCTGGGGTAGCTATTTTGAACTCTGGAGTCTATTGCAAGGCTTGCAACTTCCGGGGGAAATCTTGGACAGTAGATTGTGGTTAACTTTGGTCAATTTAAGCTCCCACCAAAGCAGCGGCTACCTTTCCCCTACATCCCAGCCCTATTGCAGGCAAGTGTACATATATTCCAGGGGCAGCTTGCATGCAGCTTGTGGGAGCCACGGTAGGCAATGGAGACCATGTCCTCTAATAATGGGGGGGATCTGTGCTCTGATCAGTGATTGCTGGTTCTGATTAGACTCGGAGATAGGCAGCCAATACTGCACCCTCCCCACCACAGTTACATGCCTCTCCAGCTCTGGTTGAAGTGACTTCCAGAGGATATAAAGGGCTGATGCCTTTTTTTTTTTCCTTTTTAATCTCTATTTTTCTATTTTTTTTCATTTTAGGAGCCACACTAGGACATTTGAGAACACTTCATTCCAAAGCAAGCACATATATGAGGGAATTTATAAAGTCATTATGCATGCCCAGGTAAAGGTACAGGACCAGAAAAGACTGGAGAAGATTCAGGGTGCCTGGCTGGCTCAGTCAGCAGGGCATGTGACTCTTGATCTGAGGGTGATGAGTTCGAGCCCCATGTTGGATGTAGAGTTTACTTAAAATATAAATAAATAAAAAATCGTGAAGACTGCTTCAATAAATGGTGCTGGGAAAATTGGACAGCTACATGCAAAAGAATGAACTTTGACCACCTTCTCACACCATACACAAAGATAAACTTCAAATGGATGAAAGACCTCGATGTGAGACAGGAATCCATCAAAATCCTAGAGGAGAACATAGGCTGCAACCTCTTTGACATCGGCCACACAACTTCTCATGACACATTTCCAAAGGCAAGAGAAACAAAAGAAAAAATGAACTTGTGGGACTTCATCAAGATAAAAAGCTTCTGCACAGGCAAGGGGACAGTCAAAAAAACTAAGAGGCAGCCCACGGAATGGGAGAAGATATTTGCAAATGACACTACAGATAAAAGATTAGTATCCAAGATCTACAAAGAACTTCTGAAGCTCAATACACGGGAAACAAATAAATCAAAAAATGGGCAGAAGATATGAACAGACACTTTTCCAATGAAGACATACAAATGGCTAATAGACACATGAAAAAATGTTCAACATCATTAGCCATCAGGGAAATTCAAATCAAAACCACACTGTGATACCACCTTACACCAGTTAGAATGGCAAAAATTGACAAGGCAAGAAACAACAAATGTTGGAGAGGATGTGGAGAAAGGGGAGCCCTCTTACACTGTTGGTGGGAATGCAAGTTGGTACAGCCACTTTGGAAAACAGTGTGGAGGTCCCTCAAAAAGTTAAAAATAGAGCTACCCTATGATCCGGCAATTGCACTACTGGGTATTTACCCCAAAGATATAGATGTAGTGAAGAGAAGGGCCATATGCACCCCAATGTTCATAGCAGCATTGTCCACAATAGCTAAATTGTGGAAGGAGCTGAGATGCCCTTCAACAGATGACTGGATTAAGAAGATGTGGTCCTTATAAACAATGGAATATTACTCAGCCATCAAAAAGAACGATTTCATAACATTTGCAGCAACATGGACAGGACCGGAGGAGATAATGCTAAGCGAAATAAGTCAAGCAGAGAAATACAATTATCATATGGTTTCACTCATTTATGGAACATAAGAAGTAGGAATATCGGTAGGAGAAGAAAGGTAAGAAGAAAGGGGGGGTAAACAGAAGGGGGAATGAACCATGAGAGACTATGGACTCTGGGAAACAAACTGAGGGCTTCAGAGGGGAGGGGGTGGGGGAATGGGATAGGCCAGAAATGGGTATTAAGGAGGGCAGGTATTGCATGGTGCACTGGGTGTTATACGCAAGTAATGAATCATGGATCTTTAAATCAAAAATAGGGATGTACTGTATGGTGACTAACATAATATAATAAAAAATTATTATAAAGGTCTTTTAAAAAAATCGTAAAGACTGGAGTTTATACCTCAGGTTTATCCCCAGCACAGATACAGTTTACAACAATGAAAAACAAAAACAAAAACAAAAGCAAAAAATAGCAAACCCTAGAAAAGAAGGAAAATCTTATTTTCAGAGTTACCACATTATTAAATTCAAAAGTCCAATTACCTTTTTTTTTTTAGATCTTATTTTTTTGACACAGAGAGAGAGAACCCAAAAAAATGGAGCCACCCAGGCACATAAAAATGTCCAGTTTTCAACAAAAAACCACAAGGCATATAAAAAAACAGGAAAGTATGGCCCATTGAAAGGAAATAAATCAATAGAACCGTATCCTTGCAAGAGACCAGGTGGAGAAACTATTAAAGACTTCATTTTTTAAAAATTTTTTTTCAAAGACTTTAAAATAACCGTCCTAAAGATGCTTAGAATCTTAAAGATTCTTAAAGGGGTAAAAGAAGACATAAATATAGGCAAGAAAATAATGTATAAACAAAATAAAAAATATCAATAAAGGTAGAGAAAACATAAAATAAATGAAAAAGAAATTCTAAAGGTGAACATTACAATAAATGAAAAAATTCACTAGAAGAATTCAATAGCAGATTTGACCAGGCAGAGAAAAGAATCAGTGAACTTGAAGATAGGACAATGGAAATTATCACTTCTGAGGAACAGGGAAGAAAAAAAAAAAAAGAAGGAAAAAAAGAAAACAACAGAATCTAAAAGACCTGTGGGGCAAAGGAAGCAGTCAACAAAACAAAGAGGCAACCCACAGAATGGGAGAAGAAATTTGCAATGAAACTACAGACAAAAGGCTGGTATCCAAGATCTATAAAGAACTTCTCAAACTCAATACCCAAGAAACAAATAATCAAATCAAAAAATGGGCAGAAGATTTGAACAGATACTTTCCCAATGAAGACATACAAATGGCTAACAGACACATGAAAAAATGCTCAACATCATTAGCCATCAGGGAAATTCAAATCAAAACCACACTGTGATACCACCTTACACCAGTCAGAATGGCAAAAAAATGACAAGGCAAGAAACAACAAATGTTGGAGAGGATGTGGAGAAAGGGGATCCCTCTTACACTGTTGGTGGGAATGCAAGTTGGTACAGCCACTTTGGAAAACAGTGTGGAGGTCCCTCAAAAAGTTAAAAATAGAGCTACCCTATGATCCGGCAATTGCTCTACTGGGTATTTATTTACCCCAAAGATACAGACATAGTGAAGAGAAGGGCCATATGCACCCCAATGTTCATAGCAGCATTGTCCACCATAGCCAAATTGTGGAAGGAGCTGAGATGCCCTTCAACAGATGACTGGATAAAGAAGATGTGGTCCATATATACAATGGAATATTACTCAGCCATCAGAAAGAACGAGTTCTCAACATTTGCTGCAACATGGACAGGACTGGAGGAGATTATGCTAAGTGAAATAAGTCAAGCAAAGAAAGACAATTATCATATGGTTTCATTCATTTGTTGAACATAAGGAATAGCAGGGAGATGGGTAGGAGAAGGAAAGGAAAATGAAGGGGGGTAAACAGAGGGGGAAATGAACCACGAGAGACTATGGACTCTGAGAAACAAACTGAGGGCTTCAGAGGGGAGGGAGGTTGGGGATGGGCTAGCCCAATGATGGGTATTAAGGAGGGCACGTATTGCATGGAGCACTGGATGTTATACGCAAACAATGAATCATGGAACACTACATCAAATACTAATGATGTACTGTATGGTGACTAACATATCATAATAAATAAATAAATAAATAAATAAATAAATAAATAAATAAATAAATAAATAAATAAAAAAGACCTGTGGGAAACCATCAAATGGACCAATATAAACATTGTGGGAATCCCAGAATATGAAGAGAAAGAAAAAGGGGTAGAGATATTATTTGAAAAAATAATGGTCCCAAATCGATTAATGGTCCCAAATTTGGAAGAGAGAAATATAAACATCCAAGAAGCTCAATGAACTCCAAGGAAAATTAATTCAAAGAGACCCATACTGGAGTTCCTGGATGGCTCAGTCAGTTAAGTGTCTGCCTTCAACTCAGGTCATGATCTTGGCGTCCTTCTCCTTCTCCCTCTGCCCCTCCCCCTGCTTATGCATGTGCACACTCTTTCATACTCACTTACTCTCAAATAAATAAATAAATCTTTAAAAACAAACAAACAAACAAAGAGACCCATACCAACACATTATAATCAAACTGTCAAAAGACAAGGGCAACGAAAGAATGTTGAAAGCAGCAAGACAGAATTGACTTTTCACATACAAGGGATCGTCTATAAGAATGCTAACAGATGGGGCACCTGGCTGGTTCAGTCAGTAGAGTGTGCAACTCTTGATCTTGGGTGTTGTGAATTCAACCCCCATGTTGGGTATAAGGATTACTTAGAAGAAAAATAAAGAAAATATACTTATTCAAGGAATAAAGAAAAGATTGAGGTGTATATATTTTTGCAAAATGGCTTTACAGTTTTCCCAACGTTTTTTTGTTTTTATTTCCTTTTTTTTTTTTTTTTTTTTAAGTAGGCTCCACACCCAATGTGGGGCTTGAGCCAGCCAGGTGCCCCACCAACATCATTGTTTTGAGTAATCTATCTTTCCCCACTGATATGAAAATTTTATTTTTTTAAAGATTATTTATTTATTTGAGAGAGTGAAAGAACAAGAGAGGGAGGAGGGTCAGAGGGAGAAGCAGACTCCTCACCAAGCAGGGAGCCCAAAGTGGGGTTGGATCCCAGGACTCTGGGATCCTGACCTGAGCCGAAGGCAGACGCATAACCTATTAACACACTCAGGCATCCCTGAAAAAGATTTTTAAATACGTATTAAATATTATGGGTATTTAGTTCTGTTTTTCTGCTTTCAGTTTTTTCCTTTGATCCGATTTAGGTCCATTTCTGCTCTAGTGCTAGTATGTGTGAATTACTATGGCTTTATAATTAGATTTATTATATGGTAATCTGGAATGCAAGCCATCTATTACTCATCTTTGTCAGATGTTACCTGGCTCTTCTCAAATATTTACTCTTCTAGATAAACTGGAAAATCATTTCATGAAAATCCAACCAAATAAGCAAACAAACACAAGCTATGTTGGAATTATAGATTCATTTTTGGAAAAATTGTTATATTTAAAATCTATTTTAGTCTTCCTAGCCAAAAACGTTTTAAAATTTCATTCAATTCTTTTTTCTTTTTTTAAGATTTTTTTTTAAAGTAATCCCTACACATAACACGGGGCTCAAACTCACAACCCTGAGATCAAGAGTTGGGTGCTCCACTGACTGTGCCAGCCAGGTGCCCCAATTCTTTTTTAAAAAAACATAGTTCACTTTAATAAACAGTTCTTGAATGCCCAATATGTATTAGGAGCTGTACTAGGCATCAGAGACACAAAAATTAAGACATGGCCTCTAGGAACTCCTATCCTGGCTGGGAGGACTGACAAGTAAACAAGTAGCACTAATATAATGTATGATAAGTAAATATAAAAGTATGCTTACAACCTAGAGAACATTGATAAAGAAGACTGTAAGTGCCTCATGGAGAAGGGTAGCAAGGAAGGCTGCAAGGCGCTCTGACCTTTACCTGTTCCTTGAAGGACGAGTACTAAATTCACCAGCCGCAAAGTAGGGAAGGTATTCTGAGGAAAAAGTTTTTGAAAAGGGACAAAATAATGAAAAAGTATGTCATGGTGGGTTTGGAGGATTATAAAAATCTACTATGGTTTGAGAATTGGGTTCAGATAATGAACTGGCAGCTGAGACTGAATAACTTGTCTTAGATTTATTTATTTTTTAAATTATTAACATATATTGTATTATTTGTTTCAGAGGACGGGTCTGTGATTCATTGGTTTTTTTTTTTTTTTTTTAAAGATTTTATTTTATTTTTATCTGACAGAGCTAGAGATAGCCAGTGAGAGAGGGAACACAAGCAGGGGGAGTGGGAGAGGAAGAAGCAGGCTCACAGCAGAGGAGCCTGATGTGGGGCTCGATCCCATAACGCCGGGATCACGCCCTGAGCCGAAGGCAGACGCTCAACCGCTGTGCCACCCAGGCGCCCCTGTGATTCATTGGTCTTACACAATACACAGCGCTCACCACAACACATACTCTCCCCAATATCCATCACCCAGCCTCCCCAGTCCCCCACGCCCCCACTTGTCTTAGATTTAGAAATAAGAGCAGAATTTAATATGTACCAGGCACTGTTCTATGCACTTTATGTGTTATAAATTTATGTGTTCTTACAACAATCTTATCAGATAGTACAATTACTGCGCATATTTTTCACATGGAAGACAGACAGAAAGAATAAATAAACTTGCTTGAGGTCCCATAGCTATAAGTTACAATCAAAATTTACTTCTGGAAGTTTGTCTTAACCATAAGGCTCACTATCTGCTTCTCTCTCTGTAGCTTTGTATGCTATGGTAAGAAGTTTACCTCTTAATTATAGGTAACAAAGAGCCAATGAAGATTTTTTTAGTGAGGGAGGGGCAGAGGGAGAGAGAGAGAGAGAATCCCAAGCAGGCTCTACACCCAGCGCATAGCCCGACGTGGGGTTTGCTCTCGCCACCCTGAGATCATGACCTGAGCCAAAATCAAGAGACGGACACTTAACTGATGAACCACCCAGGTGTCCCACCAATGAAGACTTTTGAAAGAAAAATTTAAAGAAGATTTAGAAAGGAGTGACATATTAGGTCAATTTTGGAGGGAGGATTACTTTGGTAGCAGCTCTGAGGGTGAAGTAGTAGGAAAAGAATGGTTACAAGGAAAACAGGGAAGAGGCTGTTCCTAGTATTCTTGACATGTGGCAGGGAATGTAGAGGGGGGTCAGGATTCGTGTGACATTTCCAAAGTAAATGAATAGAATTTGGTGGTTAGTCAGATACAAGGAACAGGGAGGCGTCAAGGACAAGGTGAGTATGAGAATCTTGCAGAACATCCAGTGGAGTTTTCTAAGGACTACTGGGGGGGAGTCACACAGCTAAAGATACGGGTTAGTGAGTCACACAGTTTATTAGTGGTAATTGAAACCTATGGGAATGGATGGCTCAGGTAAAACAACCCAACAGAGCCTTAGGGAACACCAGCATGTAAGTAATAGGCAGGAGAGAAGTAGCTCATAAAAATATAGATAAAGACTGGTAAAACAGGTAGGAAGATAATTAATGTAAAAAATAGAAAGTAATAAATACCATAAAAAAATACAAACAAAGTAATGTGGGAGTTCGGAGGAGGATTACAGCTTAATCTTTCTGAGCCTCTGTTAAATCATCTGTAAAATTAGGTTGGACTAAGTGGTCCCTGAAGTCTCTTTTGTCTCTAAACCTCTGCATCTATTCACTGTCTAGTCATATGCCCACTAATGCGGTAGATGGTATGGGAAGATACAAGGCATAACCCTGGCCGTGGAGGAGTTTTCAATCTACTGGGGACCCTAACCCCCCCCCCCCCACACACAGAGACACAGGCCAAAAAAACCACTGGAGATAGAGATCATTTATAATTAAGGGGGGAATTTGTGGCATAGCCTGTGGGTTGTAAATCCAGAGAAAGAAGAGAGTACCACGATCTGTGTATAGGAGCTTACTAGATTTAGGTAGAGAAGAGAAGAGTGTGGGGTTGAGTTAAAGAAGTGAGTCCACTGATTTCACTAAACTTGAAGATCTCAGCTGGGAACACATGGGAAGTAGAATTTTACATAGGTAGGGTAAGGCAGATTGTGGTGGCCCTTATAAACCCAGAGAATGGGGTTTAGAATTGAATGGAGGCAGTAGGGAGCTACTGTCGATTCTTGGGCAGTGTTGTGACATATTTAAGGCACAGGATGTAGGTAGTTTGATCTCAGCTATTCTTACTACACAAAATGTCTACCGCTATTACGCTTCTTCCCATCGCCAATCTCGTTCTGTAGTGGATGCTGTGGTGTGCCGCCCAGGTCACGCCCCTCTAGATCTGAAGCACTCCAGCTTCGGGCACAGTAGACAGCTGGCAGCTCTCAGCTACGGCCCTCTCTGGAACTTGCCCTTGGCTGAAGACAGCCACCTGTCCGATGGCATGCTACCTCACTAGAAGCAGCCCACACACAGTAACTGGTTGACGGGGTTTACCAAGGCCCATCTAACTCACCCCAGTGCAGAAAGACTCAAAAGCGTCATCTGAGCTCCCGAGCTCCCAGTAGGGATTAACTGAGGCTTTTGTGGCAACATCACAGATCAACTCTTGCCTAATCCTTCTTCCTTCATTCTCCCACAGGTGCCTATGCCAAGAACACTTCCTGATAAACTTCCTGCATGCTAATTTCCATCTCAGATTTTTTTTTGCTGGGGAACCGAACTGCAACACACGGGATAATGACATTTTTACACAACTTTTCATCTAGGCTGCTTAATGATTTAAGTGTAAAAAATTTTTGTAAGCCCAGATTTTGGTTTGAGCAGTTTTCCTCAACCACTTTGACTTTTGTAGTTTAGAACACCAAGATCTACCTTTTATGAAACCTGCAATACCTAAGTTCACATACCCCTTTGGCAATATACATCAGTGTAGTTTGTGAGGAGAGCACAGCCACAAACAGCTAAGCATAAATAATAAATACCAGTGAAAATGAAATGAGTTAGTGGTAACATGTCTTGGCAGGATATACTCTTGGCTAATGGAGCACATTGTTGGGTGCCTTGTATAGTAATACACCTGGAGGTCACAGGTGTTGTGCAGAGGTGGTCAGTCCATAGCTGGAAATTTTACAAAGTGCTGTCTCAGGTCACAAAGAAATTGTGACACCATTTGATTTTTTAAGTTGTTGCGGTGGTCTAAAATATCTTGTACTTAGCACCATTCTTTAAAAAAATCACCAACATTATACTACCAGATGTCTCTCAGCTAAGCACATTACTCTCCCTCAGCTTATAAGCACTATGAACAAAGTTCAGAAATTCAAAAGTTGGAATAAAAATGGGCAACAAAACATTGTCATTCTAAAATTGGTGGTAAAGTGGTAAGCACTGTTGGAATGGTTGCCTTGAAGTGTCCACAGCATAAAGTGCCTGTGCAAAATATCTTACTAAGACAATGATTGGTCTGGCAGCTTTTGAGGGAAGGTAGTGCTGTGGAAAAGGGATTGGAGAGATGGTTCATCTGTATTGCCAATGGCCTACGTCACTTTTTTGTCCTTATGATGTGTTGTCTTTCCTTCTTTTTTTTTAAAGATTTTATTTATTTATTTGTGTGTGTGAGAGAGAGAGAGCACAAGCAGGGGGAACAGCAGGCACAGGGAGAAACAGGCTCCCCACTGAGCAAGGAACCCAATGTGGGACGTGATCCCAGGACCCCGGGATCATGACCTGAGTGGAAGGCAGATGCCCAACCGACTGAGCCACCCAGGCACCCCTGATGCCTTGTCTTCGAATGTCCTTTCCTTCACAAGATTAATAGACAGAGCTTAGAAACAAGAAGCATTCAGTGCCCACTAAAATTATCAAGGTTTTAGCCTTGAAATAGATGGACTTAACATCACACTTGTTATAACAAATACAAATTCCGTAAAGCAAAACATATATTGAAAATGCAGGGTCTGCAACTGACATATTGCCAAAGACTAAATTATATCTTGTGTTATCATTGTGTTTTCAGAAATGATGAATACTAGGAGAAAATAGCAAAGTAGTCATTATACCAATTACAACTGATTAGGTGGTATTAACATAAAAAGATACACTCATTTTATTATTCTCTCTTATGCTACAAGAAGGCTCTGATGTATTAAGATATCTTGTTCCAGGGATGCCTGGGTGGCTCAGTCAGTTGGGCATCTGACTCTTGTTTTTGGCTCAGGTTGTGATTTCAGCGTCGTGAGATCAAGCCCTGTATTGGGCTCCACACTCAGCATGGAGTCAGCTTAAGATTCTCTCTCCTTCTCCTTCTGCCCTTCCCCTACCCCCCGTGGGCACACCTGCACTCTCTCTCTCTCTCTCTCAGATAAATAAATAAATCTTTTTAAAAAAAGATAATCTGGTCACTCTTTAAAAATTCCTTTTTTCTCTTTTTTGGTAAGATTTTAAGTAATCTCTATACCCAACAGGGGGCTCGAACTCATAGCCCTGAGATCAAGAGTCCCATGCTCCACAAACTGAGCCAGACAGGCACCCCTAAAATTTCTTTTTATAAATGATTAAATTCACCAACTTTAGAAGAGTACTGGGAATTTGTATTGTTGCCCATGATGAAAATTTCTTTTAGTTGTGCTACAATTTTCATTGTTATATGCTACTATGGTTTCTAATTTTCTAATCTGTTTTTCATGTGCTATTGTAATACTATCACTGAATTTTTTTGCATCTACTTATACAACAAAATGCAAAAATGGTATAATAAATGGAGTATATCAGTGTCTGTTATTGTTTATTTTTTTGTTAGAAATTGAGATTAATGGTGGCAAACTAATTGCTCTTTTTTTTTTTTAAAGATTTTATTTATTTATTTGACAGAGAGACAACCAGTGAGAGAGGGAACACAAGCAGGGGGAGTGGGAGAGGAAGAAGCAGGCTCCCAGCGAGGAGCCCGATGTGGGGCTCGATCCCATAACGCCGGGATCACACCCTGAGCCGAAGGCAGATGCCCAACCGCTGTGCCACCCAGGTGCCCCCACTAATTGCTCTTTTAGATATAGTAGAACTCTATTTCTTTGCAGATCTCCAGTGTGAATCTGACAGTCTAGGATCATTTTTTATGTTTCTGGTGAGTTGGGCACCCTTTATATTTTGAACAAAGGAAGCAAAATCTATGTGAAATTAAATTTAACCTCTGGAAAAAACCAGAATTCTTCAGTATGTAGAACATCAGTGTAAATTATCTCCATTTTCTCAAGTCACAGAGTAGAGAGCAGGTACTATGCATTGCTGTGCAAATAATTTATTTAACTTTTTGATGACCTTGTGCCCTCTATGGTCAAACAAGAACACTACAAGAAATAGGCAGGTTTTTTTCAAAAGTAAGAAAGAGGGGTGCCTGGGTGGCTCAGTTAGTTAAGCATCTGCCTTTGGCTCAGGTCATGATCCCAGGGTCCTGGGATCAAGTTCCACATTGGGCTCCCTGCTTCTCTCTCTGCCCCCTCCCCCCAGCTCATGCTCTCCCTCTATCTCTCTCTCTCAAATAAATAAATAAATAAATAATCTTTTTAAAAAAAGGTAGGAGAGAATAACAGAATGTGGACTGAAGGGAAGACCTTTGAACTTAGTGAAAAGCACAAGACATAAACTAAGGCAAGGGACATTTAAGTGTGGTGGAGTAGATGCTCTTTAGGCCATTCTTAGTGAGTGGTTAAAATTTAATTATAATTATCAGCACAAGCCTAACATAGACAGTCAGCAACAGAATTCAGTTTAAGAAAGCTACTTTCTAAGCTGTACACACATCTTTCCTTTTTGCAAGAGTTTGATTGTACAGTAGGAGAAGGGAACAGGGAGGTAAGGTGAAGCTGAGCTTTTAAATGTCCTAATTACGTAACCTTAAACTCCATACCCAAATTACTTGAGACCAAAAATTTTCAAGATCTGGAGAAAGAAAATTATAGAAGGGTATTAACATCTCTCCTTCTCCTACTATATTTAAAGCATTTCTTTTCACTTACTGTAATATAATGGGACATTTGGAGTACCTTCCTTCCATTTCATTTCTAAGTTCTGCATAATGAGATTATGTTTTCATATGAACAAAATTTCATTATTACAAGATGTTAATATCCATTTTACTTTTCTTTTTTAAGCAGCTTCCAAGCCCAGGGCAGAGCCCAACATGGGGCTTGAACTCACAACCTTGAGATCAAGACCTGAGCTGAGATCAAGAGTTGGAGGCTTAACCAACTGAGCCACCCAGGTGCCCTTGTTAATATCCATTTTAAAGGCATTTCTATCTGTAGCAAATTGTATATTAATTAATATTACTAGCGTACTTCTTTCTATTCTTTTCAGTTGATTTGACATTCTCTTGTAATTAATAGTTTTATATGGTGCAAAATCAGCTTTGGGAAACCAAAGTTTAACTGAAGGTATGTCAAAATGTTGCAGTCGATATTAATAGTTTTTAATGTACAATAAAATCTCATTTTAATGAATATAAATTGCTGTGTTGTATCCAAATCTCATTAAAATGGAAATTTACTGCTACTGAACATAGACAATAGACAGACTATTTAATCATTTATGTAAAATAAATACAAAGCATATTGTTCACATCATTATCAGCCCAATATCCTCCTTTTTCCTTGTCTCTCTGCCCGCCTTTCTTCTAATGTTAGCTCGACAGTAATTGATGGTGTGATGTTAGATAAGTCATCACTGTCCAGGTGTAAGATTCCTGGATGGTGAATGTGGAAATTAAGGGCATGACTTGCAAGTTGCATACATCACTTCAGTCGCTATCTCACTGAACACAACCTAGTCACATGGGGTATGCACATGATTGGATGGGAAACTGGGAAATGAATGTTTGGCTAAGCAGCCATGTGCCCAGCTAACACTTCTATTATTACAGAAGGGGACAGCATATGTTCCAGGGACAAGTAGTAGTCCCTGCTACAATAAGTCACTGAGACAGTATGCTCTAAGTTTACCCCCTTTCTGTCTCAGAAGACATACAGGAATCCAGCCACGTAAGATAAATATTAGAGGGATAATCTTTTTTTAAAATATATTTTTTATTCGTTTGAGAGAGAGAGAGCTCACGCACAAGCAGGGGGAGAGGCAGAGGGAGAAGCAGGCTTCCCGCTGAGCAGGGAGCCCGATGGATACCAACACCCTGAGATCATGACCTGAACCAAAGGCAGACACTTAATCATCTGAGCCACCCAGGCGCCCCTAGAGGAATAATCTTGAACCTTTAAAATAAAAGACAGGTATTGGAAACTTCAGCTCTCGACCTAGTGTTTTTTGTTTTTTTTTTAAAGATTTTTTAAATTCATTCATCTGACAGAGAGAGAGAGAGAAAGCACAAGTAGGCTGAGTGAGAGGGAGGACAAGACTCCCCGCTGAGCAGAGAGCCTGATGCAGGGCTTGATCCCAGGACCCTAGGATCATGACCTGAGCCGAAGGCAGATGCCCAACCAATGGAGCCACCCAGGTGCCCCTCGACCTACTGTTAATAACAAATTACTTATCGCTCATCTCTCAACTATTATGGCTATTTCCCAGCCCAAACTATATAACAGACCTATAAAAACATCCCCATTCTCCACTACTAAAATTATACCATAATAAATATTATGTGCCTATTACATTTTTCTCTGTAAAGAAAAACATCATGGGGAGTAGACAGGTGAACTGCTTATCATACTGGGCCAGCTAAATCAAAGGACTTATCTTTTAATCTAGGGAAGATTTAAAGTATAATAGATACATTATTTTTATGTGCCTAACTTCTTTCTCTCCTTCTGCTCGTGGAAGCACCATCCCCATCTTACTTTGGGAAACTATCACTCCAATCAAATCTGTCAATTACAGTAGAGAGAGCAAGCATGAGTCGGGGACAGAGGGAGATGGAGAAGCAGGCTCCCCACTGAGCAGGGAGCCCGATGTGGGGCTTGATCCCTGCACCCTGGGATCATGACCTGAGCCAAAGGCAGACGCTTAACCAACTGAGCCACCCAGGTGTCCCTAACTATAGTATTCTATCACCAAGACCACAGATGCATGACCCAGGCCTGGCTAATTACATGACCCAAACCCCATGGCCATACCTCTGAGTCCAAGGATTGAACATGAAATCCAGACCAGATCAACTGGAATCCTTCTCTGGAATTGCACATGCTGATATACTTGTTTCTTCTGAGATTACTAAAGCGGGATGATGTAAGTCAAGCTGCCTTGGCTTTGGCTCCTGTTGTACAGAGGAAGCCTCTCTGTAGGAGAGGAAGAAGGCCAGAAAAGGAAAAAGAGGGATGAAAAACAATTAGAATGACATAGAATCCCTGGTTTAGTTGACCCTGCACCCAGCTCTGCCCTTACCAGTTAAATGAACCAATAAATGCCCTTTTATTGCTTAAGATATTTTTAGTTAGCTTTCTGTCACTTGCAGACAGAGTTCCAATGTGCAGCAATACATTCTAAAGATAGAGGAAGCAAAGAGGATCTAATGTAGTAAATGTTAGTTCTCAGGGTAGAAAGCAGGGTAAAATAGAAATATAAACATCCATTCCCAAATAAGTTAAAAAGTGCCCCAGTAGTCAGTCTTATTTTTTTTCTTACTTATTTTTGATCCCATTGGTATACAACAAATTTGTATTGAAATTGAATGAAATGTGGGGTTTCTCTCTGTGACTGTGTGTTCTGCTGGTATTAAAAACAGTACCCTCTGGGTGCCTGGGTGGCTCGGTTTGGTCAAGCATCTGCCTTCTGCTCGGGTCATGATCCCAGGGTCCTGGGATTGAGCCCCACGTCAGGCTCCTTGCTCAGCCGGGAAGTCTGCTTCTCTCTCTCCCTCTGCCCCTCACCCTGCCTGTGCTCCCTCTCTCTCTCTCTGTGTCAAATAAATAAAATCTTTAAAAAAACAAACAAAAAATAGTACCTTCTGATATAGAGTGGCTATCCTTGAGTGATGGCTTCTGAATAATTTTCATTTTCTTCTTTCTTGCTGCATTTTCTAAATTGTCTATAAAAAACACATATTTTAACCATTTTAATCAAATAGTTATTATTGCTATCTATTATTATATTAGTTTTCTATTGGTGCTGTAGCAAACTGCCACACACTTAGTGGCTTAAAGAAAAACAAATTTAGGGGCGCCTGGGTGGCTCAGTCAGTTAAGCATCTGCCTTCAGCTCAGGTCATGATCCCAGGGTCCTGGGATCCAGCCCTGAGTCAGGCTCTCTGCTCAGCAGGGAGCCTGCTTCTCCTTCTCCCTCTCCCTCTGTCTACCACTCTGCCTACTTGTGCTCTCTCTGTCAAATAAATAAAATCTTAAGAAAAAAGGGAGAGGGGTGCCTGGGTGGCACAGCGGTTAAGCGTCTGCCTTCGGCTCAGGGCATGATCCCAGCGTTATGGGATCGAGCCCCACATCAGGCTCTTCCGCTATGAGCCTGCTTCTTCCTCTCCCACTCCCCCTGCTTGTGTTCCCTCTCTCGCTGGCTGTCTCTATCTCTGTCGAATAAATAAATACAATCTTTAAAAAAAAAAAAAGGAAGAAAAACAAATTTATATTTTATAGTTCTGGAGGTCAGAAGTCTAAAATGGGATCTATAAAGGTTGAGTGTCCTCAGGAGAAGAATATCCTGGGCGTGGTTGGTTTCCTTGTCTTTTCCAGTTTCACAAAGCTACACATTCTTTGGCTCATGGGCTCCTTCCTTCATCTGCAGAGCCAGCCAGTTAGCATCTTCTCCCCATTCTGACCTCCAACTTCCCTCTGTAAGGACCCTTGTGATTACACTTGGCCACCCAGATTAATCCAGGATAATTTCCCCATCTCATGAATCTTAACTTTTTTTTTTCCTAAAGATTTTATTTATTTGTCAGAGATAGAGCACAAGCAGGGGGAGCGGCAGGCTCCCCGCTGAACAAGGAGCCCAATGCGGGGCTCGATCCCACCACCCTGGGATCATTACCTGAGCCTGGGATCATGACCTGAGCCGAAGGCAGATGCTTAACCGACTGAGCCACCCAGACATGCCCTCATCAACCTTAAGCTAATTATATCTGCATAATTCCTTTCACCAAGGAAATTTAATGCATTTACAGGTTCCAGGGATTACCATCTGAACATCTGTGGGGGCCATTATTCAGCTAACTATGACTATCTATGTATGAAGGAATATAAAAGTCAATCAATATAAAAACTGAGAAGCAAGCACAACCTCGCTATGTTCAGAAGTGGCGTCTTACTCTGCTCGGGCTACTATAACAAAAATACCATGGACTGGGTAGATTAAACAACAAACATTGATTCCTCACAGTTTTGGAGGCTGGGAAATCCAAGACAATGGCATCAGCATATTTGGTGTCTAGTGAGAGTCCAATTCCTGTTCACAGAGAGCAGTCCTCTCACTGTCTTGTCATATGGCAGAAGAGGGGAAGGAACTCTCTGGGGTCTCTTTCATAAGGGCAGAAATCCTATTCCTGGGGGCTCCACCCTCATGACATAATCACCTACCTCCCAAAGGCCCCACATCCAAATACCATCATATTGGGGATTAGATTTCAACATATGAATTTGCAGGAGGAGAGGGGATACCAATGTTCAGTCTGTAGCAGAAGGCAATATTTCAATAATTGGATGAAGGCCCATAGGAAAAAATAAACTAAACAATCTCTGGGTCATGTTCGGGTTACAGCTTCCCTGATAGCTACAAAAGTCTGTTCTGGGGAAATTAGGGAGCAAGGTTGTAAATTAATCCTGGGAAACAAAGGGTTTAGCATTGCTGGGGTTTCTGGCAAGGCTGGGATGCAGGCCAGGTACAACTGCACATTTGGCAGGAATATGGTCAGATGAACTCATATGAAGTTTCTACTTCTAAGCTCTCTTGGGGTAAGACAGAGCAGAACATTTCCAACAGGTTAAGGAGGGGAGAGACCAGGAACTTCATGAAGACATAGGGCAAGCCAACTGTAGGACAGAAATGTGGGCCAGGCTCACCTGGGCACTCTGCTCCTCAGGGTAAAAAGATGGTACCATGATAATGGTCATCTTTGTGATGAGAGCTCTCAAAATTTTGTTTCTGGAGTCACACTGTTCCAATCTATAATTGGTTGGCCCCTATTGAGTGTACAAATATAATCTTGGGATTCCCTTTCACCAATCTCTGTGGAAGTTTCCCATTACCTTTCCCCTCTGTTGGATCAGAAGAGCATGTCCTCCAGCACCTCCTTAAGAAAAGGTACTGGTAGGGGCGCCTGGGTGGCACAGCGGTTAAACGTCTGCCTTCAGCTCAGGGCGTGATCCCGGCGTTATGGGTTCGAGCCCCACATCAGGCTCCCCTGCTATGAGCCTGCTTCTTCCTCTCCCACTCCCCCTGCTTGTGTTCCCTCTCTCGCTAGCTGTCTCTATCTCTATCAAATAAATAAATAAAATCTTAAAAAAAAAAAAAAAAGAAAAAAGAAAAGGTACTGGTAGTAAGTGTTTTTGAGATCTCACTTGACTGAAAATGTCTTCATTCTATCCTCAACCTAAGAATTTGATTATGTATAGAGTCCTGGGTTGGAAAATTTTCATAAGAATTCCAAAGGCACTGCTCCTTTGTCTTTCTAGCTTCCAGAATTAATTTTGAGAAGCCTGAAGATATATTGATTCTGGATTTTTTTTTTCCCCAAAGTTGTTGCTGTATTCTCTTCTTCTATTAGGAAGTGTTTTCACATTCTTTGTTTACATAAACATTGAGAATGGACCACCGGCATCATCTTGAGGATGCCTGAGATCACCCCCAGATGCCTGCCAGGGAAGCATCTGAGCACCCTCCTGGGTTCATGGCAAGGAGCTCAAGAACAAACATCCCCAACACCAGTCTGGAGGATACCACAACATTGTTCTAGTGATTATTACTGATTCTTGATACACCTCCCCTAGATCTTGCAGAATCTTTTTGTCCTTGGTGTTCCGACATTTCACAATAATATGCTTTGAAGTTTGTTTCTTTTCAGCTGTTGTACTGGGACCTTGGAATCTAGAAACTCTTATCATTTAGTTATGGAAAATTCTGGATTATTTTGTTGATTTCTTTCTGTTTTCTTTCTTTTTTTAAATCTCAAAATATTTGGATATTGACTTTCTGAACTAGTCTTTATTTTTTTCTCTATTTTCTTTTTTTTTTTGCCTTTTTGGCTCCACTTTCTGGGACAGTTTGTCAATTTTTTTTTTTTAAAAGATCTTATTTATTTGTCAGATAGAGCAAGTACAAGAAGAGGGAGTGGCAGGCTCCCCACTGAGCAAGGAGCCTGATTCAGAACTCAATCCCAGGACCCTGGGATCATGACCTGAGTCGAAGGCAGTTGCTTAACCAACTGAGCCACCCAGGTGTCCCCAGATTTTTAATTCCTAACGTTTATATTGAATTTTAACTTCTGCTACCACTAAAATTCCTAAGAGCTCTTTTGTTCTCTGGGTGTTCCTTAATAAAATAGCATCTTGTTTTTTTATCTTCTTACTTCTCTGAGGATGTATTTTTCTTTTTTCTTTAAGTAAAGTCTACCCCCTAATGTGAGGCTCGAACTCACGACCCCCAGATCAAGAGTCACATGCTCTGCCAACTGAGCCAGCCAGGTGCCCCATCTGAGGATATATTTCTTAACAAAAAAGGTTTCCTTCTTGCACCATCTGTTGTTTTCCTCACGGGGTTTCCCGTTTCTGTTCCTTGTCTTTCATGATAAAAATGTCTCTCAGGTATCTTTCTGATAATCCTCAACTATCCCTTCGTATTTAAGAGTGGGGAAGTCCCCATGTGGCCCACCTTGGATATCCGCCCCTCACTGACCTGAGACCAAGGACATGGCGAACCAGGTTATCAAGTGCAAGACGGCAGTTGCCTGGGAGGCAGGAAAGCCTTTCTCTATAGAGGAGGTGGAAGTGGCACCCCCAAAGGCTCATGAAGTTGGAATTAAGATGATCGCCACTGCAGTTTGCCACGCTTATACCCCGAGTGGGGCTGATCCCCGAGGGGGTTTTCCAGTGATCTTGGGACACGAAGGTGATAGAATCGTGGAAAGTGTTGGCAAAGGATTTACTAAGCTGAAGGCAGGTGATGCTGTCCTCCCACTTTATATCCCACAGTGTGGAGAATGCAAATTTTGTCTAAACACTAAAACAAACCTTTGCCAGAAGATAAGAGTTACTCAAGAGAGAGGATTAATGCCAGATGGTACCAGCAGATTTACTTGCAAAGGCAAGACAAGTCTATATTCCTTGGGAACCAGCACATTTTCTGAATATATAGTCATGGCTGGTATCTCTGTTGCTAAAATTGATTCGTTAGCACCTTTGGATAAAGTCTGCCTTCTGGGTTGTTGTGGCATTTCAACTGGTTTTGGTGCTGCCTTGAACACTGCCAAGGTGGGGCCTGGCTCCACTCGTGCCGTCTTTGGCCTAGGAGGGGTTGGATTGGCGGGTATCATGGGCTGTAAGATGGCTGGTGCAAACCAGATCATTGGTGTGGACATTGATAAAGACGAATTCACAAGGGCCAAGAAGTTTGGAGCCTCCGAATGTATTGACCCCAGGACTTCCGTATACCCGTCCAGGAAGTGCTCACTGAAATGACTGACGGGAAAGTAGACTATTCCTTTGAGTGTGTTGCTTACATGAAGGTCATGAGAGCAGCGCTGGAGGCCTGCCACCAAGGCTGGGGTGGCAGCGTGGTAGTCGGAGCAGCTGCTTTGGGGGAAAAAATCGCCACTCGCCGTTTCGGCTGGTAACAAGACGCATGTGGAAAGGCACTGCCTTTGGAGAATGGAAGTGTGGAAAGTGTCGGATTAGATGCCCAAAAAGATTAAAGTTGATGAATTTGTGACTTACAATCTGTCTTTTGACCAAATTAAGGAAGTCTTTGAAGCATGCAGGAAAGAGCATTCAAACTGTTGTAAAGCTTTAAATTCAGCAGAGAAAACACATCCATCCTTGTACCTAAGTCCTGTGGTCCGACTGGCACAGCTAGACAAGCAGAGAGAAGCTCTTCCAGGGTCACAGCCTCTTAAACTATCTCTACTACCGCTTCTAGAATAACCCACTCTAAGCAATAATATCTTGTGTATAAAATTCATAAATCTCTAATCAAGGACAAGGCTAATACACTCACGAATCTGTTTTCTGAACTCTCTGTCACATGAATAATTGCTCGCTCGTTATGGAATATTCCAACATAATAAAAGTAATTTCTGCAAAAAAAGAAAAAAAGCGGGGAAGTAAAACACAGGTTAGAAGCTGTGTGTGCTGGAGTGGGAGGGGTTGTGGAGCCTCATTGCTGAGGGACTTGGCTGGGTCATTTGTTGAAAAACTGTCAATTTCAACAACCTTTAAGTTTTTTTCTCTTGGGCTCCAAAGACTTTCTATTTTCCAATGATTCTCCAAAGACTTTCCAATTTCCTATTGAGAGAGGGCAGAGAACAGGCACGGAGGGATGGAGAATAGCCTCGGTGTATATCCATTCACATAGTTCTCCTTTTCAACACAACTGTGGCTCTCGACCGTGTCACAATGTACGTTTCAGTTTCTGAGGGTTGGGGTAACAATATACCACACACTGGGTGGCTTAAAACAACAGACATTTACTGTCTCACAGTTCTGGAGCCTAGAAGTCTGAAGTCGCGGTGTCAGCATGGCTGTGCTCTTTCTGAAGGCTCTAGAATGCATTCCATGCCTCCCTCCCACCTTCTGGTGCTTGCCAGCAATCCTTGTCATTCCTCGGCTTGTAGACTTATCACCGCAATCTCTTGTCTTTATGTGGTGTTCTCTTGGTGCCTTCACAATGCCTTCCATGTGTGTGCGTGTCTTCCTCTCTTCTAAGGACAGCAGCTGGGATGGATTTAGGGCCCATCCTCTAAGTGGGTGCTCGCTTTGTTCTGCCCCATGTAATGATTTTAGGACTAAATCGTCGGAAAGGGAATGGGGGGGATATTAAAATATGTCTAAGCTTAGAAAAAACAAGTATGCCCACAAATTCTTCAACGCTATCCCCAACTGAGGTGGAAGCTAATTCCTCTCCCTTGAATAATGTCTGGACTCACTGACTTGCTTCTAACGAATACAATGCATCAGAAGTAAGTGTGACATCTGGGGCCAAGTCATAGAAGGTAATGCAGCTTCCGCTGGACTCTCTGACATATGACTTTGCAGTCCTGAGTTGTCCTGTAAGGCGTCTGGCTACCCTGAAGCCTCCATGCCATAGAAACCACAGACATAGAGAGAGGTGCCCCAAAGATTCCTGAAGGTCCCAGCTCTCAGCTGTTTGAATCTTCCCAGCCCATGTATTGGATACAAGTGAACAACCTATAGAGGGGTTGTTCCCACTAGTCCCAGCCACCATCTGATCACAACTGTACGAGAAACCCTAAGTTCTATCTGAGCCCAGTAAATCCCCAGCACTGTGAAAGATAACATAAATGCTTGATATTGTTTTATACCACTAAGTTTGGCGTGTAGTAATACTGGATTGGAACAGAATAGCAGAAAGGGAGAAGGGGGTGAAGGGGTAAAGGAAGAAGAGAAAGTACGTATCTTTTATAAAAATTTAAAAAATTAAGGATAATGAGATTAAAATATCTCTTTTAAAGATCTTATTTTTAAGTTATCTCTACACCTAACATAGGGCTCAACTCATAATCCTGAGATCAAGAGTCACATGCTCTACTGACTGAGCCAACCAGACACCCCGGAGATTAAAATATTTAAGAGAACTTACAAACATGCCAGGGAACTTGATGGTACCTGAAAGACTTCTTTCATATGGGCTAGGAAACTCAATTTCTCTTGAAGTTGATAGAGAAGGGTAACTATTTCATGCTTATCTCTGCTCAGTATTTTCCCTCGTAGGATGACAACAGAAGAAAACTGCAATCTACGTTGTATACTGTAAGATAAACATTGTAAAATTCAAGTGTTTTGCTGCGTATGTTACATACCTTCAGGAAAAAATACCTGGTTCTTCTATCTTGAGGGCGGTAAGTTAGGATGGTTTCTGTTGTGACACAAAATCCAACTCAAATTGACTTGCAAAATAGGCAGTTTACTGGCTCACAGATCAACCCAGCGGTGGGGCTAGTTAACTTGCTGCAGTTTATGCAATGTCTTGCAGACTTTTCTCTTAGCTTTGTTGGGGTCATCCTCAAGCTCTACAAAGTTATTTACGAACGACAGGAATCCCCCCTAAGGGACAAATTTTAGGAGTATGATCAGTCTAAAGAAAGAGAACGCTCAATCTCAATTTAGCGATTTGCCATTGATGAGAGCCGCTGCTTTCTACAGAGTAACTCCCTCTGAACCAGGACCACTGAGCTCACCTTGGCCAAGGAAACGTGTAAACCCTGCATGCTGGTCACTCACCAGACTGGGATTTACTAGCAAAATAGCAAAAGAGTGAGGGGAATTTAAGGGAGTATCATTAGAGAGAGGAGTGTGGCAAAGGGCAGGGATTACCTTAAGTCTAGTCTCTCAGGCAGGGAACAGCAGAAGATACAATTTCTTGGGGCTGAGTAGAAGGTGCAGCAAATCGGATTAGGCAATGGTGGAATGAATCCTCCCATGGGGCAATACTATCATTAAAAAAAAAATTAAAAGATTTCGGGGACACCTGGCTGGCTCAGTCAGAAGAGCACACAACTCTCGATCTTGGGGTTGTGAGTTCAAGCCCCATGCTGGGTGCAGAGATTACTTAAGTAAAGTAGGTAAAATAAAAACTTAAAAAATAAAAGATTGCAATACTTGGTGCTCATGGCAAGTTATGACCTTAAACCAGGAACCCTCTGCTCCCAAGGGTGGTATTCTCTCTCCTCCATTAAAAACTTGGAGTAACATTGTTTTAACACTCCCATCTTACTCCCTCCTGCAGTAATGGGCTTCATTGTTGTTTAGTTTTTATTTCATAATCATAAAGTTAACTGCATTACGGCTAGACTTGGGATAAGGAAAACCTGGAACCCAAAGAGCACAAAGTGAGAGCACAAGGATTACAGGAGACTGCAAATATTTTTTCTGAATGGGGCAGTAATCTTTTACACTTGTTAACTGCTGACAAACAGAGGGTTGGAACACAACTCTGGTGCTACACTACTGAACACCTGGATGACTTCCTAGCTAGGCAACTTCAACAAGTTACAAGTCTGTGCAGGGAACAACAGTACCTACCTTCCCAAGGTTGTTGTGGGATCAAATGACTTTTTGATTCCTCTAAGTTTAGTTCATCTACCTAATGTGCTTAGAACAGGGGTCAGCACATATTAAGCTTTATGAAACTGTTTGTTATGTATGATGATGATGATGGATAACAGAGATGGAGCCATTGTATTCTGGAAGTCTTGCTTGGTAATCCAACAAATTTGTTTAGAAATACCCCTTTATTTGGAAATATATAAACTAAAAGTTTCCAACTTCTTGTACATGTTAAAAACTTTCAATAAAGATCTTTTGGATACAAAATATGTTCTAGTGGTTCAACATTAATTCTATGATATAATATTATTCTAATATCATACTTCTTTTGAAAGCCTAGTTTTTTTTAAATGGCAAAAAAAAAAAAACCCCACCACGCTGAAAGTTTTTATTTTAAAGCTAAAATGTACAAATATAACAGTCCACACTCTACAATAAACATTTAACCACTGATGATTTCCTTAAGATGCTGTTCTCCCTCACAGTTCAGATGTCTCATCTTCTGTGAAAGTCCAGCTTGCCTTCCTCTCTCCCCACCAAGTTCATCTGTCTTTTTAGAAGTCTTGCCGGATGTTTTCTTTGTTTGCCTCTCCATGCTGTTGTTTCATTTGAAAGATTTCATTTTCTAATTGCACAATAGTCCTTTCAATCTCATAATTCTTACTGACCAGGGACACCCAACTAGAAAAGTAAAAAAAAAAAAAAAAAAAGGTAAAATTACTCAATATAAAATTTCTCTTAGAATATTTTACCATATACACGTTTTCAGCCAGGGTCATAATGTGAACCTTCACTTCTAACTTTCCATTTTAAAAAACAGGCACAATGAGGGGAAGGGGGTGAAGGGCACATAGGATTCTAGCTGTACTGGGTGCCTGGGCGGCTCAGTCGGTTAAGGATCCGCTTTTGGCTCAGGTCATGACCTCAGAGTCGTGAGACTGAGCCCCGCGCCAGGCTCCATGCTGAGTCTGCTTAAGATTCTCTCCCTCTCCCTGCTCGAGCTCTCTCTAAAATAAATAAATAAAATCTTAAAAAAAGATTCTAGCTGTATTATCTGTTATAAATTAATGTGAATCTACTATTATTTCAAATTAAAACAATTTTAAAAACCAAATTAGAAATAGTTGGAGATTGGACAAGGTGATGGAAGATTACATTTAACGGGATTAACATAAAAGGAGAAAAAAACAGGGCAGAGGCAATAGTTAAAAATGGTGGAGAAATTTCTAGAACAAGAGAAAATTCCACAGATCGAAGTAGCCTTCCCCTTTCCCCTGAAAAATAAGGACAAATGAAAAGAAATACTCATGTATATCTGGGAGATTATATTAGCTTGAAGAAAAATGTGAAAAGATGAATAGACTGATTCACGTGGAATACATGGAGGTGGAGAAGGTCGAACAAGGAGAAAGATGTGGGGGAGGAAGAAGGGAAATAGCAAAGCAAAAAAGAGAACTGATACAAAATTCATGATTATAGGGATTCATATAAACTTATCTATGCATATGAAGAACATTCTTTTTTTTAAAGATTTGTATTATTTGAGAGAGTGAGAGAGAGCGTGGGGGGAGGGGCAGAGGGAGCAGACTCCCCTCTGAGCAGGGAGCCCAATGCAGGACTCGATCCCAGGACCCTGAGATCATGACCTGAGCCGAAGGCAGACGCGTGACCGACTGAGCCACCCAGGTGTTCCTGAAGAACATTTTAAAAGTAAAATAATAAACAAAGGAAAAAAACCTGAGACGCAAATGATCAAAGTATGAAATCTCCCTCCCTCGTGAGTTAAAAAATAGATTTTTTTCCTTTTAAATGGAGAGTGTAAGTAGAATCCTATTCAGAGCAGAAATACTGAACTGAACACAGGGTGTTCTCAGACCAGAATTCAGTGACAGTGGTTCCGTCATTCTCACTGCTTTCCAGGCCCACACATCAGAGACAGGCAGAGGCAGCGAAGAGCAGGATTCAGGAAAACAGCATTTCTGTGACACTTGTGGCATCCCTTTTGAATACTGTTGAATCATACTGTAAAATCCTGACCTTAAAATGTGCTAAGTGATTTAAAAGATGATGGAAGTGAAGATACTCACGTTGACTCCATTTCCCTTAATTTAGATCCAGCTGTGAGCTGCATGTTCTTTCGCTGCCAGTTTAAGTCTTGAATATGTTTCCTGTAAAAAATTATTTATACAACCCACCTACATTTTAACATAAGACTGAAATCAACAGCAAAATCTACAATCAACGTAATATATCTTTAATCCCTTGAGAAGAACAGATGTATACAGTAATAGACTAATTCCAGGAATTAACTTTCTTCTATTCTTCAATGACAAATTTCATAAAGCAAGCTCACCATGAAAAATTAAACACATACGCATACATGCACACACAGAGATTAAAAAGCAGAAGCCCCTCCTCCCATGTGCTTCCCCTTCTAATTACTGTTCAGTTTTTGGTGGATGTTTTCCCAAATTCCTTTCTATATGTGTATGTGCAAGTAGAGATTAATTTTTTTAAGTAATCTCTATGCCCAATGTGGGGTTCAAGCTCACCACCCCAAGATCAAGAGTTGCATGCTCTACCGACTGAGTCAGCCAGGTACCCCGAGATGAATTTTTTTCACATAAATCAGGTTATACATGTTGTTCCGCAACATTTTCTCCTAAAAGTGCCTTTTCAATGTCTGCAGATCTGCAAACTGCAAACGACCTGGTAGAGATGCTGCCAGACACTACGTCTATTTGTCCTCCACTCCAGCATGGCAAACCCAGCACTGGATGCTGGAGAGAGTGGATCATCAAGTATTACTCTCCTATGACTACAGCCATTGGTTCCTTTCTCTTCTCGTTCTGTTTATTAAGATTCAGCTAAACTTTACTATAAAATAAGAGGAAAATAGAGGCACCTGGCTGGCTCAGTCAGAAGAACCTGTGACTCTTGATCTTGGGGTTGTGAGGTCAAGCCCCACATTGGATGTAGAGATTACTTAAAAATAAAATAAAATAAAATAATAAAATAAAATAGAAGGAAAAAACAACTTACCTTAACTTCTGGAGCTCTTTCTGTGCATGTTCAATCATATGAACTAGATTTCTAAGGAAGGAAAAGAGGAAAATCAGATTAATATACATTAAAATTTAATAATACCAACTAAAAGTGAGCTATCTAGTTGATACAAGTTCCAGTTCTTCCGCTATTGAGCTCTGTGCCAAATACCACGTGAGATACTCTATGCATATTAGCTACTTTAATTCCCCTAAGAATTCTCTGAGGTAGGAATGATTACCCCTATTTTACATACAAGGACATTAAAAGCTTAGAAAAATTAAGTAACTTGGTCAAGATAACACAGATGAATGTCAGATTCAATTCCACTTCAGGTCTTTTAACTTCTCAAGACCAACCAGTTTACCGACACTCTGACTTCCTGTACCTAGGTCACTTCTTAAACTGTCATACTTTTCATGGAGAACATGGAAAATAACTCATATGAATGTATTCATTCAAATCTCTTATTATCTCCATATTTCTGTACCTACATTTATCCTGCCATTCTCCCCTCCTGTCTACTGCTAACAGAGAGAGAAGAGAAAACTGGAAGGCTGGAGACTGTGATTCAAGTGCAAGCTGGCCCTCACTGGCACAGGGGAAAAGCTGAGCAGGAGTGCCATGTTATTACTGTTATTAGAGAAGTGATTCAAGGGTAGAGGCCACCCTTCCCTGCCCTTAAATAACAGCTTTACTGAGATGTAATTCTCACAACCATATCAATTTCCTCTTAAGGCAGTAGAGAATCACCTTCAGGGTCCATTTCAACCACATCGGCCTTACTATTCTAGATCCACTATCGTTTCCTGGTTTTCATGATTCAATATTTTGCTTTTCCCCTAAGTTATTCTTCTATCTCTACTGACTGATTTTTTTCTCACTAACTGCAATTCTCTGAAGATTCAGTCTTCAAACAGCTGTGTCTCTCCGGGCTTATCTAAAGCTCATCCCCCTTTCCTTGATTTCTAAGATCACTCCACGTTCCTGAGGACCAGTAAGCTTGGTACTCTAGTCCTGACCTCTGACCTTTAATAGGTAGTTTCCCTTTGAATGACCTCTTCCTGAAAGCCCAGTTTCTTCTTCTTCCTTTCATCCTCCATGAGTACAAGTATACCTCAGAGATACTGTGGGTTTGGTTTCGGACCATGTAATAAAGCAAGTATACCAATAAAGCAAATCAAATGAATTTGTTCTCCAGTGAATATAAAAGTTGTTTATACTATACTGTAGTCTTTTAAGTGTGTAACAGCATTATGTGTTAAAAAAAATGTACTTGCCTTAATTAAAAAATACTTCATAATTAAATACTGCTAACCACTGTTCTGAGTTTTCAGTGAGTCGTAATCACTGATCACAGATCACTGTAACAAAGATAATGGAAAAGTTTGAAATACTGAGAGAATTACTAAGATGTGACAGAGATAGGAAGTGACCAAATGCCATTGGAAAATGGTGCCAACAGACTTGCTGAGGCAAGGCTGCCACAAATTTTCAATCTGTAAAAAATGTAATACAGCAAAGTGTAATAAAATGAGGTATGCCCATATACAGGTCCCTCCTCAAGCACTGTGAACATATTTTTTTTAAAACTTACAGCACTGCATCATGGGAGTTAGAAGACTTGTGTTTTAGTCCCAGCTCCGCCCTAAAAAGCTGTGTGTCCTTGAATGAGTCACTTGACATAAATGAGGCTAAGCCTGTTTATCCTTAAAAACAAGGGCTGACCTCGAAGGTTTCCCTTTAATTGCAAGTACATAATTCTCTCAATTATGAAAATTTTTTTTAAAGCTGTCATGAACCAAGACCTACTTAGAGCTAAAAGCTCTCTGCCCAGCATGTTTGATGTCCTCAAATCCTTTCACAAGGAAAGAAAACTTACTTTAATAAGATGGGAAGACAAAGACGTGGCTGAGAGTAGAGCCTTACATAAACTGAATTTGGGTAGACTAGGTAAAGGCATTCTAGGAGGCGGCGAGGCATGAGTAAAGGCCTAGGGTCAGAGTTATTATCATCATAAGAGAGAGGATTCCTCTGGCTAGAGTGAAAGCCTACCACTGAGATACACAGCCTTTTGCCTTGAACACCATGTTAAATAGTCTGGACTTTACCTTGCAACAAATGGGAAATTATTAAAGATTTCTAGGCAAGTTGAAAGCAATGTTTTCTTCAATGTATTATTTTTTTCCCCCTGCATCTATGCTCTCTTCCCTTCTTGGGAGTGTTCTCTCTCTCTTCTAAATGTCCAAAGCCCACCATTTCTTTTTTTTTGAAGATTTATTTAATTTTACAGAAAGAGAGCATGGGGGGAGAGGGGGAGAGGGAGAGAAAG
Organism: Ailuropoda melanoleuca; assembly: GCF_002007445.2. Taxonomy (NCBI): domain Eukaryota; kingdom Metazoa; phylum Chordata; class Mammalia; order Carnivora; family Ursidae; genus Ailuropoda; species Ailuropoda melanoleuca. The sequence continues at coordinate 80,916,611 of NC_048219.1, forward strand.
AATTTCAAGCAGACTCCCTGCTGAGCAAAGAGCCCGAGATGGGACTCAATCTCAGTACCCTGAGATCACGACCTGAGCCAAAATCAAAGTCAGATGCCTAACAACTGAGCCACCAAGGTGCCCCCAAATCTCACCATTTTTTAAATTCTTTTTTTTTTGGTGACCTTAATTCTTAACATTCTTTCTGTGGATGTCTGTAGTTTATGGAGCACAGCACAAAATATAGCATGTGCCCCCATAGTGCTAAAAAGAGACTACTGGTTATCTGGTGTAGAGATATCTTGTCTCCTCAACTAGGTAGAGCTTCCTGAGGACAAAGATCAGATTTTTCCACTTTGTAAAATATGGACCTTTTTTTTTTTTTTTTAAAGATTTTATTTATTCGACAGAGAGAGAGATAGCCAGCAAGAGAGGGAACACAAGCAGGGGGAATGGGAGAGGAAGAAGCAGGCTCCCAGCGGAGGAGCCTGATGTGGGGCTCGATCCCATAACACCGGGATCACAGCCTGAGCCGAAGGCAGACGCTCAACCGTTGTGCCACCCAGGCGCCCCTGGACCTTTTTTTTTTTTTTTAACACTTTTTTTTTTATTAATCTGTTTCTTAATCCTCCCAACCCCATTTTTCCTTTATCTCCCTTGCAACATATTCACAAAAGTAATGGAACTGTTTATGCTGTAGTTTCTCAAATTCTGGATTTTGCCCCTGGGTCCCTACATGGCCAAAGAAATTTAAAACATATTTCTGAAAAATTGAGAAAAGATATTTATCAATTTGTGATTTTGCTTTATTATTCCAGGAAACAAACTCTAGCAAATAGTTTGATGCAGTGTCATGAGGTTCAGTGGCTTTTTCTCCTTTAACTGTTAAACTCCTCAAACTATTAAACTGTTAATACAGACTCAGGGGATTTTAGGGCTCAAAGGCATCACAGACATCATCTAACCACCAAATTTTACAACAAAGAAAATCGAGCCCTAGATAGATAACAGAACCTAAAGCTAGTTACATGGAACAGAAAGAGGAGCTCAGTGGCTTGTGTGGGCACCTTGCTTCCCATGTTAATTCCCTACTTACAGTCAATTCTCATGATTTGCAGATTCTGTACTTGTGAACTTACCTACTCACTCAAAGGTATTTGTAACCCCAAAATCAATACTGCGGCATTCTGAGATCACTCACAGCATGCGCAGAGCAGTGCAAACTCTAAGTTGTTGCATGTGTAGATTCTCAGCCGGATTGGGGCAAGGAGGCACTCTGACTTATTGCTTCAGGTCTCATACAGAGATGACCAAAGGACGGAATTTAATTTCCAACTCTGCCAAATTACTTAACACTTCTGAACTTTGTTTTCCCGTTTACAAAATGAAGATAACAAATCTTCCAGGAAGAGCTGTCTTTAGGATTTAAAGTTATAGTCTATATAAGATGTGTATATACACATACATTATTTCCACCAAGAAAAATGGTACAATATTTGCTAATTCAGTATTCAAGGGCACTTTATAGAACATAACATGCAACTAATAAGAATCGACTGTATGAGCACTCCCCCACATTAAGGATTACATTCCACCATGTTGTGATTTGTGAATCAGACCTCAGAACTCACTTAATTACAATATTACACAACAAATGTATTTAGGTTTGGGTCCCCTCTGTACCCTTGGAGGTGGGTCCCAAAGCAATGGCTTTTCATATGGGTTTAGTAGTTCTAGGACAAGATCCCAAATGAAAGCCCACTATACTATTTTTATCCCAATTCCCACATTTTTTTTTTAAAGATTTATTTATTTGAGAGAGAGAGTGCGTGTGCGACTGAGCAAGCAGGCAGAAGGGTAGAGGAAGAGAATCTTCAAGCAGACTCCATGCTGAGCATGGAGACTGACATGGGGGTTGATCCCATGACCCTGAGCTGAAATCAAGAGTCAAGACGCTTAACTGACTGAGCCACCCAGGCACCCCTTCCCATATTAAAAAAAAAATACCAAAGCTGTGGGTGGGATGGGTTTAAGAAGAACAAAAAGCTTCTTACTCATTATATACTTTCCAGGCATTGCATCCATGCTGTGACATTAGTTCCAGATTCTCAATTCGAACTGCCTGATGCTCTAACTGGGCCATAGAATTGTTTACACATTCTTGCCACGCGGTAATGTCATTTTTCTGACCCGAGGAAGGGGCTGGAAGTTCGTATCTGAAATTAAACAAAAATGAAATGAAACTGCATATTCCCCTAAATCTTCCCTTCCTTCCAACAGAATGCCTCACAGGTTTATGCACAATGTAAAACCCAAGGAAGACTGAAGATCAGATCAGACTGCACAATAATAAGAACCTATTTATCCTAGGAAACAATTCCTTTACGAATAAGATTCAATACCATTATATACAGTAACAAAAAATTATTTCAATGTGAACTGATTCAATAAACTATAGTATATTCATATAAAGGACTGTTAAATTAGCTACTGAATGATGCTACTGACTACTTAAAGCACTAACATGTTCGTGACAGATTAGGAGAAAAAAGCAGGACACAAAAAAACCCTATGGTATCATTTTTGTAAAACACACTTACATTCACCCAACATCCCACCCACACACCCACGCCATTCTAGAGAAAAAAATGGTAAGGGATAAAATAATTCTTTGCATTTGGACCTCACTCTATTCTCTCTCTTCACACTACACAGTCCTTCAACACTGCTGATATAGCCAGTAAGTACACTCTTCATAAATCTCAGCTCATTATTGATGAGTTACTACAAACTAAGTTTTAATTTCCATTTTAATATTTTGACTAGATACTGTAAAAACTCCACATTATTCCTATGTACAACTGAGGGGTATGCAACTGGGATCAAGAAGTGATAAACCAGGGGCACCTGGGTGGCTTAGTTGGTTAAGCATCCAACTCTTGATTTTGGCTCAGGTTATGATCTCAGTCAGGGTTGTGAGATCAATTCCCTGAGTCCCCGTGTCAGGCTCCACACCGGGCGTGGAGCTTGCTGAAGATTCTCTCTCTCTCTTTAAAAAAAAAAAAAAAAGTGACAAACCATTTTGTTTAAAAAAAAAAAAAAAAAGCTTTACACATACACCATAAACATGGCAGTTTTCAAACTTCTGATTATAGCCCACGGTAAGAAATATCTGTGATCCAGTACACAAATACACATAGCTCAAAAAAAGTTCCATACAACAGGGACGCCTGGGTGGCTCAGTCAGTTAACCATCTGCCTTCGACTCAGGTCATGATCCCAGGGTCCTGGGATCCAGTCCCACGTCAGGCTCCTTCCTCGGCAGGGAGTCTGCTTCTCCCTGTGCCTGCTGCACCCCCTGCTTGCGTCCGCGCGCTCTCTCTCTGACAAATAAATAAGATCTTAAAAAAAGAAGTTTCACAAAACAATAGTCACCTTTACATGCAGTATATTCTGGTATTTTCTTTTCTATTTCCTTAAAAAAGTGCTGTGAGAACTAAGTTTCCTCCATGATCCACTGCTTAGTGGGTCATTACTTCTGCTGTGAGACATACCGCCATAAAGGAGTTACTGTCACGAATATCTACAGAGCAGAAGCACCTGGAAATGAAGAACTGAGGAATCCTGGAACTTCTGTCTTTATCACTCAGGCTAGACAGGAAATGGAGCACAAGAAAGATATCCTCTGGGTCTACAGACTCAAATCCCTCTTCTATTACATCTGCTGAGAGGACAGACCTACTGTGAATGTGGTCCTGTCTCAAAGGACTCTGCTCTGACGGACTACGTAGTGGTTCTCATAATTCCATAGTTATCTTGAAGTTGAAAGGGATCTCAGATTTGTTAAGGAATCGAATTCTCCATTTTAGAGAAAGTAACAAAGGATGTTTGGAGTTTTTTTTCCTTGAGAGAGAAGTAGTTTTGTAGTAAAGAGGCACAGAAGGGAAGACAGTGGAACCAAAGCCAAACTATCCGGGCACTCTGTGTTTACTAAGGTTCTGTGTCAGAGTGAATCAGGGATCATTATAAACCATAACATGGTTTCAGCTAGACAGGTGATCAGTGAAGAACCAGATGTCTAATCAGGAACATTTCCTTGAAGATGCTTTTTTCTTCTTTTTTTGAGATTTATTTATTTATTTGAGAGAGGGACCGAGTGAGCATGAGCAGGGCTCAATCTCATCATCCCAAGATCACGATCCAAGTCGAAACTAAGAGTCAGATGTTCAACCGACTATGGCACCCAGGTGCCCCTCCTTGAAAATTCTTAAAAACATGAACTTCGTTACAATTGCCGTTCCTGTTGTTGGATTTTACAATATTTTGCATTTTTGTTTTTGTTTTTTTTTTTTAAAGAGAGGGCACATACTTGTGTCAGTGGGGGAGGGGGCAGGGAGGGCAGAGGGAGAGGGAAAGGGAGACTCTTAGGCAAGCTTCACACTCAGCATGGAGTCTCAAGCAGGGAACTGATCACACAACCCTAAGATCATGACCTGAGCCAAAATCAAGAGTGGGATGCTTAACCAACTGAGCCACCCAGGCGCTCCTATTCTGTCTTTTCAAATAATAGTGCAAATATATCTGGACATTAACAAGGATTATAGGAACCACTATTATATGAAGAAACATAAACATAAAAATCAGACAAGAATTTTTTCTTTTCCACATTTTAAAAGCTATAGCAGTTTTACTAGTGACTTAAAATTAAACAATGATTTGGGTCCAGCTAAAACCAGAAATACAACTTACCGTTTCATACTGAGTAATTCTATTGGTTGTCGAGCAGCCAGTCTTTCAAATTCATTTCTCATTATGTCGGTCTAATTGGGGGAAAGAATTATTTCCAAAATCATATTGACATATTGCAATTAATAACCACCAAATAATGAATCTAACCTATTTAAATATTTCTTTAGCTATCCGTTAAAATGGATCATTTCCAAAAAAATTAAAAAGATAAAACAAAATGGATCATTTCCCTTCCCACCAAGTCTTCTCTGGGTTAAATGCTCTCGAGGATCAGAACACACACACCTCATATATAAAAAGACCCATAGAGAAAAGCATTATTCCTAGATAGTGGCTTTCAGTCCCAGCAGCACATAAAAATCAACTGGAAGCTTTGAAAACAATTTCATTTCCAGCCACATCTTACCCCTCTCTCCCATTCCGATTTAATTGTTCTGAGGTGGAGACTGGATGTGACTATAACTTGTTTTTAACTCAGCAGTTGAATGTATAGTGAAGCCAGTGTTGAGGACCATGGATCTACGTATTCACCGGGGGTGGGGGAAGGGAGGAGAGGACTTGGACATAAAATAATCTGCTTTAGGGCTTTTCACACTTCACTCTTTGTAAAGAATGAGAAATGGGGAAGGGGTGAAAGAAACTGGTTCTGCTATCTGCTCTAACAATTGTATGATTTATTATTATTTTTTAAAGATTTTATTTATTCATTTGAGAGAGAGGAAGAGCACACAAGCAAGGGGAGCAGCAGGCAGAGGGAGAGGGAGCAACAGGCTCCCCACTGAGCAGGAAGCCCAATGCAGGGCTTGATCCCAGGACCCTGGGACCATGACCTGAGCCAAAGGCAGAGGCTCAATGGACTGAGCCACCCAGGTGCCCCACAATTGTACGATTTAAAAAATACATGGTAAAAAAAGTAAAAAAAAAAAAAAAAAAAAAAAAAAAAAAAAAAAAAAAAGTTAAAAAAATACATGATAAAGCTCTACTTCTTTAGGTTCAAGTTTTGGTCAATATCCTATTCCATTTCTGTTCTGCACATTTCCTGGCCTGAGTATAAAGAACTGCTTAAGTATTCATTTACAGTAGTATTTCAGTCAACCTGTGTAATTTCAATCTTCTGATGGTTTCAACTATATTAACAATTAGACTAAAAAGTTAAGACAGTCCCCCAATTCCTGGCTAGAATAGTTAAATGAATTAATGGAAAAGAAGTTTCAAAAGCAATTTGAGGAGTGGTTAAGGTCTTGGGCAAATTAGCTTCTCTAAGCTGCAGTTTTCCCATTTAAAAAATTAGGATAATAAACATATATTTATATAGTTCACAGGGCTGTTTTCCAGACTGAGATGGTGAGCCCAGGTCATTACCAATTCCTATTTTGAAAAAGGGTTAAATGATCAATTATAAAGATAGGAGGCATACATTGTATTTAAGAGAGCTAAAAGGAAAACTGGTTCAAATATTTAAAAGTTTGTGACTGAATGCAGTTATCTGAAATTTTCGGGAGCCAATCTGGTCAGGAAACATTACTGTACTGTACTTACTTCTTAATGTGGTACCATTTATATCTGAGTAACATTTAGCAAACGTATGGGAAAACGACATATCCTAGGAACATCTTCCTCCTATTTAAAACTTAACCGACACTTTTTTCATGTTACTTCAATATAAATACTGCGTTTTAGTAACAGAACTCTTTCATTAAATACCTGTAATGGGAAAAAAACCCAAATACTAAAATGCCTATTAATTTAGAGATGATATTTTACATTTAGCTGATTACACCCTAAGTAATATCTTGGGTGCACTTCTAGGCTAAATATTTAACTAGCATTTTACTTATAATTGGTTTGTCACTTCAGTCATCCACATACCTTCGGTAATTATCTAGGCTGTGATACAAATGCCGCCCTCCAGCGGTTCTCAGGAGCCTAGGCTCATATATATTAAAAATTCCTCATCACTTGTTTTAGAGTAGACCTTAGAGAGTAGAGGATGCCTTTGAGAATTTACGCAAGCAGCCGATCGCTGAAAAACGTATACCTAATTTTTGCGCTGACAGGTAGTTCGCGAAGCCCCAGAATGTCCTTCAGTGGGTCTCAGAAAAAGAACGCCGGAGAAGGCGTACCTAGCTGTTTTCAATTGACCGGTAACACCTACACAATACAGTAAGAAGTAGCTAAGCAAGCAATAGTTAAAGCCAGAATTTAAAATGCATTTTTACGTGGCTAAGACTCTCAATCCAAAATAAAGATTCACAGGATCCTGGATCATACGGTGGCCTCAAGACATCACACTTACTTCAAAAGCTGAATAATCCGGGGCTGTCAGGTAACTCAGGTAGTTCTTGGTAGGTCGGTATCGGCGAGTTTCCTCCTCCACCAGCGCCGCAGCCTAGGAACGAGAACAGGGGTCAGGGTAGCAACTTGTAAGGTGCTTCTTCCAGCACTAAGGGCCCGAGAGCGCTGAGTCAGCTACCCGGCCCGAACTCACCGCTTCCCGCACACCGGGCGCTTCGTAACCTTGGTCAAAATACGGCAGCGCATCTACCACAACCTCTCCGGCAACTAAGCCTGTGCCCGCCATTCTCAGGCTTTCCTAAATTTTGAGTCTGCGCAGACTCAGGCCCATTTCATTACGCCTGCGTTCGCACTGATGTAATTATACGCCGCTTGCGCGTTGGCTCTGGCGCACGCTCAGTTGTCAATTCTGAAGGCGCCCTCGCAGAGCTACTAGGAAGTGCCCGGCCATTTTGTTTTGGTCGGACGTGACGTCACGTCGCGTGTTCCCCGAATCAGCGAAACGTCTCCATTTCCTGCCCCTTAATGTGCTCCGCTTTTTTGCCTCCGCCCCGCAGCAATTCGGAGGGGAATTGGGACTTTTAGTTCCCTGCAGGAAGCTGGTATCTAGAAGGGCAATGCTTTACAATTCTTGGAGAAAACTGGCAGCAGGATTTGGCAGGGAGAGAGATACTGGTTTCCCACTCACCTAACCTTTCACCTACAACCCTTAACTTTTACTCTTTATGGCGGTTTTTCTCTCCCCTTGCGCTACTTGCTGTACCCCCCACTATTCTTAGTTCTGAGAACACTTGCATTGGATAAATGCAGTTATTTCAGATTCTGGAAGTCGGCGCCAGTCGCCAGTTAAAATTGCGAAGCTTTAGGGTCTTCGTAACAAAAGGAACCTGATCTTTTCCTCCATGGTGAGATTAAAAACTGCCCACCAACTCCAGCTTCAACAAAATCCTGTCATTTTGCCTTCGGGGCGTAAATAAAGCCCACTCATTTGCCTTTAGGACTCCCGGAAATAGACTAGTGTTCCTCGTTGCCTCCCAACCACTCCTGCTGCTGCCGGGGCGCCGGCTCTGGTCTGTGTCCCCAGCTCCCTTTCACTAAGCGGGCCAAGGCCAAATAAGGTAGTCGGACTACATACTCTGCCGGTGTATGCGACCTAGACCCAGGCTTTGTCTGCCAACAGCCTGGTAAAGTTGGCCACGGTTATTAAGTCGGGTTAGTCTACCATTGATTCGGATTGTCTTTTAACATTATCATTAGATAAATGTGCTAATGATAGAATTAAGCGAAGTAGAAGATCTCTGCATCTTAAGCAACTTTATTTAAAGTTCTCCGAGATCCATGGATTTTTGTGTTTATTCATTAAAAGATCTGTAAACAACATTTTATACAAATCTTGAGCAACTCTTACAAATATGTCCAGAACTCATAATACTTTACAAAAACAAAATAAAACAGACCTAAAAAAAGGAAGCAGCTTCAGTTCACGCGGATAAAATAAGACCCCCATCCCTGAAGCAAAGGTCTCCTCACAGAGGGACGGTCAGGATTCACCGCCGTAAGACCTCCTACCCCCGTTTTATAAACAATTCCCAAGTACAAATTCTTCCCTCAGGGTTGGAGTGGCAAATGGAGAGATGTCTGGTAAAAGCCCCACTGGGGTAAGATGCTTAATAAACATTTTTTTTTAACAAGACATAGGCTCAGTTCTATTTTCTAGACCCCTAAGAACTATGTAGCACCGGTCTTAAATGGGGTCTGCTTCAGATTCATTCACACACACTTGAATGGGTTGTAATGACAATACTGTACAACTCAAAAAACTGTATCATAATACAACTTACAAGGTTTTGTTAAGTTTGAATAAATATTTTTATGCCAGTTAAAACCATCAGCAGGAATTGAAGAAAACAAACTGACATCTGCTATAACATACATCAATCAAAATTACACCATCACTGATAAGTTCCTCCTTCTAATCACTACTACTATTTTAGATACTAAGGGTCAGGGTGATTATATAGTGAGGGCCCAAGGAATGTTCATAGTCTGAGTCCAATTTAATTAGGGCAAAAAACTCCAACAATTCTAAGGGAACCAAAAAAGAGTCTCATCTAGGCACCAATAGTTTGAAGTCCTTTATCCTCAGAGCTGAAAATGGGTCTGGTACCCTTCAGCTTAAAAGAAAACTTTTTAAATAGCTATAATCCCACAGAGCTCAAATTCCCATCTGCAGGACTAACCAACTTTCTCTGTGCTCATGAGTGGAGAGTCGTGGCTTCAGTTCTGGCTCTGTTGTATAACTTTGGGCAAGTTACTTAACCTTTTTGAATTCCAGTTTCTTCATTAATAAAATGGAGAAGCAAGTATTTCATGAAGTTGACTTAAAGACTGAATAAGATGACATACATGTATCATCACACATGACACATGGGGGACACTAAGAAAAGGGAGGTTCTCATGACCTTGAAAGGATATTTTCCTGTTAGCTAGAACCCCGTGAAGTTTAATGTTGACAAGCTATTCAAGTGCCAAGTGGAGGAGGACCTACGAGGTGTCTACTTGTATAAGATACTCACTAACAGTGTTAATAAATAGGGCTTCCATCTAAGTGAGATTCCCCCAGACAGAACATTAGACGAAAACACAAAAACTGGAGATACATGATGAGTGTATTCCCTAGCTCAGCTCAAACAACCCATAGGTTTCAAGCTGCCGTGGTATTTCAGTGATGAGAATGATGGGTGTAGGATGTGTTCCACACTTCTATCATGCTTCCTTGGTACCTTCAACTCAGCATTTCTCTCACTGTGCTCATTTCTGAGCTGTTTTCTTTTTTAAAATGCAACACCAAATCTTTCCCTAGTAAAAGACAAGTGCCTTCACAGACTAAGCACATAACACAAGGAATGAGCCCAAGAATCAAACAGAAAAGGCCACTGGAAAAAAAAAAAATCAACCAGCTGGAGGCAGAGTAATGAGAACATTGGTTCCAGACTTCTCCCAACAATCCTCCAGTGATTCCTACAGCAGCAACGGGAGAATCCTCCTCCAAGGACCTGGCCTGCTTTGTGACCTTTTCAACTTTCCAGGATTTCGTAGGCTACTTCAGGGCATCCTGACTCTTGGAGAAGTATTTTCTTTGGCACTTTCTGTTCTATTTAAGATGGAGACAGTCAATCAACGATTTCATTTCTTCTGCAGAAATTTCATTTTACTTCCTAAAGGGAGAAAGAAGTAGAGTGAACTCTCATTAGTTTGTATTTATTTATTGTATATTATTTGAGGCAAGGGATTAACAACTTAGTCATCCAGGAGTAACAACAACAGCCCAGGAGTAAGCTGCCATGTCAAGCTAGCAGGTGATGTGTTTAACTACCAAACAAATAAACAAAACCCATGTGTCTAACTGTAGAGGTAGAAGAGAACTCAGACATCACCTAATCCAGTGACTTTCAATCTTGACTACAGGTTAAAATTGCTTGGCCTGATCCCCAGAGATTTCTTGGGGCCTGGCGTGGGGAAAATTTTCATTTATGTTCCCTAGAGATTAAAATATTGTAGTCGCGGGGCACCTGGGTGGCACAGCGGTTAAGCGTCTGCCGTCGGCTCAGGGAGTGATCCCGGCATTATGGGATCGAGCCCCACATCAGGCTCCTCCGCTATGAGCCTGCTTCTTCCTCTCCCACTCCCCCTGCTGTGTTCCCTCTCTCGCTGGCTGTCTCTATCTCTGTCGAATAAATAAATAAATAAATAAAATCTTTAAAAAAATAAATAAAATAAAATAAAATATTGTAGTCGGAGTTCAGGACCACGGATTTGATCTAACCTCACGGTATAAAGATGAAATAACAGCCCAAGGCATACAGCTAGTTAAAGACAAGGCCTAATTTTAATTAGGGGCATATATTTCTTTTTTCTTTTTGTATTGAAGTATAATTGACATACAATGTCCTATTAGATTCAGGTGTACATCATAGTGGTTTGATATTTTTATACACTACAAAATGATCCCTATGATAAGTCTAGTTACCAGGGGGAACATATTTCAAGGACTAATAAAAACATCATGGAATATAGTTCTTTATTATTTTGGGCTACCACATCACTGTTCTCCAATATCACAAAGGATAACAAAAAGTTTATTATTATAACTGAAAAATCATAAACATCTGTGTTTCTTTCTGAAGTATAAAATTAGACTTGTAGGAAATCCTCTTTTGCCGCAGATGCCCTCTAAACCAGGCGTTTTTATTTTTTATTTTATTTTATTTATTTTTAAAAGATTTTATTTATTTATTGATTTGAGAGACAGAGAGCATGAGCAGTGGGGAGGGGGGAAGGCGGGAGTGGCAGAGGGAGAAGCAGACTCCCTGCTGAGCAGGGAGCGTGATATGGGGGCTCCATCCCAGGAGATATGGGGGCTCCATTCCAGGACCCTGAGATCATAACCTGAGCTGAAGACAGCTGCTTAAGCAACTGAGCCACCCGGGTGCCCCTAAACCCAGGTGTTTTTAATCCGGAGTCCATGGGTGGGCTTCAGGAGGGTCCATGAATACCCTATAATTATATCCAAAATTTGTACATTCTAAGCATACTTTTCTGGGAAAAAGATCCACAGTTTTTATGAGATTCTCCCAGTGATGTGACCTCGTAAAAGATTAATAATTATGATATGCAAATTCTCATGTTATCTTAGGAAAACAGACCCAAGGACAACTCTGATGGAAAATCCCAACCTCTGAGAAAGACTTCTTTTTCTCCAAAACACTTTGGAACTATGGTCATGGTTTCTGGTCAGCCTATTTGAGGTTATGTTGTTGATTCGATTATAAAGGTTTTGTGATGAGGCACACTTTCTGCAAAAGGTTTTTTCTTCGTCACATTATCTAACAAGAAAACACAACAACTCACCAAGACTCCGCAAAATTCTATTCATCCCACTGGGCTCAGACTCTGGAATTGTTTCCAAATACTGGAGGGCCCGGACCTCAAACAAACCTACAAGGAAAACTCATGTTGGTGAAATTGTCCAATATTTACTAAAAGCACTCAAATAACTATGGACTATGAGAAACAAACTGAGGACTTCAGAGGGGAGGGGGGTGGGGGAATGGGATAGACCAGTGATGGGTAGTAGGGAGGGCACGTATTGCATGGTGCACTGGGTGTTATACGCAACTAATGGAGCACTGAACTTTACATCGGAATCCGGGGATGTACTGTATGGTGACTAACATAATATAATAAAAAATCATTTAAAAAAATAAATAAAAGCACTCAAATAAAACTGTGCTTACTACCAATGTGCGTCCATAGCTAAAACAAAATCATAAAAATATATTTTTTCTTTTTTTTTTTTAAAGATTTTATTTATTTATTTGACAGAGAGAGACAGCCAGCAAGAGAGGGAACACAAGCAGGGGGAGTGGGAGAGGAAGAAGCAGGCTCCCAGCACAGAAGCCCGATGTGGGGCTCAATCCCAGAACGCCGGGATCATGCCCTGAGCTGAAGGCAGACGCTTAATGACTGTGCCACCCAGGCGCCCCAAAATATATATTTTCCATAATAAACAACTCAGATTTTGAGCCCTTGTAGTTTTATTTTCAAACCCTTAAGAGCTCACTAAATACAGGAGGAAGAACTTTATGATGAAACTGACCTTTCACCCCACTTTTCCGAAGCTCTCGGTCCTGGATGAAGCCTGCAAACATCTGCGTTTCCATGAAGAGATCCAGGAAGTGGCGTACACTTCGGGAGGTGTGGGATTTACGGAATGGTTCCCTTTGGAATACACGCTCCCCACGCTCAGTGACGGTCATGCTTAAAGAGTAATGTCCCACTAGCTCCACAAAAAACCTCACAAATGCCTCGGACACCAGAGAGTTGAGTGTCACATCTGCTGCAAAATAAGACAAATAAGAAAGAAAAGAAAAAAACCCCAAGTTTTGTATTTATGGGAAATTATAATGAAAGTGACGCGTAAGAAATCACATATTGAAGGACTGAGAACCCTCATCCTTAACTTCCTTGCATACTCCACAACCGACAAAACACCAATTTTTACTTTTATTTTCTTCCCACATATACTCGTATTACATCTTTCAGCCTGGTTTGCATATCCGTGATCTCACTGTAACTGCTCTTTCAAAGGCCACCCGTGAGAGCCAGCCAAATTTAATCTGCTTTTCTATTTGTCTCTCCTTTAAACTCTATGCTGCATTTGTGTTAACCTCCACCTCATTCCTCATCTCCCACAACTTTATACTCTCCTGATTTCTGGATTCCTCTCCTGCTTTTATGACCAAACATTTGTTTTCTCTTGCTTCTTCTTCCTCTTCCTAAGCATGGTCCTCAGACCACCTCTCTTCAGCATTCCCATCCTTAAAAAGCGAACCGGCATAAGATGGAGATGGCTTTCCATGCTGATAGGCTTTCCATGTTGATACTTCGTAACCCTACGTCTCTAGCCCTGATACATCACCAGAACTGACCTACATTTTCAGGCTACCTGCAGGTAATCATCATTTGGCTGTCCCACCAGCACTTAAACTCCATTTGTCTAAAATTCAAATCAGTTCCTTTGGAAATTGGTAAAATACGAATTAAATAAATGATACATGCGTGAAATCAAACATTCTATTTCTCCACCAAATCAGTTCTCTCTCCACTTTCTCATTTCATACAGCAACCATTATTCCATAATAATTTATTGAGTGCTTAAGATATGTCAGGCACTGTATTTAGAGCTTTTATAAATATAATAATATAGTGAAATAGGTATTCTTTCCTTTTTAAAGCTGAGGAAACTGAGGCTCAACACAAAGACATTCTCCAGGGTCAGCTCATCTGGTACAGGGTTCAGAAGCTGCCACACTCCCAAGTCAGGTGGTTCTTAACCACTGTAATATGAATTACATTGCCTTTCAGGTTCCAGGCTCAAACCTCAGATTCAACTTAGACTCCTCTTTTTTCTTCCATATCTAATAATATATTTTTTTTCCCTTCACGGTGTCACTTGCTCTTTCCATGGACTCCATACTGGTCTGGGAATCGGGGACCTAGGTTTAGTCAGAGCTCTACCATGAAACAATGGTATAATGGCAGGCAATTCGCTTTACCCCTTATTGACTCTCTTCCTGTATCTGCATAAGAGGTGGTTGATTAGGTGATCTTTAAGGTCTCTTCTGGCATTCCATTTGATTATAAACTAGATTTTTGCTATATTTTGTTCAACAGATGTCCTTTTTGTCTCTCCTTCTACAGCAGAGAATCCATGCTCCATCACCATTTTTATGGTCAACACTTTGCCCCAGTCTCCCATCCCCTTCCAGTTACTGTCCCATTTCTTTAACACTTTACAGCAAAATTTCTTGGAAGAGTTGTTTATACCTGTTGTACCCTTTTCAAATTTAATTCCCTTTGTTTTTAAAATTATGCTTTTCTATAACTTATCTTCCATTATTTGTTTCTGCAAATAAGGCATGTAAATGCCTTATATATTCTTTTACACGTAGAAATATTTCATAAGGTCACCAGTGAAATGAACACACCAGTAACCACCACAACATCAGGGGTATCTCAATCTCAGAGGCTCCACGTGGTGCCCTCTCCAAGGTGTACTTCCCCTACTCTCCAGTAGAGGGCAACCATTATCAGCTATACTGGGTTTATCATTCCCCGGCTATAGGTTACAGTTCCACTACGTACATAGCCAACCACAATGACATACTACTAAGGTTTTGCACATCTTTGAACACTATATAAAACATATTCTTTCGTAGCTTGCTGTCTTATTCAATATATGTTTTTAAGATGCTTTGCTTTTTTTAATGCTATATTCTCCTGTCAATGAACAGGTAGGTTGTTTTTAGGTTTTGCTATCACATAAAATGCTGCTACTTTGAAAACTACTTACTCGTTTCCTATTTATCACGCGCAAGAGTTTCTCTAGGGTATACATCTAAAAACTGAATTATCAGGTTGTAGGATATATATACCTTTAAGTTTACTAGATGATGCCCAATTGTTTTTCCAAAGCAGCCGAAGTAATTTACATTCTCACCAACGCCTGACATTGTCAGACTTTTTAACTTTTGCCAATATGGTGGTATAAAATGGTGGTATCTCATTGTGGGTTTCATTTACATTTCCCAGATTTTGATGAGGTTGTATGTCTCTTCATATACTTATTGGCCTTTTGCGTTTCTTCTTCCGTGAAATGATTGTTCGTATCTTTTTCCCATTTTTCTATTGGGTTGTTCACCTTTTTATTATTGAACTGCATTGTAGGAATTTTTAAAAATAAATTCTGGATACTATTCCTTTGTTGGTTAAATTTGTTGAAAGTATCTTCACCTAGTTTGTAGCTTGTTTTTTATTTCTTTTCCATGGTGTCCCTTAATGATCAGAAATTTTAAAAATTTACAGTGTCAAATAAATCGATCTTTTTTTTTCTAGTTCATGCTCTTTGTGCCCCATTTAAGAAATCAAGTACTGTCCCAAAACATAAAATATTTTCTTCTATTCTTCCCTAAACATTTAATGTTTTACCGTCAACATTTACTTTTATTTATTTATTTATCTTAAAGATTTTATTTTTAAGTAACCTCTACACCCAGCGTGGGGCTCAAACTCACAACCCCGCGATCAAGAGTGGTGTGCTTTACCAACTGAGCCAGCCGGGAGCCCCTACTCTTACCATTTAAATCTTTAATTCATTAGATTTGGTTTTGTGTCTAGGGTGAGGTATAGACGCTATTCATTTCTTTTCATATGGAAAACCAATTGCCCTCCTATTGTTTACTGACTGGTTCATTCTTTTCCTGCTAATACGCAATGCTGGTGCTGACACAAATTAAGTTTCCTTATGCTCGTGCACTCTA
Organism: Ailuropoda melanoleuca; assembly: GCF_002007445.2. Lineage (NCBI taxonomy): Eukaryota > Metazoa > Chordata > Mammalia > Carnivora > Ursidae > Ailuropoda > Ailuropoda melanoleuca. The sequence goes on from NC_048219.1 coordinate 80,932,516, forward strand.
TTCTTTCCCTTGCTCTATTTATATCTGAACCCAAACCAAACAGTCTTAATGACTATGACTTTATGATTAATTGATGTTTTTTAGGGCAGCCCCTTCAACGTTGTTCTTTTACAGGAGTGTCTTAACTATTCTCGGCCCTTTGTAATCTCATTAAAATTTTACAAAGAGCTGAATGCCATTCCGATTCTCTCTTGAACCTTCCCCAATCTCGCTTTCTTTCCACCATCTCACTGAATCAGCCACTACCAAGGTCTCTAAGCTCTTTCCATTGTCAAATCCACCAGCCAGTCCTCAGTCTTCATCTCACTTGACCTCTTTGTAGCATTAGACATAACTGTTTACTTTCCTTTGTGAAATACGCTCTTTGCTCAACTTCTCTAATATTAGTCCCCTGGTTTTCTCCTCCTTCACTAGCTGCTCTCACCTTTTGCTGGATCCTCTTCTTCCCTACTGCCAAACATTGGAAATCTGACCACACCATCACCAGCCAACCCAGGGCTCAATCCTTAAATCTGTTATTTTCTATCTATACTCACTCTATAGGGTTCCCTCATCTGGTCCCACAGCTTTAAAACAGCAACTTCTAAATTGCCTTTGGTTCACATCTTTTCCCTGAATCCCAAATTCATATATATGAATGCCCGCTTGATGTTTCTAGTTGAATGTCTACTACATATTGGACATCCAATAGGTATCTTGATATTCAAAACTGAACTTTTAATCATTTCTCTAATCTACTCCTCCCTTAATGTTCCCCACCAGTAAATAGCCTTAGTTTTCTCATCTGTAAAAGGGGGATTAAATAATGAGACCTGCTTCATACGGATATTACAAGGATGAAATAAGATGTATGCTAAATGCTGAGCACAAGGCCTGGTACAGAGTAAGCCCCTCAGTAAATATTTTTCACCCTTATTCAACAAATACTTATCGAGTACCTACTTATTGACTATTATGTTTAAAGTATTGGAGACAAAACAAAATAGATTGTTGCTGCTCTCGTGGACCTGACATTTCTAGCACATCAGATGATGATAAAAGCCCTGGAGAAAACTGAGGTCAGGGAAGCGGAGAGGGAGCACTAAGGGAACGGGTACAATTGTAAAAAGACGGTCAGGAAAGGCCTGGCTGAGAGAGTGACACGCGTGTACACCTGTAGGAAAGAAGAGCAGGAGCCATGTGGACATCCTGGGGAACGGCACTACAGAGCTGGAACACAGCAAATGTCAAAGTCCTGAAATAGACGGGGACTAGCGCATCTGAGGGGTGGCAAGGAAGCTGCTTATAAGCTTTCCACATTCTAGGCAATTGCATACTCCCGTACATCCTTCAGCAGGGTGCTGGGCATCCGGTCAATATTTTCTGCCTTGACTTTGGGTCCTCAGACCATCCGTCTCATACCTTGTGAAAAATTCTGCTCCTGAGCCAAGATTTCGTTTCGTTCTTCCAAAATCTGCATCAGGGCAGCTTGGAGTTTAGGAGGTAGAATTTCGTCCTCATCAGATACCTTAAGAGAAGAAATTGAGATTTTTCATGAGCTGTGAAAGAGAAAGTCTCCAACGTACACTAATTAAGTCCCCGACATTCCCCGGGTGACTTTGTATAGATTTTGGCTAAAGACTCAGTCTGAACCTTCCTTCCCTACAGTGAGCAGAATTCAGTATGATGATGGTACACATGCCTTAACTACAGTTAAAAAAATAAGTGATATGTCTTGTGACATTTTCTGGCACTTTTCCACCCAAGTATCTCTCACCTACAGGTCTTACTGTAATATAAGGATCACCTACTTTCAAACGTTATGAGCTAGCTGATTTTGAAAGGAGAGAAGGTCTTGGGAAACGTTCTTTTCACCTTGTGTTCAGAGTTCACAAACTTATAAACAGGGTGCTTGCTCTAAGAAGGCTTTGCCAACTCTCCCTTCTACTTTCAATACCCACAATAAATAACCGCTTTTTTTTTTTTTGGCCCCTACTGTACTCTGTAGAAATTTCTATGATACCAATTCTAAAACTTTACAGATATGTCTGCTCCCCTTTCCCACTGTTAGATTATAAGATCTGAGGGCTCAAACTGTGTCTTACTCACTTTTAGATTCTGACTAACAGAGTATCTAGAAATAATCAGTGCTGAATGCTTGTTAAATTCAATTAAATTAGAGGTTTCTACATCAACCCATCTGGATGTCAAAGGAGGGTTACCTCTTTTGATAATGACATTTAATCTCTTTCCTCCTTCCTTCTTTGGGAGAGACGGCTATAAACCCAACCCAATTTTCAGGTCAATCCTGTATGATTGGCCACAGTGTCAAGTACGTGTAGGAACTCAAAGTCTTGCCTGAGTCATCTTCTCTAAGTACTCTCACATATTTTCTGTCCAATTATCCCCAAACATTATGTAATCAGCTCATTTGTCACTTACCTCCTGTAGGAACTTGTCTGCACAGAGATCAACTATCAGCACCTGTGGGATCAAGGAGCCAGGTAAGTTAAACCAGAGATATTCACAGAGACATACATTAGGTCCTGCTAGATCAGGAAGAGTGCATTGATTCTCTCAAGCAATGGAAATAGCGTTAGACAAAATTAAGTTCAGGGGTGCCTGGGTGGTTCAGGTTATTACAAAAATCAGCTGTGTTTCTATACACTAACAATGAACTATCTGAAAAGGAAATTAAGAAAATGATCCCATTTTCTTTCTTTCTTTTTTTTTTAAAGATTTTTATTTATTTATTTGACAGAGAGAGACAGCCAGTGAGAGAGGGAACACAAGCAGGGGGAGTGGGAGAGGAAGAAGAGGCCTCCAGCAGAGGAGCCTGATGTGGGGCTCGATCCCACAACGCCGGGATCACGCCCTGAGCCGAAGGCAGGCGCCCAATGACTGAGCCACCCAGGCGCCCCGAAAATGATCCCATTTTCAACTGCATCAAAAAGAATAAAATACCTAGGAATAAATTTAACTAAGGATGCAAAAGATCTGTACATTGGAAACAGTAAGCATTGATGAAAGAAACTGAAGAACATGAGTAAGTGGAAAGATATTCTGTGCTTACAGATAAGAAGAATTAATATTGCTAAAATTTTTATACTACTCAAAGTAATTTACAGATTTAATGTAATCCCTATCAAAACCATCAATAAAATGATAAGGAAACCTACAAAATGGGAGAAAATGTTTGCAAATTATGCATCTGATAAAAGATGAATATCTAAGATATATCAAGAATTCATGGAACTCAACAGCAAAAAACAAAACAAAACAAACAAAACACAAAATAATCCGACTAAAAATGAGCACAGCAGGGGTTCCTGGCTGGCTCAGTCAGTGCAGCACGTGACTCTTGATCTCGGGATCATGAGTTTGAGACCCACGTTGGGAGTAGAGTTTACTTTAAAAAAAAAATTAGCAGAGGAACTGAATAGACATTTTTCCAAATACATGTAAATCGGGCAAGCAGCACATGAAAAGATGTTCAACATCACTGATCATCGGGGAAATGCAAATCAAAACCACAGTGAGGTATCACCTCAGTCTGTCAGAATGGCTATTATCAAAAAGACAAGAAATAACAAGTGTTGGTAAGGATGTGGAGAAAAAGGAACTTTTGTTTCCTGTTGCTGGGAATGTAAATTGGTGCAGCTGCTATGGAAAACAGTATGGAGGTCCTCAAAAAATTGAAAATAGAACTACCATGTGGATGTGATCCAGAAATCCCTCTTCTGGGCATATATCAAAAAAAGGAGAAGGAGAAGAAGAAATAAATAAATAAATAATAAATAAATAAATAACTATCTTGAAAAGATATCTCCACCCCCACATTCACTGCAGCATTATTTACAAAAGCTAAGCTATGGACACAACTTCAGTGTCCATTGGTGGATGAACAGATAAAGAAAATATGAGACATATATATATATGTGTGTATGAATATGATTCAGCCGTAAAAAAAAAATTCTGTCATTTATGACAACATGGATGGACCTACAGGGCATTATGCTAAGTGAAATAAGTCAGGCAGAGAAAAAGAAATAATGTATGATCTCACTTATATGTGGAATCTACAAAAACTAAACACATAGCTACAAAGAACAGACTGGTGGTTGCCAGATGTGGGGGGTGGGTGATGGGCGAAATGAGTGAAGGTGGTCAAAAAGCACAAGCTTTCAGTTCTAAGATAAATAAGCCCTGGGGGTGTACTGCACAGCATGGTGGCTACAGTGAACAATACTGTGTTGTATATCTGAAAGTTGCTAAGAGAGCAGATCTCATCACAAGAACAAAAAATTGTAATTATGTGAGGTGTAGCTTATTGTGGTAATCATTTCACAACATTTACACATATAAAATCATTATGTTGTACACTTTAACCTTAATACAATGTTATATGTCAATTATAGCTTGATATAAAAAAGGTGGGGTTAACACCGCAGAGTAACGGGGAAGAATGATCTGTCCAATAAATGGTACTAGGACCGTTGCCTATCCATATTAAAAAAAATAAAATGACCCCTACCTCCTATCATGTACAAAAAAAAAAAATCAGGTCCCAGGATTCAGAACCAAAAATTAAAGGCACAATAATAAAGCTACCAAAGTTTCCAGGAGATGATACAGGAGGCTATCTCCGTGAAGTTAATATAAAGAAAAACATAAACAGCTCACAAAAATAAAATAAAATAAAATAAAATAAAATAAAATAAAATAAAATAAAATCACACACTAACCATAAAGGAAAAAAACTGATAATGACGACCGTTAAAATGAAGAACTTCTGTGCAATAAAAAACACCATTTTGGAGAAAAAAGGAAATGCCGCAAAGAAGCTGATATTCAGAATACAAAAACACCTCTTACAAATCAATGAGGGTAAACAATCCAGTAAAAAGACAGATAATGAATTTTTAAGAGATGATATTCAAATGGCCAATAAACATAGAAAGATGCTCACCCCCAAGAGTAGTCAGGAATGCAAATTAAACCACAATGAGAATACCGCTACACAATCACCAGGCAGGCTACATTACACAAACTGATAATAACAAGTGTCGGCAAGTGTGTGGGACAACAGGAACTCCCGTACATTGGTGGAGGGAGTTTAACTTGGCAGAACTACTTTGGAGAACAGTTTGACTTTATTTACTAAAGTGGAAGCTCTGCTTACCCTATGACCCAGCAATCCCAAGTATACACCCTAGAACTGCATGCACACATGCACCAAGGGTTGTACACAAGAATATTTACAGCAGCATTATTCATCATCACCCTAAGCTGGAAACAACTCAAATATCCATCAACTGTAGAATGGATAAAAAGTTGTGGTACATTCACACGATGGAATACTATCCCAAGTTAGAACGATCGAACAACTGTTAAACTCATCAGCATGGATGAATCTTACAGACATAATGGTAATCAAAAGAAGCCAAACAAAATATATATCAGTCCATTTATAACAAGTGTAAAACCAGGCAAAGCCGAACTCCATTTTTAGGAATAAATGCCTACCATGTAAAATTATAAAGAAAAACAGATAAATGAACACCATAAAGGTCAAGACAGTGGTGACCTTTCATGGGGTGTGGGGAAGGGAACAGTGATAGAAGGTGGCATGACAGAGACCTCTCAAGGTGCTGGCACTATTTCCATTCTTTTCCAACGTCGGTTACATAAGCATTCACACTTTGTGAATTCACTGAGCTGTACATTTTGTTTTAGCCACTTCTCTATATATGTGTTATATTTGAAACAATTTGGGGGTGAGGGGCAGAGGGAGAGGGAGAGAGAGAGAATCTTAAGCCCCCAACTCAGGGCTCGATCTCACAACCCTGAGGATCGTGACTTGAGCCGAAATCAAGAGTCAGACGCTTAACCAACTGAGTCACCCAGGCACCCCTGAAACAATTTTTTAAGTTAACCCAGAGTAATTCTTGTGTTTGACTTAACACAAACAGAAAGACCTACCCTTCAGAGTAACATAAGAATGAGACCATGGCACACTACGGTAAATAAGATACAATTTTGGATTCACGTGTACCATAGAATTTTTCTCACTTTAACAAAAAGATACAAAAATATGATAGCATAATATATTGATAATAATTATGTATTAATACTAATGACAGCTCCATCATTCTTTTTTTTTTTTAAAGGATTTTATTTATTTATTTGAGAGAGAGTGAGAGTGAGAGAGATCACAGAGGGAGAGGAAGAGGGAGGAGCAGGCTCCCTGCTGAGCAGGGAGCCCGACACAGGGCTCGATCCAGGACCCTGAGAGATCATGACCTGAGCTGAAGGCAGACCTTAACCGACTGAGCCACTCAGGTGCCCCCAGCCCCATCATTCTTAAAGGTGATTTGTTTTCATTTGTCATTGCCCTGTCTTTTCCATAGGTACTATTTCTCCCATCTCACCTCTTCAACGGGCAGGTCCTGGAGCTGTGGTAAGGAGCAGGACAGGATTCCAATAAGGAATGGAGTGGGTGAGCACACGATGTCGATCATAGATGCTGGGAGGACTGGAATGTAGGTATGCTGCCAGGTGAATGGATACAGTGTGGCAACCACAGCGTGGCCACATTTGGACAGGGTGCTAGCCAGACAAGAAAGCAAATGGTGTCACATACTGAGCAACACAGGGAGAACGGTTCAGGTATTATGTTAGAGAATTACAAACTGATACACTTAGTGATCAGTGATCACAGATTAACAATGCTGTGATTACTCATTACTTTTTAACATTTTAAATTTTTAACTTAATTCACTGAAAAATTTTAGTCTTAACCAGCTTTTCCCCAAAACTTATGTTGCTAAAAATTAGTGTGTACTTAGAAAAGCAATACCAATTTTTTAAAAAAATTTTTGAGTATAGTTGATGCATGTTACATGATTTTCAGGTGTAAACATCATGATTCAAAGTCTCTATACATTATGCTATGCTCACAAGGGTAGCTACCATCTGTCACCTTATAATGCTATTATACTATCATTGACTATATTCCCTATGCTGTACCTTTTATTCCCATGACTTATTCATTCCAGCAATATGAATTATTTTCAGCAAAACACATTTAGAAAGACAAATTAATTGCAATCCCAAAGTCACTGCTATAGGATAACGCGAATAGCTTTTGGATTATTTACCTTTTGGAATATCCATGTCACTATGGCATTAGGTGACTGAGATCTATAGTTTTTGAATACGCCCAATTTTTAAAATAGTGAGAACAAGTAAAATGCCAGTAGGAAGTGACATATTTTACCCATGTCCCACCTTAGGCTGTTGGCAACAAAGATTACCCTCCGTTCCAACAGGAGGGAGGCACAGACCCGGATCAGATGGCACACACTCAGGCACTTAAAGAGACACTCAAAGTCAACATGCTCCAGTCGGGAATCCAGCGGTCGGCAGAGTTCAATGGACTGAAATAAAAGCATCTGAATCAGGGGAGTTCAGATTGAAAAACGATCCCTAATGACATCATCAATGGATCCTGTCCTTTTACAGGTTAAATTCAGGACAGAGGTTTTGCTACAGAGTTTGTGAATCTGACTCCGCTAATCCCAAGATCTAACACCTTATTATTAATATGATTTTTTAAAGTAATCTCTACCCCCAACGTGGGGCTTGAATTCATCACCTCAAGATCAAGAGTGGCAGGCTCGACTGACTGAGCCAGCCAGGCGCCCTGATACCTTGCTTTCGTGCTGTAAATTTCTGATAAAATCTTTTATCCCACCTGACAACAGCATGTATGATCTTCATTTATCACGCTGAAATTATTACGAAGGGGCTCCATCTGTGAGATACAGAAAACCTCTGGCTCCTGGGTCTAGGGTCAAGTATCTCACAGATCAACTGGACATTTCAACAGTGTTGGGTACTAAAACATACTGGGCACAGCGTATGTGCCCAAGGGAAAACTATGCCGTAAGGCTTCTGGAAACCTTGCCTTTTAATGTAAGGCCTGCATTTTGGTGGATGTCAGACCTTCTCAAAATGAGCTAACTTACCCCATCGCCAGCTCCAGGGAGGTAGCTCTTAACTGTGATGGTGCGTCCAGGAGCTGGGAACGGGGCTTCCATGACACTTCGCATGAACGGGTAAACCAGGGCTGGAGACATCTCTCTTCTCTTCTCTACTTCATCCAGAATCTGCACATGCAACGTATGTTGTTTTTTTAGGGACTCAAAAGAACGTAAGGAACGGCCAAACGTGATGCGCAAACTTGAAAATCACACCAAAAGATTTTAAGACCGATCCGCTTCCGCAACGAATAAACGTTCACGAAAGGCATATCTCTTGGGGGTATCTTGACATCCCCAAGAAAAGCTACTCAAATAAATCAACTCATTCGTAGAAGAGGAGCCCCTTTCGTCTGACTCAGGGAAGGGCAGAGAAGGTGACACTGACATATCTTGCCGTGGGGGGTCTGGGAAAGGCAGGAGACAAGATGAGCTTCAGGCTCTGTTGTCCTTGAAGCTGGGAAGGTTGGGCAAACCAAAATGAAGGGGATGTGACAACAGGGTCTGGATTAGAGACGTGAAGGTAAACCCTCCAAGCTGCGGCTCTAACCTCCTACTGAGAACCCTTCCTAACAAGTAGTATGTTACGTATCACTAAACGTCACTAAACATTGCCTACGGATATCATCAGAGGCCAAAACTAATTCAGAGCCCAGAAAGCACAGCACCTTCCCCAGGGCTCATGGTGCACTCACCTTGGAAAAAAGATTGAAGCAGCCGAGACGACTAACCATGCAGTAGACCTCAGGGAGTCGCTTCCCTCTGCCTTCCGGCTAAAGGGGAGAAAAACCATCAAAGCACCCATGAAACAGCACAAGTCTGTTCGCTGGAACTATTAATACTCTCTTAGTGGCCTTCAGTACAGAGTGGAAACCGAGGCTCTCAACCTCACTGAACACTGGGAGATGGGAAACCGCTAAACCGTGATAGCACGATTTATTCCAGCTTTAGCGGCGGCATCTAAGCGAGAAGAAAGTAGCTCGGAGCTCCCAAGCCTGGCTCGCAGTAGTCCATCCCGCAGACAGACCCACACTGATATTTAGCCCCTCAGTCACTGGTTTCTTCGTCTATCACAAACTAATAAAAAACAAGCAAACAAACCAAGAAATAAAGTAAGTCCATACCCCTCTTATTCTGGAACACTGTAGCTAACTCCAAACTTGGTGTTACTATTTAAAGCTAACATGGCTTTTTTTTTTTTTTTACAGATTTTATTTACTTATTTGTCAGAGAGAGAGAGAGAACAAGCAGGGGAGCAGCAGGCCAAGGGAGAAGGAGGCTCCCTGCTGAACAAGGAGCCCAATGCAGGGCTCGATCCCAGGACCCCGGGATCATGACCTGAGCTGAAGGCAGACGCTTAACTGACTGAGACCCCAGGTGCCCCCTACATAGCTTCTTTAATACACGGATCATTAAGAAGCCCTCAAACTCATCTAGAAATATAGGGTTCCTGAAGTTCCTAGTCTGACTTGACCAAACCCACCTGTAGCACAAGTCTGGTACTTACCAAGAGCTTCTTACAGTAACCAAACCACCGGCTCCCATCTTCACCAGTTAAGACAAAGGAGAATGTTTCACTGAAAAAGAGTCAATAGTTTGAGATCTAAACAACTGCTTATGACATTCTTCGTGGAACAGACATTTGAAAATTACTGTCCGACAGCAGTCATTTTGTGACATGAGAGGAGGCATTAATACTACATTTATTGCACGTCACCTTCCTCCTGAGGGACAGTGTCCAGGCTTGAGGACGTCTTGCCTGGCACTGGAGTGAGAGTGTACCTGCAGGAGACATGCTGATGTCACTCTCTGCTTTTCCTTTCTTATTTATCCAGTCTAGCTATTAATCAAGCCTACTTTCCTTTTAGTGAATACCCAATTTAGTCTAACAATTTAGGTAAGCTGTGAAGGACTTGGATAAGCTCTTTTTCCCTTCCAAATTCTTCCATTTAGTTCTGAGAGGTCCTATGGAACAGTGATAGGCCAAGGATTATATCCTAAACGTAAAAAAGCTAATAGGAAAATTACCCACTCCTCACTGGAAACACGGACAAAAGATCTGCATAGGTAATTTTCAAAAAGAAGACCAAGGAAGAAATTCATTAGTAATCAAAGAAATCTAAATTTGAACAGTGAATACATATGTCTATATATGGCCAAAAATAAAGATGGAAAGGAAATATGCCACAATATTTAGTTATTATCTTTGAGTACTAGAATGTCGGTGACTTATAATTTCTGCTTTTCATTTACTCCTCTGTTTTTTCCGAACGTTCCAGAAAAAAACCCCACATCACTGGCTGGGGAGGAAAGCCGGCTATGCGGCAGCCAGGCTGGCGTGAAAGAAGGCGCCTGCGCCGTGAGCAGTGCATGTGACACCAGAAGAGCATCAGGACTGACGGCTCGGAGAGGACCGTGGCCATCAGGCCAAGGTGGCTGGGAGGCACAGCAGAAAACGTGACGTGGAAGGGCAGAGCAGCTGCTCAGGCAACAGGGAGCCTGTCCGCCAGCAGGTCATCTGCATGTGACATGCTTCCCAGAGTCATGCTTTGCAGCCTAAATAGGGTGGTCAATAATTACAGTTCAGAACAAAGCAGGTATCTACTGACAAGGGGGATTCAGAGACGATGACTGTTTATTGATTGAACACGGTTCCCTTGAGATCCCAGGAAGAAATTCTTGATCCTCCCTTCTCAATACACTCACACCTCCCAATCTTTCCTACAAGATCCGCAGGGGAATGTACAACCTGGGCAGTGGCTTCCGTCCACCTGCAGGACAAACAAGGTGCGGACACTGCTCTGTTCTATCTCCTTCCAAGGAGAGTCCCGAAGCTCAAGTCTCCTTTCCTTTTTCTGTCCACTTGGTGGCATTTCTGATTGTATGTGAAACGGAACGTTTTGCCCCCCCCACCCCCCCACCCCCCAGAACTGGCAAACTACAGAGATTCTCAAACTTGTTTTCCCTTTGACACTGTTTTTTTTTTGTACTCACATAGGAAATGTTCTAATTCCGTTTCTTCCTTCCCTCCCAAAGCATCCTTGACCTGCCAGTGTCCACGGAGCTTTAACTGCTGGCGCTACCCTTTGCGCAAACACTCTGACTCTACTTTCACAGTTCCAACACATAGAAATCAGATAAAGGAGCCTATTTACCTCTTGAGTTCCGAGGTTGGCACCCAGTCCTTTGAGTCGGGAAAACAAAATTTGGGGATAACTTTGAGCCTCTCCTCAGTGTCTTTGGACTGCTTAAAGCCATGATCACCCTGAAAAAGATAATGTTTTAGGTGACTAATATTCTACATAAGTGGAGACTAGAAATGCAAACAGCCTAGTCTCGGGAAAAGAGCCTCTGATAAGCTTAAGTAGTCATCTCAGCCTGGTTTTGTGTTGTTTAACACAACAGGAAGGCCAAGACCAATAATCACTGAAGACGCTCTGAGAACAGAGTTACTAAGAATAAAGAATCCTATTTTTACATAGAAACGGTTACTTGAAGAGATCCTATAATCTGATGCGAGAGGTGACTGAAAATAGTTTCTAGATAGAATCTTAATTCAGGATTCACATACTAGTGGAAACGCAAATTTTTATGAATCACAAGACATCAAATAAAAATCGATTCTATAATATGCTGATAGCAAAAACCCAGTTAGCTCCAGATACTCTCTGATCGATAATCAAAGATGTTTTGGAAAGGCAGGTGAATGTAATCTAGAGAAGATACTATTTTTAGAATCTACCCCATATATAATCATTTCCCTTAGCATATAATCTTTTCTCACTAACTACTGGTTTGCCACTTCCTGTAAAATTTTAGTATGGAAGACCCTTCTGTGCAAGTCTGATATTGTACGTCAGAGAACAATCTAAAATTAGTAATACCAAAAAATATTTGAAAATTAGTAAAAAACAAGCAGATAATGGGGCGCCTCAGTGGCTCAGTTGTTAAGCATCTGCCTTCGGCTCAGGGCGTGATCCTGGCGTTCTGGGATCGAGCCCCACATCAGGCTCCTCCGCTATGGCTATGAGCCTGCTTCTTCCTCTCCCACTCCCCCTGCTTGTGTTCCCTCTCTCGCTGGCTGTCTCTATCTCTGTCAAATAAATAAATAAAATCTTTAAAAAGAAAAAAACGAGCAGATAATAAGTCTAATAAACATATTATCTTCATGTAACTAATACACTGTACCCTTTAATTTCTAAACAGAACATGCAGCCATCTGAGTCACTTGAATATTAAGCTTTTCAGAAATGGAAAAGCATTCTTTTTTTAAAAAATTTATTTATTTATTTATTTGACAGAGAGAGGCATTGCACAAGCAGGCAGAGAGGCAGGCAGAGGCAGAAGCAGACACCCTGCTGAGCAAGGAGCTGGATGCAGGGCTCGAACCCAGGATCCTGGGATCATGACCTGAGATGAAGGCAGACGCCTAACCAACAGAGCCACCCAGGCGCCCCTGGACAAGCATTTTAACAAAATTTTAGTTGTCTCAGACTCTGTTATTTTTATATTGTTAAATGACCCGCAATCATCTTCATCTAAGGTTCTCCACAACACAAGCAAAAGACTTGATCAGCTCTTTCCCACATGAACTTATAGGAGCCTAATGCACAAAGATGCTGGGTAACTTGGCTTAGAAACACCCCTTAATCACTGCCAGAGTCGACTGGGTCCTTATCTGGTTCCGGGCCCCTTAATTCAGGCTTTGTTGAAAACACGTTCAACCTCAAGCTTTCTCTGCAAATATAAGACTGATTGAAAATAGGGGAAAAAATTGAGCTCCTCTTTATGGGCAATCTGATTCCTCAAGACTATCTGGATTTCATTATTATGACTTCTGTGGCTCAGTGTTGTGACACTGTGCTCTCAGACTACACTGAAAACTTTATAAGAAATTAAACACTGACTTATTTACAATAGGAATTTTATTGAGCACTTTTTTAAAAATGAAAGGTCACACAGGAAATGTCTCTTAGATTCCATTCCAATACAGTCGTGCTTCACTAGTTTTGGGGAAACATGTAACTCAGGGTTTTAAACCCCAAGTCTTAAAGCAGCTGAGCAGAGAATGTAAATGAGAGACGTGGTGCAAGGAGTAAGATGGAGCGTGAGTGAATGTCCCTGTGTAAAGGGACCACCCCTTCCTGAGGCCCGCTATGCCATCGGCAGAGCAGAGTGCAAGATCCAGCTGTGAACCCCTTGTTCAAAAAGCAGGAAAAATTAAATAGAAAATAAAATATAAAACTTTTTCTTTTCTTCTAGGGTCTCTCAACCTCCAGTGGAATTTCTATTTGCTATTTAATATCATGCTCCCTCAGGCGTAAGGTAGAAAAAAACTCAACGAATATTATTAATAACGGATACCATTATCGAGCGCTTACTATGTGCCAAGGACTCCATTAGCACTTGACATACATTATCTCATTAAACCCTCACTAATAACGGGTACATTCTAGAGTGCTGACAATATGCTACACACTATTCTAAGTGCCATATACAGTTCATTTAATCCTCACTACACCTCAGTGGGATAGACACTATTCTGATTACCTCCATTTTACAATTGAAGAAACCAAGGCACAGAGCAGTAAGTAACAGCTCAGAGTCACAGAGCTTATAAGTGGCAGGTGGAGAGCTGGCTTAGAGTCCATGCTCTAAACTGCTACCCTGTTCTGCCATCTTTATCGTTCCCCTCATTAAGAGTGAGAAAACGGAGGCTTTGCAAAAACTTGCCAAAGGGACTTAGCAAACAGCAGAGTAAAAAAATCAAAAAACAACTTGGCTAATGAGGACTTTTTTTTTTTTTGCCCTTGTTTGTAGCTCAGGCCTGACAGGAGATGTTATGAGAGTCACCTACCAGATCCCACAAGAGGTCCAGTAGTAGTAAAAGCTGCTTTAGATCACACTAAAAAGAAGAGAGGAGATAAAATACATACAGAGACACAAGAACATTCCCGAATGCCTCTTGGTCTCCTTGCACCTACCTTGCTGGGGAACTGCTGTATGACCTGGGGAATGTAGCTTATTTCCGACGGCTTCTTCTGCAGAGACACCACCACGAAAAGTTCGAAGAGCTGCTGCTCCTGTAATTCAATGAGATCCCTCTCCAAGGTCTGGTAGTGAGGATTCCTCTTGGAAGACTGCTGCAGTTGCGCTAGGCGCTTGTGGCGATCTGCAATGAAACCAGGGAGCGTGGTTTTTCCGGGGCGGCCCCGTCTTCCCTCCAACACCCAGAGGTCATGAACCGTACGGACTAATCTTCACTCAGTCACTGCTGACCGCATGCTGACTAACCAGCGCCGGCCACATGGATGACCTGGGGGGCTCTGACATCCTCAGGGAGCAAGTGCAGATTCTCACGAGCACCCAGGGCCCTGCGGTGGCGCTGACATTCCACGTCCCAACCGGTGTTCTATGTGTGTCCCAACACATATTCCTGTGCTGTCCCATCTTTCATGATGTAACACTGGGATACCGGGAAAATGTCAGGCGAAAGCACCGGCCAGACAGCAGGCGCCATTCTTGGGACCATGAAATCACACGCGCGCGTGCACATGCACACACTTCTCTTGACAAAAGAACTGAGTCCTACAGAGGCTACATACATAAAACTAAAACAAAAACTATCCTCACATTAAAGAAACTGTCCTTGTCCTTTCTCTTCTTGGCATATATTACTAATAATAGACATATGCTTATACCAATATATGGTGCTAAATGAAGAGGGAAAAAATAAGGCAACAGAAGATATCTATTAATGGGCTATTTCTCAAAAGAATAAAATTACGGAAGCATACTAAATATTTAAAGAGTATGAGCAATTCCACTCAAAACTGGATAGCATCTAGCCTTTATTCTCATTTATCTCTAAACTGTGAACAATTGGGGGTAGTCTCCTCCAGGGGAAAGGCAGTACTTGCGGAAGAAATAGTCTAAGTGTCCCAGAGATTTGATTATGTGTCATTCTGAGCCGCGATTAAAAGACACATCCTCTAA
This sequence comes from Ailuropoda melanoleuca, assembly GCF_002007445.2. NCBI lineage: Eukaryota > Metazoa > Chordata > Mammalia > Carnivora > Ursidae > Ailuropoda > Ailuropoda melanoleuca. The sequence goes on from NC_048219.1 coordinate 80,947,533, forward strand.
TTGTTTGCTTTCCTTTTGAGATAGGATGCAGTCTGCTCCCAAAGAAGTTACACTATGGATCAAATATTAAGAACACTTAAAAATTCATCTCAGAACGGCTCCCTGGAATTATCCAGTACATTTAGTGCTCTAGGCAAAGCTTTACTTATTCCAAAGGTCTCCATTCAAGTCAAGAAAATTCGAGGTCCTGTTTCTCAGTAGCAACAGCGTTAAATTCATCATCTTTACACATCCAGGCTGAACCCGTTGATGACTTAAGTTTCACCTTCAGTTGGGCTACTGAATCAAACACCTGAAGCAATTCAGGCCAAGGAGAGAGCACATGACTGACTATTCATCATAAGATCAGAGTATCAGACTTGGAACTGCCCGGTACTCAGCTTTGATAATTCACGGTCTCTGACTTTTCCCATGCCTCAATATGTCGGTCAGTTCAACAGGAACTTACAATTTGCTGTGAAAATCCATTAGATGAAGGATACAGAGCACCATGAAGTGCTTGAACAAATACAGCCAAAAATGCGTGGCAGATTCTATATTCTAACAGAAAGTCAATGGCATAATAATTTGAAATATAAATAAAGGCCTATGAATAAGAAACAGATCAATCTTTCCTGTCTCGATGTCAGAGATATCGAAGTTACTTAAAGTACACGTGAGTGGCTAGGAAAAATCAGATACGTAATAGTATGCCTTTGTCTCGGAGGATGATTCACAAACTGTGTTTTGGCTGCTGGGAAACTACTGCACATATGTCTGAACATGTCGCCCCGCCGCTCCCCGAAGAACAGTCCATCTTAAGAACCAGACCCATGTTGGAATGTTCGCCTCATTCCAACATGGGAGATTTCTAACACTGTCAAACATCTGACGGCATACTGTTTAGTTCCCCAAATCCCACCAGTTCCTTCTAATGAAGAAATCACCTACAAAACACAGTTTAATGTGGGAAAAACATGCTCGATGACAGAGGAAGGTGCCACTCCACCCATAACCGTGATCATCACGAGAAAGGGAGCAGCCCCATTGACTCACTCACTCTTTGGCAGATACTCAGCATCACTTTCGTACCCACTGGTTTCACCTGAAAAGAGAGAGAGAGTTCCTACTTGTATTGTCCAACAGTAGCAAGTCAATGGAGTGAGAACAGTGTAAAGCCTCCATGGACCCGGAGACTTGGAGTCAGGAGTATTAAGCATGCTGAGGCTTTCTCCAGACCACTTAGTTACAACAGGGTAGGGCAGTCACAAAAGAGAACAGAGGGCTCAGAGAAGCAATGAATCTACCTCGCTTCTTCCCACACCCGGTCTCCCTCCCTCCTCAGCCCCCAGCTCATCCCTAACTCTATGAAGTCTGGTTCGGAGTAGATGGTATTTCTACATACATTGCCTTGTCTTTATATTCCCAAAGAAGACACCAACTGGGCTGAATTAAATTCTCAACACAGAACCAACTATGAATTTAGAGTCATACGAAAATGTGGGGCTCAGAGGGATAACCACATACATTTATGAAGAAACATCCAACTTCTTTTATGATGCTTCTAAGCTCCTTCTAGGCCAAACTCAGTGTTCCTTTGCCCTGAATTCTTACAGTACTCAGACTGCTTTGAACTGCTCTTATTTTCCCCAACCAGATTTTAAGTACCTTGGTGATAAGGAGCTATGTTTTTATAAGGGAGTGTTTTGTACTACAGTGCTCGGCACATAGCTAATTTACTTACACACACACACACACAGCTTTCTGAACAAGTGAATGAAAAATTTTTGCATTAAGTCTGAAGAGTTAAAGCAAAATTTAAAAATGTACAGAAAGGAAAAATCTTTCTGTAACTTTCCTCCCTTTCCCCTTTCTTTTTTTTCTTCCCAGATAGTTCCATGTTTCCTAAGAGGTGCATGGTGCTAAGGACACAAACAGGACTTTCTGTACCAAGAAAAACAAGGCTAGGAGGCATAAATGAAAAATGCGTATAAGTTTAATTATATAAAAATGTGAAATTTCTACCTAATAAAAAATTACTAAATTTGAAAAGTGAACAATGAACTGGGAAGATACTTGTAATACACATTGCTGACACAAGGATAAATTTCTTCATGTTCAAACAGCTGTTACGCATGAATAAGAAAAATTACAGCACAACAGAAAAATGAATAAAGGGTAAGAATAAGCAACCCATAGAAAAAGATTTATAACTGTTGACAAACATAAAAATTGTCCCAATTTATAATTAAAGAAATGTAAGTTAAAATTATAAATAAGCTTCAATATTCAACCATGCTATTGGCAAAAGTAAAAAGCTTTATATAACACAGTATTAGTAAAAACTATGAGAAGAAAGTAATTTTCTTTTTTTTTTTTTAAAGATTTTATTTATTTATTTGACAGAGAGAGACACAGCCAGTGAGAGAGGGAACACAAGCAGGGGAAGTGGGAGAGGAAGAAGCAGGCTCCCAGTGGAGCAGGGGGCCCGATGTGGGGCTCGATCCCAGGACCCTGGGATCACGCCCTGGGCCGAAGGCAGACACCTAACGACTGAGCCACTCAGGTGCCCCAAGAAAGTCATTTTCAAATGCTGTTCATAAAACTATAAGTGATTACAATGTGTGGGACAATTTAGCAGCAGTTATAAAAATTTTAAATGCACATGTTCTTTGAAATTATTCTACAGATGCATTCTTACCAATATACAAAGATATATACAAAAAGATGTATAATGCAGCGCTGCTTGAAGAGCAAAAAATGTATATATGTATATATATATAACTTCAAATCCATAGGTTAAATTAAATGTGAAGCAATCAAAACGTCTACGAGCTTAAATAAAATCTTTCTACATCCATACAATGAACTTACAGTACAGCTATGTGGACCTCTATGTGTTGATACTGAAAGAGCTCTGAAATATATCACTTTTTTATAAAAAAGGAAGATATACAAAGTCCGAATAGTATAAAATTTTCTGGGAGTGGCAGGAGGTTTGGGAAACCCTGGGTTTTCATTTTTTCTTATTACTGTAATTTCTCGTGGTACTCATTTAAGTTTAAAATAAGGAATAAGAGAATGTTAAAAAATGCTGCTTCTTCATAAGAGATGTAACAGAAAATGTAGCTATTTAAATACTGTATACTGTATAGGTTTTGGGTGGGGGCTGGATTTTTTTTTTTTTTTAAGTAGGCTCCACACCCAAACATGGCACTTGAACTCATGACCCTGAGATCAAGAGTTGCATGCTCTACTGACTGAGCCAAACAGGCGCCTCTTTTTCTTAATTAAAAAAAAAAAATCTTTAATTTAATTTATTTATTTAAAGTAGGCTCCACACCCAATTTTTTTTAATAGTTGACACACGATGTGACATTAGTTTCAGTGTACAATATAGTGATTTGGCAAGTGCATACATTATGGTCTGCTCACCCCAAGTGTAGCTACTATCTCATAGAATTTATGACTTCAAGTTAACCACCGTGATAGAAAGCATCCTGGAGCTAGGAAGCATTACTCAGTGTGAAGGAACAAACACTGTGAGCTCCTGAGTCCTCTTTGTGTCCTTAGCATCAGGCACTTCTTAGGGGACTATTAAGTGTCTGGAAAGAAAGAAAAGAAAGGGGAAAAGACGGAAAGGTAATACAACTGAAAAGGACCCTACCCAAGCTCATTTAGGTACCTTTAATATAGTCACCTCTGAAGGTTTTGATGATCTGCATTCTGAGACACTGAATGAAAGTTAAGGGGTTTATAAGTCAATAGGAAAATCTACTGAGAATTTGTAGGGATCACAAAAGAAATAGGTTGTCCCTTTTTTATAAGTGACTTCAACACACAAAATTATAATGATAGCATTAAAAAAGGGCAATAAATCATTTCGTAACAGCTGATAACTAAAAGTTAAGAAATATTTAGGTTGGCACAGATTCAGTAAACCCTAGCATGTACTGACAGCGTAGGTAAATATAATTATCTGGTTCTACTAGTCATTGTTGATCTATAGACAAAAGCTTAAGGAGGAAAACAAAAACCTGAGAATGTGACTAGGGAGCCAGGAGATCCTCAGGCATGAGAGAAATTCCTCAGACCCACTAGAGGAGCTGGTCACAGAGACTGGGTAAATGCGTATTTTCTCTGAGCCATGCAAAAGAAAAACACAGTTGTGGGGAAGGGTTACAATTTAGGAATTGCTCCTCTCTTTCATTTTTGTTGTCATTAGAAGTTGGCAAATCATGATGTCGAATTTTTTTTTTCAATAATGATACAGTGAAAAAAAGGGTTTGGCTTTTCAAAAACTTATCATAGAGCCAAATTTACCAAAATATTCCTAATCCTTAAGGCACAACTACGGCATACAACTAGAATAAGAGATCAGCGAGAGCCCATTTAGTGGTATACCTTGACACTGTAGTTGTTACTGGGCTGCTATTAATCCGGAAAAATGGTAAATTTCTGTAGGAATTTGTCCGGGCCCCCAGAGTCTTGCAATTTTACATAATTTGCAATTCACCATGTATTTCCTTATCTAGAAACAGTGACAATAATGTCTGCCACAGAGGGCTACTGAGAAAATCAATGATAATGAGTCTGAAAGGGTCCAGCATAGTATCTGGCACCAGTTTTCACCTTCTGTATCTAGTTCTGAATTATGCAAAGAAAAAGCCTTTGACAATATCCTTGTTGAGGATAAAAAATACACATGGAGAAGAAATAAACTGCTAAAAATCAAAAAAGCATTATGAGAAAAATTGATAGTAACTATTGGTGATGGGAAAGGATAAGATTTCATGGTACCACACTCCTTCCTTCGAACGGACACGTCCTCCTCTAGCTCAGCTTCTTTGTCTGTAAAATTAGGATAGTCCCTGCCTCCTAGGGTTGTCGTATGTTGTCCGTGAGATAAAGTATGTAGAAAAACTAATACTCCCCTCTGTAAATGGTACCTATTAGTCACAATAACCAAAATTATTTTTTCTGCAGAAGATAACATGTTTTGATAACTGCTTTTGAAAATATGAAAACTTGAAAAAAACATGATAACTTGTATCTAAAATGGTGACTAGCTGATTTTAGAGTAAGAAGAAGAGAGTCTTTTGTAGCATGGAGGATTTTATTTTCAGATAGTAATTGTTGGAACGCAGAATAGATTTTCAAGGGAAATTAAGAAATTGCTGTCTTTGGACGTCTGCAAAAATAGGAAACATTCTTCTCTGGTATGACTTGGCTGTTGTACTTCACTTGACAAAAATTGCTAAAGTCTACATATTCTTTGCCAGACAACCAAGTAAAGAATTTTGCATGAGTCTATATGAAATTCTAATAACTCACTATGGATGTTCTAAGTTTCTTAATGAAGACATGTTTTGGGGCACCTGGTGGCACGGTCGGTTACGTAAGCATCCAACTGCTGGTTTCAGCTCAGGTCGTGATCTCGGGTTTGTGAGATAAAATCTCACATCAGGCTCCACGCTGAGCTCAGAGCCTATTTGAGATTCTCTCTCCCTCTCCTCTGTCCCTCTCACTCATGCTCTCTCTAAAATTAAAAAATAAATCTTAAAAAAAAAAAGACAATGTAAATTTTATCTAGACATCTGAAGGCTAAAACTACTGAGCTGAGTAGATGATTACCACGTGAGTACCACAAACCTGTGGTCTATATAGATCTCATATGCTCATTTCTCCACTAAAAGAGTCTATACTGATAAATGACGACAAATCAAAGTAGGAGTACAAAATAATGGTGCAATCTGCCTCTGAAAATTAGTCTTGAAAAAAAAAAAGAAATTAGTCCTACTGGTTTCTAATTATTATTTAACTTAGTTATTTTTTCACGTTGTTATTACTTGGCACAGAACAACTTAAAGGGATTTGAGGAAGAGTAAGAAATAATCCTTTATCCTAAAGAAGTCCTATTGAAGCAGGATAGGAAAGTAAGCCAAAAATTCGAATTTACATAAACATTAAGTTATATGATTCTCCCCTCAAACGCTCATAGGTCTGGACTTCTGGAACAACTCTTACCTTTTGAGGGAGGTACGTCTTTTCCAGTGTATGGGTGTAATTTTACCCTCTTTTTCCCTCTCTTAGATTCAAATATGTCAGCGATTTTCAATACAAGCTGAAAAAAGACCAACAAAGTACAAGTGAAAACCAACAACAACTTGCTTTTTTTTTTTTTTTTTAAGATTTTATTTTTAAGTAATCTCTACACCCACCCTGGGGCTCGAACTCACAACCCCCAGATCAAGAGTTGCACACTTCACTGACTGAACCAGTCAGTAGCCCCACTGTTTTTTTTAAAGATTCAATACTAAGTTTTGATGATATTAATTAGTGACTCTCATTCAGAGAAAGATCCATTTTATAAATAAAAACCTTAACATTTAAAAAATTTGGAACCTAAAATGATCTTCATTCAGATAATATGTTGTTCTAATACGAAGTCCATACACATGGGTAAGAGAAGGAGGAAAGGGTATTTCCTTTCCAGCAGAACCCAGCACAGGCTCTTAGAGAGATTCCTTGTCACTCTGTGTCACAACATGCAAGAAATCTGCCTACTGCACTCTCGTTGTTGACCAAGCCTTCCCTATCACCCAGAGTAAGAAGAGGAATACTCATTCCACTTGGAAGCCAGGGTAAGGCTCAGTTATTTCTGTTCCCAGGAATTCTTCACAAAAAGAAGATACTCATGCTGACAAAGTTTTTGTCAAAGCAAATACTCTCTTTGCTACTTGGAGCATTAATATTATAATTTATTTTAGAAACATCCTAAAAACAGGAGGCTCTCAAATACGCTTTCGTATAAAAACCAGGCTCCACTTAGTAAGCATTACTCAGAATTTTTTTCTTTGCTGCTGGGAGGTGTGTGTGAAAGAGACACACACACACACACACACACACACACACACAGAGTAAGTTTTAAAAAAAGGGAAAGATACATCAACAAGACTCAAGAAATCTTTTAAAAAGTGAGGAAAAAATCAAGCTGATGAACAGTCACATTTAAAAGCAGAAATTTGGGGCGTCTGGCTGGCTCAGTCAGGGGAGCATGCATTTGAGCCCCACAGTGGGTGTAGAGATTGCTTGAATAAATAAACTAAAAAAAAATCAAAGGAGGAGTTCATTTGTTTTCCTAGTATATTTCTTTTTTCTTAAAATTCCAAGCTTTTCCTTAATCATTAATCCTGATTTAACATATTTAATGCCCAGAATTACAACTGTTAGGAATATAAGAACCAACAAAGTTGCTTGAGAAAAATGTTCCTGTTTTCTCTTTTGTCCTTGTTTCTCTAGCAATCTTGGCAATTCATAGGCAGTGAATCAGTCCAGAGAAAGAAAAATAACATGTGAGAAACATGTGCTTCCAATATGCAGATTATTCCCACATTTCTGGATGAGTTTATTCTTTTAAAGATTTTGTAACTGCCATTCAAGTGAAAAATTACCAATGTTCTTAAATATTACCATTATATAAAAAAAAAAAACCCGCAAGAGAATCCAACATAAAAAGACACTGTTAGGGACTATAGGAAAGACGTATGAGAGTAAACATGTACTTTGGAGATATACTGACCAAAAATAGTGTAATTATTATTTTTTTTAAGATTTATTTATTTTGGAGAGAGCACGCACTCAAGGGGTGGGGGAGGAGGGAAAGGGAGAGAGAATCTTAAACAGATGATATGCTGAGTGAGGAGACTGACATGGGGCTCGATCTCATGACCCTGAGATCACGACCTGAGCTGAAATCAAGAGTCGGATGCTTAACTGACTGCACCACCCAGGCACCCCTAAAAATACTGTAATTCTTAATAAGCATTTGAAAACTATACTCAAAAGGAGACTCAAATATTATAAAGGAAAGGGAACTACCTGTTCTAGAAACATGAGATAAATAAAATTAAAATTTTGGTTATGAGTTACGAAGAGATGCCTACATTTACCTTCCAGTAAATACTGTAGGATACAGCAGGAAATACTATAGAAGAGTCTTGCCAAAAAATGATAGAAACCATGCTGCTATATACAGTTGACACGAACAATATGAGACATTAGGAAATCTACTCTAGCAAACAGTCCCACACAGGCTTTCACAGTAGGGGAAGAAAGGAAGGGTGGGGAAGAGGCATATGGACTAGATCAGTGATTTTCAAACTATGAAACCAGTTTTCCTTCCTGGGATAGTTCTAGTCATCAAACGGGAAGTAAATGAAAACTGCTGTCCTCACGGAATGCTGCTGCTGAAGATACTGAAAAGTCAAAATGTTTATTGCAAATAGAACATCCTAATAGCATTTAATCCAGGGAGGGTCGCTAACAGCTTATTCCTGCCTGATCACGAGTTCATCGCCATATTTTACCACCTCACTTCTGAAAAGACCGTTGAGGACACAACTAGAAAAGGAAAAGTTGGATCATTCACCTAGAGTTAGAAAGAGAACAAGCTTCGAGCCCTTGGGGAATCCGCAGTACCTAAAACACTGAAGCATGAAATTAAAAGCACTGCAAATTTCTGCGGGTCTCACTAAAACCTACAATCCATTATTCCCAAATATTTGTTAATGTCATTCCAAGAACCATGTCTTAAATGCAATCCCTTATGTGTTTGTACTCTCGCCCCTGTGAACACATGATCTGTTGTCTCTGGGCCATGTGGAAGGCTGCTTTGTTGTGCCAGCATGATATATCAGAGGAGAGAACTACTGCAGAAAACATCGGATTCTTACATATTCCTCACCATACTCAGGAGAGTAAACAGATAAATAAGGAAGTTTGCTTTCTTTTTTCTCCCCACTGAGAGAGATGTGTTTAGTGCTTTTTTAAAAACCGTGTGTCTTTAACTCTTCACATATTAAAGAGGGAGGGGCAGGAAATAGATCAGAAGAATTAAAGTATTGTGGAACAGAATATTTCCCAAGGAACTGATCTGCAGTTGCTAACCCAAAAAACAGCTGGGACTTTTATTTAATGTTAAAATCAGGTACACACACTGTGGGCCAAATGAATACACGCAGCTAATTCAGATGGGATTAAGGAAAGGAATACTGTTTAAATGATCTAATTTTTTTTCATTTCTGCAGAGTTAGCCTGAAAACTTTCTAAATTATAGAAGAACAAAGTAACAAAGAATTTAAAAAATATTTTCATGCAATTTCTTAATCGTCTTTCCTTAAAAATATGTATCTGTTTACATATCATCCCAATTTCTTCATTTTGGTTCTAACAGTTCTGTTTGAGATGATTTACATTTACTGCCTTTTCTCCCTTGAGAGAGAAATCATTTATTTAATGCAATTGCTGATAATTTCTATTTCCAAGTAAGAGTCAAATTTCTTTTTTCTTCCCCCAAATGGAAAGTTTTGCCCCAAATTAAAGGCATATACTTTGTTATTACTGAAAATCTGTAAACTCAGGCACAAAACTGTTCACTTCGGCAATTAAATAAATGAGTGAAAATAACAACACTGGGGCGCCTGAGTGGCTCAGTCAGTTAAGGGGCTGCCTTCAGCTCAGGACATGATCCCCGGGGTCCTAGGATCAAGCCCCACTTCGGTGTCGCTGCTTGGCAGGGAATCTGCTTCTCTCTCTTCCTCTGCCCCTCTCCCTCTGTTCGTGCTCTCTCTCTCTCTCTCAAATAAATACATAAAATCTTAAAAAAAAAAAAAGGAAAAGAGAAGAACAACACTGAAGCCAGCTTCATAGAATGTTCTCTTACATGAGATTCTAGTGCTTCCTTGAAACAGGCAGCTGATTTTAATGAGAACTAAGGTAACCGAAATGAAACCTTCCAACTAAAATCAATTTTCGAAATCCATAAAGAAGTCTTGGCAAAAGCCACTCATGCATTCTTCTTGCATGAGCAAAAACCTAAACCTTAAGGCCGCTTTCCAAATCTTCTCATTCCAGTAGATCAGTTCTAACCTATTATTCATTTCAGTCTAAAGTTTATTTATTCTCATTTATGGAAATGAAATAAGAGTCAAAGAATGAAAGTACTAGAGTCCTTACCCTTGGAAGATTTTTCCTTTTCCTGTTTGCAACTTCTCCAGCTCGGAAGAGCTTCCATTCAGTTAAAGTGACAGGCAAAGTGGTATCCTTTGTGAGCTTTGACCGTAAATAAGCTTGAGAGCTCTTCAGTTCCATAGTCCTCCGGTGGAGAAACTGAGGTTTGGGAGGAAGCTAAAACAGAAGAAGATGTACTGGTAAGAGTTAAGATCATCTGGGGAATGCTGATGGTCTCCAGGTCAAGTTATCATAGAAAAAGACGTATCTTGTCTTTAAAGTCACCTCAACTGAGGATACCAGAATTTCTTTTGCACCATTTGTAAAGCTGTTTCTCAGGTTTCTAATCCAATGTTTTACTACGATGTCATCCCATTTCCAGAAAACAACAGCTCAGAGTCCTCATTAACTCAAGGCAGCCTTTGCTTGCGGGGGTGACAAATGCTTCCAGGGACGAGACAGGTAATTTAGGCCACAGACTGTCATGGGACTGATAGGAAGCTGTGGTAAACTACAGTGTAATGAAAAGCTCATGACCTGGCTAAAGGTGTTCATATCCTCATTTTTTTGAACTGCTAGTAAGTGAACAAACAGAAACTCCAAAACCAAAGAAAACAAAAAGCTGTGAGCTACCCAAAAAAACCCCATAAAGAACACAAAAACCACCACTATCAACAAAATCCATATTTCAGTGCCTCTTAATCTTGGCCCTAGTTAAACCGTTCTAACCTTTTTGCAGGGATCATAAACAAGATTCTTATGTTTTCTTATGTCAATAATACATAAGGTTTTCTTTTTTTTTTTTTTTTTTTAAAGATTTTATTTATTTATTCAACAGAGATAGAGACAGCCAGTGAGAGAGGGAACACAAGCAGGGGGAGTGCGAGAGGAAGAAGCAGGCTCATAGCGGAGGAGCCTGATGTGGGGCTCGATCCCACAACGCCGGGATCACGCCCTGAGCCGAAGGCAGACGTTTAACCGCTGTACCACCCAGGCGCCCCAACATAAGGTTTTCTTATACTGAATCTTTGGTTATACCTTTGGTGCTCTGAAAGCACTTTTAGGGGGCGGTAGCTTCCAGGCTGAAGGGGATCTCCACATGGGCAAAGGCTGCACTGGAATATCTTCATATGGATTTTCCTTGGCGGGATCTTGAAATGTAATGGGAACACAAAGTTTAGAGAAACATAGTTCAATGGAAACAAAGGGACTACAGCTAGGAAGAGAAATAAGGAACTGCGTTCAGCTTCCTAGTCGATACTGCTGGCCCTTTAAGCTTGAAAACCACTCAGGCGTCCAACCAAGCTAAAAGAATTCTCAAAATACTATACTATAAACATCTACTTCTGAACTTAGCAGTCCACTAAACTGGCTGTGAAAACCATTCAAGAACAAAAGAACTTATACGACAAAAGTTTCCATATTTAAAAGAAATATCTACAGCAAGATATGCTTGATTATAAAAGAAAATACCATCCTACAGTTAAGGGCCCCACCAAATACCTACTCATTAAATTTAATTGCAAAGTTTGTGGACACGTACATATGATATCCTCATAGATATTGTCCTCCGACTGTGTGTAATAAAGTGCTGAGCCAGAATTTCTCCCAAGTTCTTCATGAATCTTCTGTGAGTTCCGATTTCGAAAGTGCTGAATATCCTCAAATTCAAAGGATTTCCTTAAAAAAGGAGATATGTTTAAGTTATAAGTTCTAAAACTCCAGGGGCTCCTGGGTGGCTCAGTTGTTAAGCATCTGCCTTCGGCTCAAGGCATGATCCCAGAATCCTGGGATTGAGCCCCACATCAGGCTCCTCCGCTGGTAGCCTGCTTTTTCCTCTCCCACTCCCCCTGCTTGTGTTCCCTCTCTCCCTGGCTGTCTCTCTCTCTGTCAAATAAATAAATAAAATCTTGGGGAAAAAAAAGTTCTAAAACCCTAGTCTTCTTTAAATGGGTATGCTAGAGAGAAATCCATAAGTAAAGGACTTGTATGCAAAATTACAAAGGTGTTTTATCAGATAACCTAAGAAAAAACAAACTAGGCTGGTACCTTATATACACCATGAGAAAATTGGAGGCTTTTGGCCAATCATTCGTGTTCTTTATTGCATAACTTTATTAAATTCACTCTCTAATGAAAAGTGAAGCCAAGACCAGCATGTCCTAAATGAAGCAGGAGAATAGTACTTACTTCCCTACACATTCTTACAGATATAAAATGCAAGTTTTTCTGATGTTCTTACATCCACAAATTGTCTTAGATATTATTTCCTTTTGTAGGTACTTTTCCCTTAGGTTAATCAACATCTATAAAATCAAACTAGGCCTGTGACCCATGCAGGGAAATGAAAAGGGCTTTGAAAAGAAAAAAGAAGCTCCATAGTTCTGCAAGGACAATCCTTAGAAATCATTATGGAGCAAATATAAACACACCTTTTAGATCGCCCTTTGATTTTTCTGCCGTATTTCTTTGGTTCAGGTTCCTGAGAAGAGCCCAAATTAGACTCTGCGCAAGAACTATTTTCACAGTATTTTGTGTCACAGTTTCTTTCTTTACAGGGCATAACACCGGATTCAGATAAATATCTGAATGTCCTGCGAGGTTTGGGCAAAGGATTTATAGAAGGTCCACATTCTTGTCCCTCGGGTTCAGAGTAAATATTTTCTAAACTCTTAGTTATTCCATACGAACTGTCCAGAACTCTGAAATTCAACTCTTTTTCTGAAGAGTCACAATGTTCTAAAGCCAAATTCAAGACTTTATCCGGGGGGAGTGCTTCTATTTTCTTCCACAGTATCTGTGAGGTATAGAAATTTCCTGGAGGTAAGGAAGTCTCTGGATCCAAAACAACTTCTTTCCAGCTTTCTATCTGTTTGACCTGAGAACACACCCAATTGGACTCGGATTCATTTCCAAAGAGGTGTGTATCATCATATCCATGTTTCCCACTTTCATCCTCAGTTTGATCGTGGCTTTTAGCATCTTCATGAACATCTAGACCAACGTTGAGAGACTTGGTTGTACCCAACTTTTTGCTCTTTCCCTCAGCAACAGGACTTTTCTTAAGGAGAATCTCTTGATGACAGTTATTATATCTCACTCCGAAGTCCTTTGGGTGCCACTTCTCTGGATTAGAGATACCATTAGTTCTTCCTTCCCACTGAGAAATTTTTTGTTTGATGTTTTTGCAGTGGCTTCTTGACAGTGTCTGAACGGCAGAACGAGAAAAACTGGCGTCCATGTTCCCAGTTGGGTGCATGACAAAGTATGAATTTTACTGAGGTTCCATTCTAAGTAACTGGGGAATACTGTATTCTTTATCCTGTCAGTTAGAATCCAAACAATTCCAGTATGTTCCTTTCATCTTTAACTTGGAAATCTCTTTTGAAAGAGAAAAATTTTGATTATTGATCCTTGTGGAAATGGCTGCACCTTTATCTTGAATATTCCTATTAAAAAGAGACAATCATGTTAACACAGTTTTATAGTTTCCTAACTTAAAGTCCGCTAAAACACTAGCTATCCCTAAATAATTCATTTACAGTGCATATGTAAAAATGTACCTGTCATCCACTAAGTAATTCAACTCCATAAAGGCATTCCTAAGACGGTGATAGAACACAGAGAAAATAGCACTTGTGATATTTCTCAAATTGTCAGCTTTAATGTTCTGCCGTATTTAATTTCCTAAAGTTGGGGAGAATGAGGTTTTATAAGAGATTACACACAGCGGTATACAACAGTATTTTGTAAAACCAATTCCTTAAGAAACCTTCTCATAATGAAACAAGGACCAGCAGAGGATTATAAAAAGCATACCTATACAGAAATACATCGCAAATAACTAAAAAGTTTAAGCATACATCCAGAGAAAGAGCCAGTTCGTTTGGAAATACATTAATACCTATCTCCTCCTTCTCTCCTACTTTGGGAGATAATATGAGCCCTCATTTCAACTTTACTGTTCGCAGCCCAGGATTCCATATGCGCGGTGCTAACGGCAAGCCAATGTGCCATTAACTCGCAGTTGCTTTAAAATATCATAACCTATTTCATCACCGACTGAACTCTGCACATTGCTGCCACCACACCCTTGACCCAAATCGGCAAAAACACTTACAGGTTCTGTCACAGTCCTTCCTTTCACATACAGGCTTCACTCATTTAGGCCCATAAATGTTTCCTCAAATGTAAAATTTGACATAGAACTTTTCTTATCAACTGAGTAAAGACCCGATCTCAAGTTCTACTCTGTACTGGTTATAAATAGCAACTGATTCAAAACTTCCTGAGCCAGGGGTCATCCTTCCTTGAGCTTTGTCTGTGGGGCCTTGATTAACAGGCAGGAAAATATCTTGGCCTGGCTCTGTCAGGGCAGCTGACCAAAACTGATACACAATTCACACACAAAATTTATTCTAGGCAGGACAATTGCTAATCAGGGCTTCCATCACCTTTCCTTTCAACCATTCCTACAAGTTTGTACGAAAACCAGTTTTGCCTGCAAATAAACTTTGATGAGGATCTAATGAAAAAAAAAACATTCTAAATAACCTTAAGAAATTAAACTAACGTGGGTGGAAAAAAGCCCCAAAGCCCCAAAATACCAAAGCTGTTGTTGCAGAACTCTTTTTTTTTTTTTGGCTGCCACCACCACCACCACAGCTCCCAGCCCTTGCTCTGCGTGACCCACCCGCACCATCTGGCACCCAGGCCCAGAACCCTCCGTAAAAGATTAACGCACACAATTTGAAGGTCCAATCAGCTACCGCTCATTATTACAACTGAAAATCCTTTTGTTGATTCTGATGTTTATAGACGAGTCCTAAGAATTTTAGGGTGCCCTTGAGACGCACGTTTTCCTCACTATAGACAAGATGGAAGTACAGCTGACCCTTAAACAAGGCCGGGGTGAGGGGTGCTGACCTCCCGCACAGTTGAAAATCTGCATATAACTTTTTTTTTTTTTTTAAGATTTTATTTATTTGTCAGAGAGAGAGAGAGAGAGCACAAGCGGGGGAGCGGCAGGCAGAGGGAGAGGCAGGCTCCCCACTGAGCAAGGAGCCTGATGTGGGACTTGATTCCAGGACTCCGGGATCATGACCTGAGCCGAAGGCAGTCGCTTAACCAACTGAGCCACCCAGGCATCCCATGCATATAACTTTTGACTCTTCCAAATTTAATTACCAACAGCCTACAGACGGCAGGAAGAAGCCTTATCGATAATATTAACAGCTGATTAACACATATTTTGTATGTTATTTTGTATTATATGCTATATTCTTTTTTTTAAATATACTGTACTCTTACAATAAGCTACAGAAAATATTAAGAAAAATCCTAAGGAAGAGAAAATACACTTACAATACTGTACTGTACTTATTGCAAAATATTCACCTAAAAGTGAACCCACACAATTCAAGGGTGTTGTTCAAGGGTCAACTGTATTTTTCTCTCTCTTAGGAGCCTAGTAGAGGTTTTCATTTCTTTGCTTTCTTTACTTTTCCTTTGTTACTATGTGAATGTATGTAATGTAGGAATGAATGTAAGGTATGAATGGGTCAAACTGGGAAGAAAGATGAAATTTGCTAGGGCTAAAGAAATTTTTTCTAGGGTTAAAGAAATCTTTAATTTGAAAATTACTAGCAACAAATGCTAAATTTATGGATTTCACACACAAATATGAATGATGTGTATTGATGGCATTTCAGTGGCAATGGGGTAGCAGAGCAACATAAGACAGTCCTGACAAAAGCAGGCATTAAAACAGAAATTCTACATGCTCTTAAATGTATGTATTAATACACTGCAGCTTTCAAAAAAATGGACAATTTCAGAAACAAAAAAGTTTTAGTGCATTCTAACTAGACGGATGTCTACCTAGACAGTACAGAGAATTTATCTTTATATCTGATTTCACAGTACCAATTTTTTGACAGATTAAACTCTTTTATTTTTTTTAAGATTTTATTTATTTATTTGACATAGAAAGAGACAGTGAGAGAGGGAACACAAGCGGGGGGGGGGGGCTTCCCGCTGAGCAGGGAGCCCGATGTGGGATCATGACCTGAGCCAAAAGCAGATGCTTAACGACTGAGCCACCCAGGCGCCCGATTAAACTCTTTCTGATTCTGTCCCATCCAAAAAATAAGAATCACTCACAAATCAAGAGTTGCCTCCGTTGTGTTCTTCCAGGCAATTCACGTCTGACTTGAACCCAGTTTTAAATTCTGAGCCACTTTGCTCCCCAGCACCTCCCCCACATGGCTCTCCTGCTTTGTGAGATCCTTTACATCCCACCCCCCACCTCCCCAGCTTCTTGCGTTGACCTCCACTACCAGGAACATTCTAAGCCCTAAGCGCTGGCCCAGTTTTCAAATCCTAGATCTCTCCATAGCTTCATCTTTTGAAAACTCCCTAAAGCCAACTCACACATTTGTCCCTAGAGATTTCTTCCTCAAGTTTGCTGCAACAGTTCTAACAAAAACACAGACTGAGAAAATATGACAACTTCAACAATTTTTAGAAATTTTTTTTCTTAATACCATGAAATGAGTCAGACTTCCTCCCATTAAAGATGACTAAGGCAGGCAGGACTCACGACTTAAAGAGGAGAGAGAATACTCAATAACCGCAATGGACATCTCAACAGAAAAAACAGCAACAGTCATTCAGTTCCTCGGGTGAACAAAAGACGTACAAATATGAAAAACCAAGCATGATTTTAGAAGTATAATAAAACAGCATGCTTGCAATAAAGGGTACTAATCAAACTTATTTTTTTCCTATTCTTTGTTCCCAAAGGTGATCCTTCATCAGGTCCCCTTGTTTTTATTTTCTGTTCTTTTCTGAGTATTTACTTTCATCCAAGAAACACATCAACTGTAGTTTATCAGCTTAAAATGTAATGTCTAATATAACTTACCATATATAGGATTGTGTGTTTTTAGCATATTAAAAGAAACCAATTTGAGTCTAGTCGGGTAAGTGAAATTCTCTTTGGAAAAGAGAATATCGATACTCTATTTTACTAACTCAAGCCTTACATGAGAAAGCTTCTCATTCCAAATCCGTTAAAATATTTTATTTCATCAAACATAAATATCTAACAAAATAGGAAGAATTTGGAACATTCTGAAAGCTGATTTAAAAACTGATGAAAGGGTANTTAGGGAGTGGGGGGGGTTGGGGTGGGAGCTCAATCTCACAACCCATGAGATCAAGACCTGAGCTGAAACCAAGTGGCTCAACGGACAGAGCCACTCAGGCGCCCCAAGGTTATGCTTTTAAACGATTAACATTTTTTATGTGAATTTTGCCTCAATTAGAAAGAAAATTGATGAAAGGGACAAGGAAGATTCTCACCACTGGCCACGACAGAGTCATTGAACTAGGCTTGCCTTCCCAACATAACCATAAAACCGGACTTATATATTAAATAAAATAAATGCTTTCGATATTGGATAATAGACAACACAGGACTGTAATCTCTGAAAGAAGAAAAACAAACGAGGCAAACACTATGTTGGCCCAGTTTTCACCCTGGAGGCTCTTTCCAGAAAACAGCACAGAACATGATAACCTTGCTGAGCTACAGATAAAGGGATCAGAGTTTGAAGGGGCTAGGAAAGATGGAATTTTCAGGGCCCCATATCAGATAGAAGGGAGCAACACAGAAAAAGCTCCAGAAATCTACATGGGATCTCCTTGACTCTTGCTTTGAATACTGCTAACGCACAGGGTAACACTGCACAAGGCTGGAAACAAATTACTGGGGAAAGAACAACTACAGGGGACCTGTAAACTGACTAATACCCAGAGTTCCCAAAGGGCTGGGAAATGTTCAACGTACAATGACCTATAGAGAAGCAGACCTGTCGAACAGTCAGGCCATTCTGTAGAATGTCAGGAGGTCATGGCTTGTCAGTAGGGCTAAACTAGCCCTAGAATGAAGACTACTTTAGAGCTACCCTAACAAAGCTTTTAAAAAGCCTTAAAAGTGGGAGGATCAGTCAGTTAGGTGTGTGCCTTTGGCTCAGGTCATGATCTTAGGGTCCTGGGTTCGAGCCCCGCCTCAGGCTCTACTCATACCACAATGAAGCTGCTGAGAATCAGCGATAAAGAGAAAATTCTTAAATGGCCAGAACAACACCACCACAAAATACATATCACATACAGAGGAAAGAAGGTAAGCAGGAAACAATGGAAAATACTTAAACTGCTGGCAGGGGAGGTGGACAGGAGTGTGAATCTAGAATTCTACACATATCCTTCAAAAATGAAGGTTGAAATGGACATATTTTCAATTGAAAAAGGCTGTGAGAATTTTTCAGCAGCAGACCTGCATGCAGGCCAGTGACATAATTTGTGAGTACCAGTGCAAACTGAAAATGTGCAGGGAAAGTGCTTTAAACGTAGATATGAAGCTTTTTTCCTTTCTTCTTCAATCTCTTTGAATTTGTCATAGTCTTCTTTATTTTACTATCTAATGTTTTAAGTAAAAAAATTAAAAAATCTAAATTATTAGCACGAATATACCATTCATATCTATGTGTGCAATGCCATTTTAAATGCAAATATAAGAGCATTTAGGGGCGCCTGGGTGGCTCAGTCGTTAAGTGTCTGCCTTCAGCTCAGGGCGTGATCCCAGGGTCCTGGGATCAAGCCCCACATCGGGCTCCTCCGCTGGGAGGCTGCTTCTTCCTCTCCCACTCCCCCTGCTTGTGTTCCCTCTCTCGCTGGCTGTCTCTCTCTCTGATAAATAAATAAATAAATAAATAAATAAATAAATAAATAAAAGCATTTAACTCATATGCAGAATCACTGGAAAAAAAAATTCTTATTTTTGGCTCGTCATGAATGGTGCTTCAAGCTGGCTGGAAGAGACAAACACAGCCAGATTCAAAAGGTTGGAAGGAGAAAGGGAGGGTTCCCCCAGGCCTGGAAGAGGCCAAGAGAATGTTGTCAGGTCTAGGGATACCTGTGGAATGAGCACAGATTCACAGGAACTGGGGAGCCCAGCACTGTGATGTGGGGCCTGCACATGCCTGCTTGGGCCTAATGGCTGCTAGAATCCCCCTCCTGCCAGCCACCAAACCAACATGCCACGCTCTGGCTGAGGCAGGGTCTGGGGAAGTACAGCCAGGTATCTCCACATCCCACAGGCATGCCTCCCCAACTCACGCTGGACAGGTAACCCCCAAGGGTTTATAAATCTCTGCCCAGAACACACTTGATAATCTGCACCAGGGTGGGTGATAGGCTTGCTTCTGTAAAACCAAGGCCTCCACTTGGCTGCTTACCAGATACAGCATGGTGCTGCCAGTGGGGGTGGGACAGCCATTGCCATGCCCTGTTTCAAGACTTCATGGGTGTATCTACTCAACCTCAACCCTCCCACACCAGGCTTCTGCTGAGAGCAGAGTGACAATGGTCACAGGGTGCAGGGAGGGAAGGGCCGTGCAGGGCTAGCTGGAGAGAGGGCAGCTGAGAACTCTTCCTCAGGAGGTGGCAGGAGGCAGGGCCCCGAGTGAACTGAGGCTCCAACCCCTGGTCCACACTGTATTGTCCCATCAGTCTTCACATACAGAACACAAATTCAAGGGTGCCTGGCTGGTCCAGTCGGTAGAGTATGTAACTCTTGATCCTAGGGTTGTGGGTTCAAGTCCTACAGTGGGTATAGAGATTACTCAAAAATAAAAAATAAAATCTTTAGCTCAGATTTTATGGCTCAGTCAGTTAAGCATCCTCCTTCAGCTTAGGTCATGATCCTGGAATCCTGGGATCAAGCCCTGCATTGTCAGACTTCACGGTGAGTCTGCTTCGCTCTCTCCCTCTGCCCCTCCCTCTCTTGATAAATAAATAAAATCTTTAAAAAAATAAAATATTTTTTAAAAACCCCACAAATTCAAAGATTAAGTTATCAGAATTTCAAGATGGCTACCACAGAGTATAAAACCCCACAGGGCCCTTTTGAGTGCAGGACCCTGCGCAGTTACACTAATTATTTGCCCATGAAGCTGGCCCTGTTTACACTATATTGTGGAATTTATAAAAATGTGGGAGTAAAACTTAAGAAGAGCACAAAGGAGGGAAAGAAAAATGGAAATATAGTACCTTAAATTTCTTACTTTTATATGAAGTAATACATTATTTTTTTTCAGATTTTATTTTTAGGTAATTCCTACACCCAACATGGGACTCAAGCTCACAACTCCAAGACCAAGAGTTGCATGCTCCTCTGAGCCAGCCAGGAGCCCCACATAGTACATTACTTGAAGGGGAAAGATTAAAGTTGTACGTTGTGAACTCTAAAGCAATCACTAAAAGAAGGGAATTCTAAAAAATACTCAGTGCAGAAAAAGGTGGGGTTGAGGGAGAGGAGGAAGAACCACAAGAACAACAAAAATAACCACCAAAAAACCAAACAGAAACAGAAAATGAATAGCAAGATTGTACACTTAAATCTGACCATACTAATAATTATGTTTAATGTAAATGAGCTAAACTCTAAATAAAAGGCAAAGATGATCATACTTGACTAAAAAAAAAAAAAGCAAGATCTAACTCTGCACTTCTTTAAATACTGCACTTTGAATTTAAAGAGACATATCTGTCAAAATAAAGAGGTTCAAACACTAAAGGAAACATTATACTAAGAACTCTGGATTGACTGTATTAATATCAGACAAAGCAGACTTCTAGCCAAGAAATATTAGCAGAGATGAAGACATTTCAAACAAAATGGAGTCAAGTCATCAAGAAGGTTGAATAATCCTGAATGTTCATGTACCTAATAACAGAGTTTCAAAATGTAAGAAGCAAAAAAATGTCAGAACCAAAAGGACAAATGGATAAAATCTGTAATTTTACTGAGGATTTTATCACTCTTCATGAATAATAGCCACATTGGCAGAAAATCAGGAAATATATAAAAGACTTGAATACCACCATTAATCAACTTGACCTAAGTGACATTTTAGAACACTGCACCCAACAGCAATAGAATATATATTCAAGTATACATGGACTACTTAACAGTAAACCATATGTTGGGCCACAAAATAAAACTTAGTGAATTTTAAATGACTGAAGTCATTGTGAGAATGATTCTCTAACTCACAATGGAACTTAATTAAAAATAAATAATCAAAAGATATCTGGAAAATGCCAAAATATCTGGAAATAAATGCTTATGTTACTAAAAAAAAGTTTGGAAATACTGTATCTTGGTGTTTTAAATTAAAACACATCTTACCCCATTAAGTTTCAAGTTATTATTTAAAAATATTCCCCAGATTAAATGCTCTAGGTTAACATATTGTTTAAATTATCCTATTGCCAATCCTGCACAAAATGTACCTTCCTTTTCAATATTACACCTTCTAAATCCTATAGTGAAATTTGAATGTCATTATTCCACTTAATATCTGAAAAAACCCCGAATGATTTAAGGTTGTCTCTTAAGAAGGGGAAAAAAGTAAACTAAACTCAAAGCTAGTACAAGAAAATAATAAGTTGTAAATATTCATGAAATAGCAACCACTGAACAACAGAGAAATCAATGAAACATAAAAAGTTATTTGAAACATCAATAAACTGATAAACATCTAAGTGGACTGAACAAATAAAAAAAAGAAGAAAAAGCGCAAATTAGCAGTATGAGGAGTGAAAAAGGGGTCATCACCACAAATCTTACGTTAAAAGATATACAGAATGATTATGAATAAATTCATTGTAGTAAATTTGACAACTTAAATGAGATGGACAAATTCCTTGAAAGATACAAATTGCCAAAACAGACACAAGAAGATACAGGAATTCTGAGTATCTCTGTATTTATTTTTAAAATTAAAATTTTAATTAAAAGCCTTTGCATTAAAAAAAACCTCCAGGGGCACCTGGGTGGCACAGCGGTTAAGCGTCTGCCTTCGGCTCAGGGCGTGATCCCGGCGTTACGGGATCGAGCCCCACATCAGGCTCCTCTGCTATGAGCCTGCTTCTTCCTCTCCCACTCCCCCTGCTTGTGTTCCCTCTCTCGCTGGCTGTCTCTATCTCTGTCGAATAAATAAATAAAAAAAATCTTTAAAAAAAAAAAATAAATAAAAAATAAAATAAAAAAAACCTCCAGGTCCATGCAGCTTCACTGGTTAATTTTATTAAACATCCAAAGAAATAATATTATCTTACATAATAATATTCAGCCATTAGGCCCAAGCAAGCATGCCCCACATCACAGTGCTGGGCTCCCAGGTTCCTGTGACAATCTGCGCTCATTCCACAATATTAATCTTACACAAACTCTTCCAGAAAATAGAAGAGGAAACATTTTCTAACTCATTTTATAAGACCAACATTACTCTGTTGGAAAAATCAGAGACACTACAAGAGAAGAAAAATACAGAGGAGAACTCATGAATGTAAACGTGAAAGTCCTTTAAGAACATAAGCAAATAAAATTCATAAATAAACATAAAAGATATTAAGTCATGAATGAGTAGAGTTTATAAGTGAATGCAAAGTTGCTTTAAAATTAAAAATAGGGGCGCCTGGGTGGCACAGCGGTTAGGCGTCTGCCTTCGGCTCAGGGCGTGATCCCTGGTGTTATGGGATCGAGCCCCACATCAGGCTTCTCCTTTATGAGCCTGCTTCCTCCTCTCCCACTCCCCCTTCTTATGTTCCCTCTCTCGCTGGCTGTCTCTATCTCTGTCGAATAAATAAATAAAATCTTTAAAAAAAAAAAAATAAAATTAAATTAAAAATAATTTTTTATGAGATAAAGAAAAAACCCTTTTGTAATTATCTTAGTAGATGCAAAAAAGCATTTGAAAAAATTTCACACTTATTCAAAATTGGGAAAAAAAAAAAACCTCTAGCAAATCAGAAATTGAATTTCCACAATCTAATAAATGGCAACTATGAAAAAACTACTGCAATATCATACAAAGTGGTAAAAGATTTAACACTTTCCCTTAAGATTGAGAAAAAGGCAAGGATGTCTTCTTTCACTGCTTTTATTCAACATTTTTATTTTATTTAGATTGGAAAAGTGCCCCTTCAGCTTTGATACACTGGGGAACAAGGTCATGAAAAGAGGAGGACTTGGTGCGGCGCTGCCATTTCTAACGTCTTGGGTCCCTGGGCCTTTTGCAGAACTTCCAACAGTGCTCCGTTGGGACAGAGCATCCGCACGTTCACAACCTGTGTGGTCTCTAGGAGCCACTGGGAAGAGGGCCTAGGGAAGAATTTGTCATTTTCAATGGAAAACAAGTGGCAGTTACTAATTACGTCAACTGTGTATTTTGGATCTGGACTTGCTGCACTTTTTTTTAAAATAGTAAGACACCAGTTGCTTAAGAAATAAGGATGTTTTAATTAATCATTAAACAGATATGAAAAGGACATGTAAGAGGTGCAATCTCTGAGAAAAATGAATCAAACTCTTGAATTCAATATACTTAATATGTTTGTAAATAAACTTAGGGCATAAAAAAAAAAGGAAAAGAAATAAAACAACATGATTGTATACATAGAAAGTCCTAAGAATCTACAATAACAAGCTACTAAAATTCATCAGGGAATTTAGCAAGGTCTCAGGATACATGGTCAATATATAAGAGATAACTTGTACTTATACATATGGGGAATAAACAATTGGAAAATGAAATGTAATATAACATAAACAATTGCATAAGAATCATGAAATACTTAGGGGTACAAAACTTTTCCACTGAAAATACAAGATATTGCTAAGAAAAAAAATTAAAGAACTACTAAATAAAGAGATCCATCACATTAACGAACTAGAAGATTCAATTTGTTAAGACATCAAATTCTCTCAAAATTGATCTGTAGATTCAACACAGTCCTAATCAAAATCACAGCAGGCTTTGCTGCAGAAATTGACAAGCTGATTCTCAAATTTATATGGAAATGCAAAGGACCTCAAATAACCTAAAACTTTTTTAAAAATAAGAAAGTTGAAGAACATATACTACTGATTTCAAGACATTATAAAGCTACAGTAATCTAGACAAGGTGTATTAGTGAAAACAGACACAAATGCATCAATAGAACGGTACAGAGTCTAGAAACAGAACTACACTTATACAGTCAACTGATTTCCACAAAGCTGGGGAAAAGTGATCTTTTCAACAGATGGCTTTGGAACAAATGGATATCTACTGGGAAAAAAATTAACCCTGACCTTTACCCACACCATTTATAAAAGTTAACTTGAAATACAGCATAAGCCTAAACCTAACAGATAAAACTATAAACCTCCTAGAAGAAAAAACAGACAAAAAAATCTTTAGGGAAGGAAAAGATTTCTTAGGACATGAAAAGCACTAACCCATAGAGGCAAGAAATTGATAAACTGGACTTCATCAAAATTAAGATCTTGTGCTCTTCTAAAGATGTTTTAAAAATGAAACAGCAAGCCACAGGGAGAGAATATTCAAAATACGTATATCTGACAAGCACTTAAATCCACAACATATAAGGAACTATTACAAATGAATGATAAGACGAACAATACAATTAAAATATGCATTAGATGTGAACAGACATTTTACAAAAGATTTTACAAGTAGCCGGTAAGTAAAATAAAGTACCCGAAAAGCGGTACACTATCATTAGTCATGAAAGACATGCAAATTAAAACCCAAGATACCACTACATACTCACTAGAACGGTTAAAATGTAAAAGAATAATCCTAAGTATTGGAGTACCTGGAACTCTCAAACACGGCTGCTGTAAAATGGTACAACCACTTTGGAAAACAGTTTGGCAGTTTCCTATAAAACTAAACATATGACTGCCATATGAAGTAGCAATTACACTTGTAGGTTTTTCACGTGAAAGAAAAATGTTTACACACATAATTCAACATGAATATATTCACAGCATCTTTATTCAGAATAGCCCAAACTAGAAACAACCAAAAGGCTATCAACAAGTGAATAAAGTGTAATATATTCATACAATAGGGTATTCCTCAGCAATAAAAAGGAACAAAACCAACAATATGCACAAAAAAGTGGACATTTCCCAAAAGCATGCAGAAACAAAAAAGTACATACATTTATATGAAATTCAAGAACAGCCAAAATTAATCTATAATGAAAGAAAGCAGATCTGTGGTTGTCTAGGGCCAGGAAGGTGAGAACTAACCACAAAAGAGTATAAGGGAACTTTTGGGGGTGATGAAAATATCATATATCTTGATTAGCATGGTAGTTACAAAGTTGTATATATTTGTCAAAATTAACTGACCATACACTTAAAATGGATGAATCTGATTGTATGAAGTTATATCCTGGGGCACCTGGCCAGCTCAGTCGGTAGAGCGTCCAACTCTTGATCTCGGGGTTATGAGTTCAAGCCCCATTCTTTCTCTTCTTCTTTTGAGACTCTAATTACACATATGTTAGATGATTTAATATTATTCCACAGGTTACTTGTGATCTGTTCTTTTTTTTTTTTTACTTTTTTTTTCTTTCTCTGCTTCAGTTTAGATAAATTCTATTGACCTGTTTTCAAGTTCACTAAGCATTCTACAGAGCAAAATTCAATCTGATTTTAAGTCCATCTAATAATTCTTATTTCAGATATTGTATTTTTCAGCTTCAAATTTTCTATCTGGTTTTTCTAACATTTCCATTCCTCTTCTGAAATACTCCATCTCTCCACCCATTATATTTTCCCTGTATATTATTTAATATATTTATAATAATCTTCAAGTCCTTGTTGGCTAATGCCAACAAATGTGTCATCTTTAGGTTTCCTTTTATTGACTCTTCTTTCTCTTCATTATGGTTCTCATTTTCTATTTCTTCTAGTGCCTTGTAATTTTAACTTATGTATGTATGTATGTATGTATGTATGTATGTAAGTAATCTCTACCCCCACCATGGGGTCAAACTCATAACCCTGAGATCAAGAGTCGCATATTCCTCCCACTGAGCCAGCCAGGCACCCCTAGTGTCTTGTAATTTTTAATCATATTCTTGACACTGCCTATAAAAGAACAATAGAGGAAAAGATATACTTTGTGTTTGTTTTGCTTTATATATTTCTGAGATTATAAACATTCCTCTCTCTGGTAATTAGATTCAGGGGCTGATAATTCGGATTCCTCCTACAGTCAAGTTGAGCTGAGGCTGGTCTTACTACATGGAATTCACCTGGGATTAGCCCAACCTTTAACCTCCTGAGCTGCTGCTACCTTTTAAATAGTGTTAATATTTGAGCTGGAAAAAGGATGGCTACAGTTTCAATTATTTTTGCTTCAACTCTGGATTCAACCCTGGCAGGATATCACTGCACAAATATGTGGGGCTATAAAACAACTTTGTGCCTCCCATACCCCCTGCAACGCTGCTGTGTTAGTAAAAACTGGAACAGCAGATAATTATTGGGCCAAGTGGTTTGTTTTTGCATTTGGGATTCCTCCAGATTCCAATCCACACTCCAATTCCAATTTTAGTATGTGTGCTGCTGAAGCAAGCACCACACTCCAATTGCAACAGTCCATACTGTGAACTAAGACTTGGCAGATTTTCCCTTTCCTTTGGGAAGCCTCACCATCTATGCCAGGGCTACTTATATCCAGACTATATGCTTGTCCTCACGTATGAAAGTTGTTATGGCTCTTTGCTCACTTATAAAGGAATTCACTTTGGAATTCAGTTCATCGAAATTTCCCTGCATCCACTACTATTCACTAGCCCCAGAGAAATACATGATTTTTATTTTGTCCAGGATTTTCTTGTTTCTATGGGAACAAATGTTTTTCAAGTCCTTTTACATCCTAACTGGAAGAGGAAGTCTTAAAATGTTTTTAACGAAATAGAATAGTGAACAATAGTATAAATCAGAATACACTGCATGAAGGAAGGGTAAGTATCGCTTCAGAATATTTGTTTCAGGTGTGTGTGTGTGTGTGTGTAATGGACTGCACATGTATTTATTATGGTGAATCATGTTAAAAATTTTTGGAAAGTCTGTCTAGAGACACTGACGTTCACTTCAATGCAAGGCAAGTTTAGAGAAAGGATATCAGGACACTAATCTTTATTTTTTTTTAAGATTTTATTTATTTGTTAGAGAGTGGGAGAGAGCACAAGCAGGGGGATGGCAGGCAGAGGCAGAGGGAGAAGCAGGCTCCCTGCCGAGCAATGAGCCTGATAGGGGACTCAATTCCAGGACTCTGGGATCATGACCAGAGCTGAAGGCAGACGCTTAACTGACTTGAGCCACCCAGGCGTCCCAGGACACTAATCTTTTAGAAAATTGTCTACTGGGTGATGGGCATTAAGGAGGGCACGTGAAGTGAGGAGTACTGGGTGTTATATGCAGCTGATGAATTGCTGAACACCACATCTGAAACTAATGATGTGCTGTGTGTTGGCTAACAGAATTTAAATAAAAAAACAAAGAGAATTGTCTACTGCTAGCTAAATTTCAGGCACCAAAACAGTTCAGAAACATATAGGCTTTTACATATCAACACAGAACAAAGTAAGTCCCTGGAAAAATACACAAAGCATAAATTATCACAACAGGCAACTGCTGTTAGAGAAGAATAAAATACATCCAGATATTTTAATAACAAACAGCCTTTGGTTTTTATTAAAGCCAGTTTCTGGGCCTATGTGCTATAATTCAATGTGCTGCTTACTGATTGCTATTATTAGATTAAGAATGCAAAGAAAGATTCTGGAGAGAGAATGTGCTCCTTTTATATCTGGCTTCTTTAATAAAAATATTTTTGAAATTTCTTTTTTTGGAGTGAGGGAAAGAGATAAGAAGAGTCTCCGAACGTAAGAAAGCTATTCCTAGGTGAACAGAATAAATCACCTTTAACTCAGCATCAATGAAACAAACCATAGAAAAGGCATGTTTAGGGGCACCTGCGTGGCTCAGTTGGTTAAGCGTCCTCCTTCGGCTCAGGTCATGATCCAGGGTCCTGGGATTGAGCCCTGCATTGGGCTCCCTGCACAGTGGAGAGCCTGCTTCTCCCTCTCCCTCTGCCACTCTCCCCCCCACTTGTGCTACTCTTGCTCTCTCTCTCTCTAACTCAAATAAATAAATAAATAAAATCTTACCCAAAAAAGGCATGTTATGAAATATAGGTAGAGACCATAGTATTTATAAGGGAGGCATCACCGTACAGGATACAAGCAAAGAATGCAGGCTCTGGTGCCAGACACCTGGATTCAAATCTTCTGCAACTTACCTAGTGGTGGGCCTTGTATTCTTAACCAATCCAAACCTTACTCCATAACAGGGGAATAACACACACCAGTAGAGTTATTAGAAGGATCAAATGAAATAATATATAAAGTCCCTTGTAAAGTGCCCAAGAATAGTTATGACATTACTGTCACAACTTAAATATTATATGTTATTATATATATGTGTCAGTACACATCTTCGCCAATCTAACTTCCTGAACGTCTCTCTATTTCTATCACTATTACAACAACCTCAACTCGTGCACTTATCATTCTTCTCCTCGAACTACCATAATAATAGCCTCCTCTATGGCCTACCTGCCTCTAATATCAACTGCCTTCCAATACTGTTGCCAAAGTGGTACTTCTAAAACTTAGCTATGATCAAATCACAAACCAGTTAAAACCTCTGGCGGTTTTGGTGCTCCAAAATCTACCCAAGTGGTTATCAAAACATACTCCCAAGGAACAACGGACTTCCAAGAACTGAACCAAGATCGGATATAAAAATTGAATAATACGGGGCGCCTGGGTGGCACAGTGGTTAAGCATCTGCCTTCGGCTCAGGGCGTGATCCTGGAGTTCTGGGATCGAGCCCCACATCAGGCTCCTCCACTGGGAGCCTGCTTCTTCCTCTCCCACTCCCCCTGCTTGTGTTCTCTCTCTCACTGCCTGTCTCTCTGTCAAATAAATAAATAAAATATTTTTAAAAATTGAATAATACCCCCACACATTAGTTTGCAGAAATAAGTTATATTAGTAGATATAATTTACTAAATATTAAGGTTTTTTTCCTCCACAAACATATCTTAAACATTTGACCCTTGCTACTGTTTGTGGTGTTAGTCGATGCTAACAAAATGGCAAAACAAACACATGGCCAACAAAGATAAATGAAAAAAAATTGGGATAAACCAATCATGAAGAGTTTTAAAGCTTTTAAAAAATGTCACAGGTATACATACGTATACTTTTATAGCGCACACACAAAATATGGTCATAAATGTGCTACTCAAATAGTTTTTTTTTTTTTTTTAAGATTTTATTTATTTATTTGACACAGAGAGAGGCAGCCAGCGAGAGAGGGAACACAAGCAGGGGGAGTGGGAGAGGAAGAAGCAGGCTTCCCGCTGAGCAGGGAGCCTGATGTGGGGCTCCATCCCAGAACGCTGGGATCATGACCTGAGCCAAAGTCAGACACTTAACGACTGAGCCACCCAGGCCCCCCATCAAATAGTTTTTGGTTTAAATGATAAAAGTAAACAAGTAAATATTTCATGGTGTCCAAAGACAAGATAAAGTCCACAGTCCTTAACGTGATACATAAGATATTTTTACTCTCTGATTCTAGCTTGCTTCCTGCCATCTGTCTTGCTTACATGCTACATTTCAAGAACATCAAATCTTTTGCATCTATCAGTGGTTAAGGGCTAGAATACTGGAGTTACAGAATTCAAATACCATCAGACTTGGTTGTTGGCTGTGTAACCTCAGTCAAATTACTTAATCCTTCTAAGCCTGCTTCCTTATCTATAGAATGATCATAATATTATAGATAACACTTATCGAGCATTTACTATGAGCCAGGCATAATTCTACTCGCTTTGCCAATATTAACCCATCTCGTTCTTGTAACAACCCAGGAGGTATAAATATTGTCATTATCCTCATTTTGCAAATGAGGAAACAGGCACAAAGAGGTTAAGTGTAACTGATACGGGTCTTGGTATTAGTCTCTGCCACAAAAGACACAGGTATTCATTCTATAAGGCTGTTGTAAGGATTAAATATGAAATGATGTAAAAAAAAAACCATTTGAGACAATTCCTGGTATACAGTAACTGCTCAATAAATGAGAGCTATCGGGGCGCCTGGGTGGTTCAGTCAGTTAAGCGTCTGACTCGATCTCAGCTGAGGTCTTGATCTCAGGAACGTGAGTTCAAGCCCCGCTGCATTGGGCTCCATGCTGGGTGTGGAGCCTACTTAACAGAAACGTGATAGCTATTAATTATTTCCTGAACACCCAATGTACTTTCAAGACCTGTTCAAAGTTTTTCTGTGAAACCTTCCTTAGACCCTGACCTGGAGTTAATCACTCCTGCATGGTCTCCCATTACACCTGTTAATATTCTGTAATCCTTTCCCAATGTTAAATTCCTCTTACAGCAAATACTTACAGAATATATTTTCCATGACCTCAAGACTCTTAATGTTCTTGAATCATTCCTGCCAGGGATGCTCAGAAAAAGAGGAATCTTAAGGGTGAAAATGGAGAGAGGTAACACCAATAGCAGAGAGGAATAAATATCTCTGCAATGCTGTCTTGAAAGCCCTAAAGTGAACCTAATCTCAGAATGTAACGCCCCTGCTTCTATAGCAGAAGATGCTAAGACATGTGTAATAGAAATATTGGATGCAGGGGTGCAGTGGGGGCTCAGTCCGTTAAGTGACTGCCTTCGGCTCAGAGCATGATCGCAGGGGCCTGAGATCCTCCAGCCCTGTGTCAGGCTCCCTGCTCAGAGGGAATCTGCTTCTCCCTCTCCCTCAGCCCTTCTGCCCCCCAATTCCTCCACTCGTGGGCTCGCTCTCTCTTTCAAATATGTAAATAAAATAAAATAAAAAAAGAAATACTGGACGTAATAAAATCTGCTCAGGAAGATGGGTAGGAATTTGAACTGCTCACATTATCTGTGTTTTGAAATTTTCTAGTAGGTATATTTAATAAAATACTAATATAGTATTTAATTTGTAAAGCCTCTGGATAAATCTTTTTAAGATTTACTTATTATTATATATAGAGAGAAACTCAAGCAGACTCCCTGCTGAGGGTGGAAAAGCCCAACACGGGGCTGGATCTCACAACCCTGAGTTGTGAGCCTGAACCCTGAGCCAAAACCAAGAGTCGGACACTCAACCGACTTGGCCACCCAGGTGCCCTGCCTCTAGATAAAGTTTTAATAAAGCCCACAGAAATAATTCTGCATGAAATTCTTTATTGAATTTGCTTAAAATATTTTAAAGCAAAAGAGAAAAAAACATGTTAAACTGGCTTCTACCTTTCAAACCGTTACCATCTTGTTAATTGTTCCTTGAATAACAAATCTTCAAAGCAAGCACATACAGGATATCAGCCTTTTATCTCACTTCTATCAGAGGAAACAGCCTTATAGGTAACTAAAAATGATTCCCAAAATAGCAAAGAAACTTAAAAAAAAAAACCCCTAATACTACTAATAATAGACAATATAAATTTCTCAGCAGTTATTGTGCCTAACTGCAAAGCAAGCAATAGGATTCTCCAAAAAATAAATTTAATTCCTTACCAGTTCTATCAACTCTCTTAAAACATCTGTCATGGAAACTTTCTCAGTTGTGTTTTTTAAAAATTTTAATTAATTAATTTTTAAAAAGATTTTATTTATTTTCTTGTCAGAGTGAGAGAGAGAGCACAAGCAGGGGGAACGGCAGGCAGAGGGAGAAGCAGGCTCCCTGCCAAGCAAGGAGCTCAATGCAGATTCACAATCCCAGGACCCTGGGATCATGACCTGAACCGAAGGCAGAGGCTTAACCAACTGAGCCACCCAGGTGCCCCCCCTTTTTTTCTAAATGAAAGAATGAAAAATGATAGTTGACTTAATTCAGATTATATTCAGAATTTTGAGGCACAAGCCAAAGAACTAGAATAACCCTAATTTCGTGATTGTGTTACATGTTTGGTTAGCCACATTATTTAAAAAACTTACAGGGGTGCCTTGGTGGCTCGGTTGTTAAGTGTCTGCCTTCGGCTCAGGTCATGATTCCAGGGTCCTGGGATCAAGCCCCGCATCGAGCTCCCTGCTCAGCAGGAAGCCTGCTTCTCCCTCTCCCAGCGCCCCCCGCCCCCCCACTTGTGTTCCCTCTCTCACTGTCTCTGTCAAATAAATACATAAAATATAAATAAATAAATAAATAAATAAAATAAAAAAACTTCCAAATGACTATGATTCTTCTTTGCTGTTCACTGATTCTAATGGGTGCTGGAGATTTTATTTAACAAAGCTGTGTGACCCTAGGAGCTATCCTCATAACTAACCCAACGTTATGGGCTGAATGCTTGTGTCCCCTCAAAATTCCTATGTTGAAGCCACAATCCTCACTGTGATGGCACTGAAGGTGAGGCCTTTGGGAGGTCAGGAGCATGGAGTACTCATGGATGGGATTAGTGCCTTTATAAGAAGAGACATAAGAGAGATGAGCTTTCTCTCCACCGTGGGAGGCTACAACAAGAAGATGTCCATCTGAACACCAGGGAGAGGGCCCTCACCAGGAACCGAATTGGATGGTACCTTGATCTTGGACTTCCCAGCCTCTAGAACTGTGAGAAATAAATTTTTGTTAAGCCATCCAATCTATGGTAGTTTTGTTACAGCAGCCCGAGCTGACTAGACAAATGGTAATTTCACCTTCAAAACATAACTCTAACTCTGACCACTTACCATCTTCACTGCTACCACACTAATCGACGTCACCATCATTTCTCCCTCTCTTGTTTTTTGATTTCGACTCAATATTCACCTTTCCTGTCCATCTTATCTAAAATAATGCTTCTTGGGGCACCCAGGTGGCTCAGTCGGTTAAGCGTCTGACTCTTGGTTTTGGCTCAGGCCATGATCTCAGGGTCGTGAGATCAAGTCCTTCGATGGGCCCCACACTGAGCACAGAGTCTGCTTCAGATTCTCTCTCTCTCACTCCCTCTGCCCATCCTCCTGCTTATGTGAGCATGTGCTCTCTCTAAATAAGTAAAATCTTTTATTTTTTATTTTTATTTATTTTTTTTAAAGATTTTATTTATTTATTTGACAGAGATAGAGACAGCCAGCGAGAAAGGGAACACAAGCAGGGGGAGTGGGAGAGGAAGAAGCAGGCTCATAGCAGAGGAGCCTGACGTGGGGCTCGATCCCATAACGCCGGGATCACGCCCTGAGCCGAAGGCAGACGCTTAACCGCTGTGCCACCCAGGCGCCCCAAGTAAAATCTTTTAAAAAAATAAAATAAAAGTAAAACAAGGTTTCTTTCCCCACATATTTCTCTATGCCTTCGTTCTGCGATATTTTCTCCACAGAGCTTATCATTTACCTGAAATTTCATTATTTGTTTGTTTACTTATCATTTGTCTCCCCTGTTGGAACAAAGGATGTTTGACTAGTATATTCCCAGCACCTAGAAGACTATGTACCACACAGTAATCCCCCAATAAATATTTGCTGAATGAATAAATCTTGAATATAAGAACGTGTAAAGAGGAAGTAAGGTTTTGGGGTGCCTGGGTGGCTCAGTCGTTAAGCGTCTGCCTTTGGCTCAGGGCGTGATCCCGGAGTTCTGGGATCAAGCCCCACGTCAGGCTCTTCCGCTGGGAGCCGGCTTCTTCCTCTCCCACTCCCCCTGCTTGTGTTCCCTCTCTCACTGGCTGGCTCTATTTCTGTCAAATAAATAAATAAATCTTAAAAAAAAAAAAAAGAAAGTAAGGTTTATGACAATTAGCAATGCCTATTACTTTAAGTGTTTCTAATGATTTGAAGTTGCCCCAGTTGTAGGAGGAGAAAACATCTTAGAATACTTTAAGGAGAAATAACACCAAAACAACTTATTTAAATGATAATAAGCACCACAATAATAAGAACCTTTTTGTACATTTACTATTTGCTGGGCACTACATGCATAATTTCATTTAATCCTCACAACAATCTCTGGAGGAAGATATTTTCATTTTCTAGGTGAGGAAACAGAGGCTTAGCAGGGTTAGATTACTTTTTAAGGTCATATACATTACATTATTAAGTGGAAAAAACAGAATTTGAACTCTAAAACTCTTGTTCTTTTTAGCACATAACAACTACCTTCAAGATAAAAAGACATTTTGATAAGGAACATACCTAAGTCAGAGGTCACCAAACTCTGATTTGAAACGCCTATGAAAGAAAATTGATTTATGTGTATTTATAAATTACAGATGTAACAACTATAGTAACAGCATGCATATTATAAAATGAAAAATTTTAAAGCATAAGATATGTTTTTAAAAATTTATTTTACTGGCTTTGTTAAGAATTAAATATATAAATGGGGGATAAAATAACCATTTCACTCTCACTCAAGTCTTACACATAATAAATATTTTAGGTAAGAGCAATGTGATTACACATGATTTAAAAAAAAAGATTATTTATTTGAGAGAGAAAGAGAGTGCAAACAGAGGCAGAGGGAGAGGGAATCTCAAGTGGACTCTGTGCTGATTGGGGAGCCCAATGCTCAATCCCAAGACCACAAAATCATAACCTGAGCTGAAATCAAGAGTTGGAAGCCCAACTGACTGTGCCACCCAGGTGTCCCCATGATGTTTTTTTCTTGAAACTGTGATTCAAAGATATAGTTCTAAATTCACTTTATTTCATGCTTGGTTCTAAGGGTGTTATGGGATGAATTTTGCCCCCCCCCATTCATATGTTGAAGTCCCAATCCCTAGTACCTCAGATTATGACTGTATTTGGCGAAAGAATCTTTAAAAAAGTAATCAAGTTAAAATAAGGTCACTAGAGCAGGCCCTAATCCAATATGACTGGTATCTCTATAAGAAAAGGAAATTTGTGGGGTGCCTGGGTGGCTCAGTGGGTTAAGCGTCTGCCTTCGGCTCAGGTTATGATCCCAGAGTCCTAGGATAGAGTCTGCTTCTCCCTCTGCCCCTCCCCTCTACTCATGCGCATAGGCGTGCGCGAGCTCTCTCTCTCAAATAAATAAAATCTTAAAAAAAAAGAAAAGGAAAGGAAATTTGTACACAAACAGAGAAGACATGTAAAGACACAGGAAGAAGTAGGCCATCTATAAAGCCAAGAAGAGGCCCCAGAAGAAACAAACCCTGCCAACACCTTAATTTCAGAGTTCTAGCCTCCAAAAGTGTGAGAAAATAAATTCCATTGTTTAAGCCACTCAGTCTGTGGTACTTTTTTTTTCGGCAGCTGAGCTGACTAATACAAAGGGCCATGGTAATTGAAAATTATTATATATTGAAAGTATTTGTATTTTAAAAATTTTCTGCCAATAACCAATTATCACTACAGAAAACCAACAATTCTGGGACTTTTCTATTGGTAAAGGAAAATCGTTTGGCTTATTTTAATTCTGGCAATGCTTAAAAATACTTCTCTGTAACAGACTAAGGAACTACTATAAGATACCAATTATTTTCGAGGCTATTGCTCATCTTATTTTCAAAGGATTGTAATGACTCCACCACTTAAAACATAAATTTTAGGGGTGCCTGGGTGGCTCAGTAGGCTAAGCATCTGCTTTCGGTTCAGGTCATGATCCCAGCGTCCTGGGATCGAGCCCTGCATCAGGCTCCCTTCCGGGCCAGGAGCCTGCTTCTCCCTCTCCCTCTGCCTGCCACTCCCCCTGCTTGCGTGCACTCACTCTCTCTGTCAAGTAAAGAAATAAAATCTTAAAATAAAATATAATTTGTAAATATCCTGGGTTTCGACACCAAAAAAAAAAAAATCTGTAAATCTACCTACTCAGACACATACAAGCTGGACATATAAAAACTGTTAACGTGTTGCAATGTAAAAGGGAACACAAAGTGAGGATGTCACCATCAACTCCTTTTTGTTGGGGAATGACCATTTTTCCCTCTGGGATTAATCTCATAGATAAACTGTGACAGGAGTGAAGGCACCAGCGTCAATCCGTCAATGCGTCAATATTCAGTCAAGCCTAATTCCTTGCTTTTTTAGATGAAAACTGATATAAATAACAAATCTAACGCTCTTTCCGCTTCACAATGTATCATCTTGTGCACCCCCCCCCCAAGGGACCATGAGTACAGAGTAAAGTGTTTCAACTTACAGGTGCATTAGCTGGAATGTTTACCACTTTACAAAGGTAAATCGAGAAAATTCAGGGGTCGGCTAATGTAACCAGGCGGCCAAAGGTTTTGTGACTATAAAATGTAAACATACCTTTCCTCTGAAACTCAGGAGTACTCAGAAGATACCAGAAGTATTTTCTCCCTGAAGCTTTACTGAGATATAACTGACATAAAACATTGTATAAGGAAGAAGTCGAACGTGCCTTGATAGGTGTATATATTGTGAGATGATTACCACAATCAGGTTAGTGAACACATCCATCACCTCACTACTATTTTATTTTGTAGCGAGGACATTTAAGATCTACTCTCTTAGCAACAGTATTGTTAACCAGTCACCAAGAATCATGTTTGGAACGCGGGAAATACCCACCCACAGAGGTCATTTACACCGACTGGGACCGGTCCTTAGCCTTTCTCACATGACACGGAAACACAAAAGAAGCCTCGGGCGAGCAGGGGAGATACACACTAGAGGCAGGAAGAAAGAAGAATAGGATTTGGGAAAAGTGTTCCTCGGTCTAAATATCAAGGAGGCCGGTAATCACATTCCTCGCTGTGCTTCTATTGTAGCCAGACTTTAATCTACTGTTCCAGCTAGTCATCTAGTTTAAAGCAAGCTGGGTGTGGTTAACTGTACATTGTACTATATCCAGAAATGTACCAGTCCTAAGAGGTAGTATGGGCCCCTGGTAAAACAGGTAAACAACTAACTTCCCAAACCAGCATCTTACAAAAAATTCCAAATCCCTAGGAGTGTGGAAGCAGGCTCTTCAGCTAACCATACCTCTTCGAACTTAGGAGATAATTCAGATTTCCAAAGAGTTACTCTGGAGCGCAGATCCCAAACTGAAGTTGGAGATTAGAGTCACAGGAGCCAGGAGCGCTGCGTGCCCTAAAAATCCTTATCTGATTCCTGTATCAGGAGTCCAGGGGCCAAGCTCTCCGCAACTCTTGCCTTGTTCTAAATGTCTCCTTTATAAACCTTGACATTTCTTGGGGATGCACCTTCAATTTTTGATGTGAAAGGTGTAAAAATGTTTCACTTGTGGATGAACCACAGATGCAGCAAAACAGAGACAGATGATAGCGGTAGCAAAACAGACATACAGTATTACTGTTCTGGCCAAAGAGGATGAGAAGAGTTTAATTTGTACAGTGGGCATGTGTCTAGAACACTAGACAGATGATGCTTGTTTAGTTGATCCACAATATGACAACGCCCTGTTCAGATCTCTAATACTTGCCCCACTTTGTCAAGCCATTTCACTGGTTTCTACATCACCTCTTCCTGCTACTAGGTCATGTTTGTGAAAAGAATGCCAACTAGTTTTCTTACAGCAGAACCCCTGTTACAGCATATATGTGAATTAGTACACTGCTGAAACCACATCCTTGGACTGAAACATAATACTAAATGAAAGAGTAGTATAATGCAGTTAGCCTATAAAGTAATGTTTGACCAAATACATTTTGAAGACATTCAACTAAATTTACTTAGAAAAATAAATTT
This sequence comes from Ailuropoda melanoleuca, assembly GCF_002007445.2. Taxonomy (NCBI): domain Eukaryota; kingdom Metazoa; phylum Chordata; class Mammalia; order Carnivora; family Ursidae; genus Ailuropoda; species Ailuropoda melanoleuca. The sequence goes on from NC_048219.1 coordinate 80,985,176, forward strand.
TGAAAGATACTTTGGAAAAAAAGAACACATAATATAATCCCTAAGTTTTATAAGATATCTTCCCAATCAGCTAACGATATGTTTGGTATCCACACCACTGTTCGTGTCCCATAAAGAAGGCTGTAAGTTAACGGGGAGTGTGTAATGTCATGTAATAGCAGAACTGAGGTCAAAACAGTCCTCGCTAAGTCGGTTCTCATATTTCTCATCAGCAGAACCTAATTCCCACTACCCACATATGTTCAGCAAATAAAAGGTAAAGAGAAGAAAATCCAGGTGGCACAGAAGAGGTCTGTTTGCATAGTAATGTGATATTTTAAATGATAATAATCATCATTTATGAAGTGCTCCATGTGCCGAGCACTGTGCTTAGTACATTCGTTATTACGTTTGAGTCTCACAGCTCTGACAGATTGTTATTATTACCTCCCTTTTGTAGAGGAGGAAGCTGAGACTAAACTGGTTCGGTAAGTCACCCAGGTAACAACAAACTTAGTTCCGCTTTACTCCAAAGCTTCTTCATTTAACCAGTATGCATTACTCGTTTGTGGGTAGACATAACAATAATATCAGCTAATATAACAGGATGTCAAATGCAACTTTTCCTGTCCTCCCAGAGTTTCAGCAGGGGCCTCAAAGGCCAAGATCAAAACAATAGAAGTCAAATACTTCCACATTCTCAAGAGAAGTGCAAGGCTTATAAAGTGGGGCAGACAAAACCCAGCCCTGCTAACATCAATTCCTTACCCTTGTCACAACTATGTAAAAAGAATTATAATTAGTTAATTGTAAGGATTACAAGGGACAGTATAGAGAACTTCTTCAAAGAAATTAGGCCGTGTATGCTTCCTGCCTCCTAAGGGAAAAGGAGGAGGTACTTCCTGCCTACCTCAAGCCAAGGTTCTGGAAGCTCAGGATAATCACTCAAAGTGCTTACCTTGTACCCAGAATAGGAGAGACACAGGGACTGGTAACCACTCCCGCTAAATATTAAAGACTGCTTAGGTACAACAGTCAAATTAAAATGTTTCAGCAGAAGAGGAAGTTTTATGAAATGTCACAATGTGGAAACTTACATATAAAAGCAACTTCAATTACATGAAACTTTACAATTTCATTAAATTAATGCAATGTTAGTAACTGCCCATATAATTAAATGAAGTTTATCTTAATTTTTTAATCTAATTATCCTTTTTAAAACCTCCTCTGTAGTAAGAAGTAACTGTCCCAAATTAGAGCTGTTAACTTGACAAATAGCTTCAAAATAACTTTAAAGTAACAGTTTTTATTTTTTAAAAGATTTTATTTATTTGAGATAGTGCACGCACGAGAGAGAGCGTGCGCACGTGCGCACGTGCACACGCATGCGCATGTGTGTCCGAGCATGGGGTCGGGGGCAGAGGGGACAAAGAGAGAGGGAGAAGCAGTCTCAGGACCCAGGGATCATGACCTGAGCCGAAGGCAGATGCTTAACCAACTGAGCCATCCAGGTTGCTCCAGTAACATGGTTTTTAAATCACAAACTCAGACTTGGCTAAGCTCTTCTTAGCAGCAAAATTCTAAACTTCCTATAGTGTTCAAAGGTTGAAAAAATTCTAGAAAGTAAAAAAAAAAAATTTCAAGTTTTAAATATCATAAACTACAACTACTTTTTAGAAATTTTGAAAATAGAGAAAATGAGGGGAAAACACCTCTGAGCCTACCACCTCCGGCATAATCACTGGTATATTTTGGTATATTTCCTCCCTGCCTTTTTCATAAGCATATTTTTATATAGTAGCAATTAGAGTATATATGTATTCACATCCTGCCTTTTTTTACGTTATGTAAAAAAAAAAAAGCTCATTTCAAGGTTTTAAAACTATAGACATAAGCTCTCCTAGAACCATATATTCATATCCACTGAATGTGACTTCCAATCTTATTCTAAAGCCAAAAAGCCAGAAGACCAATTTCTCAAGTTTTCAAATCCCAAAATTATACATTCAATGGATATTTTATCTCACTTGACAATATAAAAACCACAGGAAGTAAAACTGAATTCACATAGTTATTAAACATGTCTCTTCTATTCCTCAAATTACCATTTAAACACATGAAGCATTAGATCTGTAATATATTAAACTTCAGGCCCAACAATTATCACTTAGAAGCACCAAAGTTACTACCCTTCCCCTCCTCTTTCCTGGACGATCCAGCCCTAGAGCCAGTAGGTGGAACAGAGGAAGGCAGGCACCCGTGCCTGATGCTCTGGGGCCACAAGAGACCAGAGCAGGGGTCAGAGCACCAGAGCTGGAGGAGTCAGGACAGCGACTGCATGGGGGGCAGCTGGTGTGGCCTGCAGGGCCTGAAAAAGGTCAAGAGGGCGGGCCCTACAGAGGTGCGGCCCAGCACAGGATGTCAGTGCCTGAGCAAAATGAGGGGGTAGCCAGGCCGATGGGTGGGTGACCTGGGTGGACTGTCAGAACCAGGGTGGGGTGAGGAGCCGGGGCAAACTGGCACAGAGAATTGACGAGTGAAACTCAGGCTGGATTTCCACCTGTCAGTTGGGTGTCCGTGTGTAACAGACAAGCTACTCAAACAGATCACCTTGATTTAATACGGGCTGCCCCCCATCTGAAAGTAGAGCATTTCTAGGAAAACTTTCATAACCCAAACTGGTATAAAGTGAAGAACCAATTACCATTAATTTACATGGAAAATTGTTTGAGCTTTCCCAGACCCCCAAAAATAACCTCTCTTAGGCTTTCCTGATACCTTAGGACACATCTTGCTAACAGATGCACAAAATAAATTGAGCTAAAGCACAGATGCTCACCGGAAGCAGTTCAAAGCCATGGTGGCTGGATGCTGAGATGTTGAGTGTAGTTCCAGGGGAAGGAGCTGGCGTGTAGGGGTGGGGGGACCTGTGTCTATAACAGCTCAGTTCGCTGCAAAACAAATGCTTCATGCTATTTTCACTTTTTGCCTTTCTTTGTAGAAGTGAACGACCTTTTCACATTCCTTTCAGTTAGTAAAAACAGGTACTAATGTAGACTGCCCATAAAAGTGAAGCAGCCTAATGTGAACTTTCAAAAAATGGGGGAAACCTGTACCATGCAAATATTAAAAAGAATGAGGTAGAGATCTGTGTGTAGATAGGGAAAAGCGTCCAAAATAAAAGCAGAGGAAACCACCTCTGTACTATGATTCATCTCTATGTAGACTTTTAAAAAGGATATACATATGTGTATAATACACACACACACACACACACACACCCCCCTCCCTTGCCACGGTGTGAATTGGATGTTACCACAACTGACTTCTCTCTTTAGCCTCCTTCTCTGAAATGGACTGGATGGGCGAGGCCTCTTCTCTTGCTCAAAGTGGACGAAGGGGGTGGTTAGAAAGTTATCGTCTTATGATCATTTGGACTTTCTCAGTTTAGCATATGGTCGGTTCTGTCAATAAAAGTTTCATTATCGGGGCGCCTGGGTGGCACAGCGGTTAAGCATCTGCCTTTGGCTCAGGGTGTGATCCCGGCGTTATGGGATCGAGCCCCACATCAGGCTCCTCTGCTATGAGCCTGCTTCCTCCCCCACTCTCCCTGCTTGTGTTCCCTCTCCCGCTGGCTGTCTCTATCTCTATCAAATAAATAAATAAAATAAAAAAATAAAATAAAAGTTTCATTATCTTCACGATGATACTTTCTATTCAATCAGACCATACTTTAAGAAATTTTTTTATTGTCTTTGTAATAACATGACTCAATGTTTTATAAGATTAAATTTTATGGATGCTACTTACTGGATTGTGGTGGATAAGCCAGAAATCATCAATGATGGGACCAGTGAGAAGGCCCTGGAACAAGTGTTTACCCTTTATTTTTTAACTTTTTATAATGTTTGAACCTTATATAATGTTTGAACCTAAATATATTTATTGGTTTTTTTTAAATGTTAAAATAGGACCTATTTGGGTGGTAGAATAATGGGTCTTTTAAGTTGTATTCTTTGTATTTTTCCATATTATACTAAATAAATCCTGTTTTTTAAAAAGTGAACATGCATGATATTGTGGAACTATCACTTTCAATAATTCATCCTAGGGCAGTAACTGGATAAATTCACAAATATGTATATAAGAGTAGACTTTCATTTTTTTTAAGGTTTTCCCTTTTTTTTTTTTTTAAAGTAATCTCTACACCCAATGTGGGGCTTGAACTCACAAGCCCGAGATCAAGAGTCGAATGCTCTTCTGACTGAACCAGCCAGGCACCTCAAGAGTAGATTTAGATTACTGTAAAACTAAAAATAAATCTCCAATTGGGGGCTATCATTAATTGTACAGTATTATGGTAAATCCATACACCGAAATACTATTAAGTCATACCATGTTCAAAATCTATTAAGAAAAAGATGTTATAAGTGACTGTGCAGTATAAGTTAATTCAAAAATTTAGATGAATAAATAAATAAAATTTAAAAGTGAATATATACAGAAACATTAACAGTGATTATCTCTAAGTAACAGAACTATGGTTGAGTTTTCTTTTAATCTGTATTTTCTAATTTTTATTTTTATTATTTTATTTTATTTTAAAGATTTTATTTAATTATTTGACGGAGAGAGAAAGAGAGCCCAAGCGGGGTTGGGTGGGTGGCAGGCAGAGGCAGAGGGAGAAGCAGACTCCCCACTGAGCAAGGAGCCCGATGCAGGACTCAATCCCAGGACCCTGGGATCATGACCTGAGCCAAAGGCAGACATCTAACCAACTGAGCCACCCAGGCACACGTGTATTTTCTAATTTTGAAAAACAAACATAAATCACTTGTATAGCATTTGTTACCAAAAAAGGTAACTTACTTTTTAGAAGATTCATCAAATATGGATGGCCTGAGCACCCACTTCATATAAGGCGTTTGGGAATTAAAACAGCAGTAACAGTAGTTGAGCTTTACTAAGTAACTATTATGCGCCAATCACTTCAGTCACTTTATCTCAATTAATTTTCAGAGCACCTCTTTGGGGTAGTAGATCAGCTAGGATTAAGTTTGGGTACAGATTACTTAAAAACTGTAAATAGCAGTGGCTTAACCAATATTTGTTAAACAAAAAGATGTCTGTTTCTCTGCCACTTAAATTAAGAGAGAGTAGGCAGCCTAAGGCGCCCCCAGGGCCTCAGGCTCCAGTGTTTCTGCTATGTCATCCTCAATATATAAATTCTCTCTTCACGATCACTTCATGGTTCAAACTAGCTGTTGGAGCTCCAGCTATTACATCTGCATTCCAGGAAATAGAAAAGAAAAAAGGCAACTCTATTAAAGCAGCCTTCCTGGAAGTCCCGTATAATACTTCAGCTTACTGCGCACTGACCAGGACTTAAGTCCCATGTACAGATGAATGTGTGGCTGGGAAATATAATCATTCATCTTTTTTTTTTTTTAAAGATTTTTTTTTTTTTTGGACAGAGAGAGAGATAGCCAGTGAGAGAGGGAACACAAGCAGGGGAAGTGGGAGAGGAAGGAGCAGGCTCCCAGCGGAGGAGCCCGATGTGAGGCTCGATCCCAGGACCCTGGGATCACGCCCTGAGCCGAAGGCAGACGCTTAACGACTAAGCCACCCAGGCGCCCCCAATCATTCATCTTTTAATCTTGCAATGTGCCCAGCTAAAAAATTGAGTTCTGTTTCTTTGGAGCATGGATAGTAGAGAAGGCAAAAAATCTCTGCCACGGGCAGCTTATTTTTTTCCTCATTTGCAGACAGAAAACAGTGGTGCAGAGTCACATGGTTGAGTGGCAGAGACTGCCACCAGTCTACGTACCTTTCACTCCATATCATGTCCCATTAGAAAATCAATACATGAAAATAAAATACAAACACACTCACAGGAAATTTATATATAATTGTAGGCAGTTTATTATTAAATGAGACTGGATAGATGAGAAAGCATTTACCAAAAGAACAGAACTAAAAGGCATTCCTGACAACTAGGACAACAGTAACAAGTATTTCTCTTGTTTTTAAGTAATCTCTTTGCCCACTGTGGGGCTGGAACTCACAGCCCTGAGATCAAGATACCCATGCTCTACTGACTGATCCCAAAAATATTTCTGAAGCACTTACGTGACAAGAGTTTTCCAAGATCTGTAATTTTTTTCCTTTTTTTTTAGTGTAACATATATAAAGCACATAAAGCCCACTGATCCTAAGTGTACAGCTCAAAGAACTTTTACAGATGAACCCACTTGTGTAACCACCATCCAGCACACCTCAGGTACCCTCGTGTCCCTTTCTAGTCAGTAACCATCACCAATCTGATTTTTCTACCCATGGGTTAGTTTTGCCTTTTCTTTATTTTATTTATTTTTTATTTGAGAGAGAGAGAGAGAGTGAATGAGAAAGAGAGAGCACAGGCAGGAGGCGGGGAGAGGGAGAAGCAGACTCCCTGCTGAGCAGGGAGCCCGATGCGGGGCTGGATCCCAGGACGCTGAAAGCCAAAAGCAGAGGCTTAACCGAGGAGCCACCCAAGTGCCCCCAGGTCAGTCCTCTTGTATCACAGATGGTAATTTCAGTCACAAATGTAGATAAAAGATGGGAGAAAATGCCAGGAGTGTGTGGAATTGTGGAAGCCAAAGGAGGAGAATCCTTCAAACAGAAAAGAATGATCAACGGATACACCATCAAAAGGTCAAATAAGGTAGGGACGTCTGGGTCGCTCAGCCTGCTGAGCATCTGACTCTTGGTTTCAGCTCAGGTCATGACCTCAGCGTCCTGGGATGAAGCCCTGTGTCAGGCTCCGCACTCAGCAGGGAGTCTGCTTAAGACTTTTCTCGATCTCTCCCTTCCCTCTGTCCCCCTTCCCCCCCTCCAGCTTGCACTTGCACTCCCTCTCTCTCTCTGAGATAAATAAATAAAACAAGGTTTAAAAAAAATTTTTTTTTAAAAAGGTGAAATCAGGTAAAGACTTGAGTGTCCATTAGTCATTAGGACCTGGGCAAGAGCAGGTCAGTGGCATGGAGGAAGCTAAAGGGAGGTCATAGTGAACTGAGAAGGGAATGGGAAAAAAAGAAAGGAAACAGCAACTGGAGACAACCTTGACTCTAAAGGAGTTTGCCCAGGTAGGCAAGTGGACAACAGAGTAGTAGCTAACCAGGAACACAGGGTTCAGGAAAGCCTTTTTTTTTCCCCCTGGGTAGAAAAGAATTAAGCTTGTTTCAACACTGGTGAAAAGGAGTCAGCAGAAAAACAAAGGTCTGAGAGCAAACCCCAAAAGGGAGAGAGGGTGTGGCACCCAACTGGAGCTGTGGGGGTGAGCATTTGACAGGAAGAGGGACAGCTCTTCCACTGGAACAGAAGGGAATGAGGAAAGAAAGGTAAGGATGCAGTTGTATTTGTAGAAGGTGGAAGGGCTGTACACTGATGAACTTTCCCCTCCGATGGCTGCTATTTTCCCTTAGAAATAACCGGTGAGATCATCTGCTGAGAGTAAAGTGAGAGAGGGAAAAACCAAGGTTGGAGAAGGTTTAAGACAGGAGTGGTGTAGAAAAAAGAAGCAAGAATCTACATGTTCCCTAAGCAGAGAGTTTTTAAAAAGCAGAGTCAGGAACTGAATTTTTGAGAACATGAAACATGACTAGAAACTGTAAATGAGCAGAAACAACAAAAGCAGGTAATGAGTGGGCAAAAGACTAGTGAGAGCTGACAGGGTCAAGATAATGTGGACTATAGGTATCATGGTAGGAATATGTTCCAAAAAGAAAAGGAAGAGGCACATAGGCGTCTTTTAAGTAAGGAGACTAAAGACTGAGAAAGGTCCTTATTTTTGCTGAGAGGGCATTAATTAATGGCATCAAAAGGACAGTAAGGACAGATAATAGCTAGCTAAAGCTAAGGAAGACAATCAGCAAGCGAATGCAGCAACAATAAATACAACAGCCATTATAAAATCAGTGAGAAGAATAAAAACAAAAGGGGCAAGCAATTTCAAACACAGTGTTTTAAAGTTGGGGGAAAACCTATACATTTTTAAAAACTGCAGCCAAAAAAAAAAAAAAAGAAGAAGAAGAAGGATAAGTACATGGAAGAGGGTTTGGGGAAACTTAAGTCTCATGGAAGAAAGAGGCTTAGGCATCGGAGCATATGGCAGCTCTCACAGAAGTGGAAGACAGACAAGAAGCTGCATGTAGTATGGTGAAGACTCAGACCAACTCAGGCCAACTTTCTCTACCAAGTCAGTGAAGCCTGCTCACGGTGCACCAGGACTTAATCTATGAAAAGAAAATGCCTGGCAATTTTAGAGAAAAAGCCTGGCTGCTTGAGGTCAAACTCTTTAAGAGCTGCTCACCGACGTGGACAGTTCATAGATGAATGGTTGGATACCTGATTGAAGTTGGATCAGCATGACTCATAGAGGATCTGGCCTACGTGATGCTTTGTCTCCCTCCTAAATCTGGGCCTAAGAGTGAACAAAATAAGCTGGAGCAAAGACAGGAAAACTAGTGATTCTGTCCACGCAGGGGAATGCCTTGCTTCTTGGTATGCATAACAGAAGATCAGGGGAGCCAAACAACCTGGTGATATGACAAGGGCAAAACTGAAGTCTTGGGCACTGGGTAAAGGAGAGGACTGCTTGTGGGGAGAAACTGGGCTTGAGGGAATCAGTAAACACAAGGAAAGTAGGAACACGTGATATCCACAGGGGAGGGGATAGAGCGGGCAATCATAAGTTTTCTGGGGAGATGGAAAACCAAAGAGAGATCATCTAAGGGCAGTAACAGCAGAAGTGTACGTTGGTCTGGTTTTATAGAATGTGCACGCACCACCCCCAAGATTCTTGAGCCTGCTTAGTGAGAGAGGACTGCCTATTGAGTCGAGTCCTTCCTCTTGCACTACAGGCCACTGTTTCATGAACAGTCTTTAACCAAACCCATGGCAAGAAATACATTTGTTGTCACAACACACACACATACACACACAAACACACACACCCCTGAAACAGAAATTGCACAAAATAATTACTCTTACTACATATAATAAAGTTAAAACATAAAGTTAATATCAAATATTATGTTACCATGATGCAAATACATTTAAAATTCCCAAATAAATATGTAAAAATTAAAATTAGAAAAGAGTCAATGTAATGCAATGAGTAAACTTTCCCGTTCATAAATTAATTCCAATCTGGAAAACACACGAAGACAATGCTACGTACTTATCAGGTTCACTATAGAGTCTTTTATTCTTTTGCTTTAAATTGGGTCAGGGTTGAAAATCCTAGTTGAAACAATAAGTTGGTGTGAATGGCAAAAATAGTACTACATTCTTTCTACTTTGCAATGGAAATTCTTTGGTCTTAATACAACATGATGATAAGCGATGTCATATAATCATTCTTCACAGTAAATGAAGAACTAAGCCACAAAAATTCATTTTCTTGACAAATTAAAAGCACAGTGCAACTTACAGTGTCAGTGATCCCATCACTTAGGACTGTGATATCTGTATCAGACTATAGCCACCTTATCGGCATTGATGAAACATCCCATAATGGTACAGAATGGAGGTATGTCATCACTAAGAGGTGAAATTTTAATTTTTAGCTGATTTATCATCAAAAATCATAAACAAAACATCAATGCATTCTCTTTCTTAAAAAAATATTTTAGTTATTTATTTGAGATAGAGAGAAAGCATGAGTATGAGCAGGGGAGAAGGCCAGAAGGAGAGGCAGACTCAGGCTCTCCACTGAGCAGGGAACTCGATCCCAGGACCCTGGGATCATGACCTGAGCAGAAAGCAGATGCTTAACTGACTAAGCCACCCAGGTGCCCTCATCCATGCATTCTAAATGAATACTTTTTTCCAAGAGATATGTAGCCATTTTTCTCTTATGCCACTGGTAGGCAACTAAATAAAACAATAATGAATCTTTCCCAGGAATGGTCCTTGAATAAAAAGGAAACAGATAATTTTACATTTTTTTCTTTGAAAATACTTGAAAAGGCCTACTGAAAAGTCCAGTTCACTATGTTTCCAAGAATCTTTCTAATTTTAAAGATTTTTAGCTTCCATCTGCAACATTTATACAAATACAAAAACCTGTCATTTTAGTCAGGTTTTGCACACTTGATAAACCCGTATTTTAAGTAATTTTCATTAAAAGTCTTAGACTCTTTCTCAGTTCACTATTTTCTCAACATTTTCGTACTTGCAAATGCAGGTATTGAACATGTTTCTGGATTCTTTACTTCATGTTTTCTTCTTCTAATAGTTAAATAATAAATTCCATGGGCAAACTGATCGAATTTGCTTTTAAATTATAATTATCAGGGGTGCCTGGGTGGCTCAGTTGGTTAAGCATGTGCCTTGGGCTCGGGTCATGACTCTGGTGTCCTGGGATCAAGCCCCGGAGCGGGGAGCCTCCTTCTCCCTCTCCCTCTGGCCTTCTCCCCTGCTCGTGCAATTTCTCTCTCTCTCAAATAAGTAAAATCTTTTTAAAAAATTACAATTATCAATGAACTCTTAAAAATATCACAATTTAAGAATGCATTTAAGGTTTGGGGCGCCTGGATGACTCAGTTGGTTAAGCGTCTGCCTTTGGCTCAGGTCATGACCCCAGGGTCCTGGGATCCAGCCCCTTGTCAGGCTCCCTGCTCAGCGGGGGGTGTGCTTCTGCCTCTACCCCCGACTCATGCTCCCTCGTGTTCTCTCTCTCTTGAATAAACAAATAAAATCTTAAAAAAAAAAAGAACACATTTAAAGTTCAAAAATAACACTTGGTGAGACATCATGTCACTGTTTTCACCCGCAGCCAAGATCATTTTGCTACATTTTGCTTGACCTTGAATTATGCTAATCGAATTGTGTGCAATGATAACCACTGTATTATGACCATGTGCAAATGGACCATCACTTTAATTCACCTAATGTCCTCTTTTGTTCCGTGTTACCCCTTACAGTGGAAGTAGGGACAGGGAAAAGGGAGTTTGCAGTAAACACTGTTGCTGAGCGGGCTGCGGGATCTCCTCCCAGCAGGTCCTATTATCATTGGCTTTAATGGACTCCTACACAGTCAGAGTATCAAAGAATACAGATAAATATTAAATACAAAATTATGCTTCATACTGCTAAGTAACCAATTCAAACATATCCTAGATAGCTGGAGACCTTTGTTTTTTTCACTCCAGTGGAAAAAAGAAAGAGGAAAAAAAAAAGCACATCTCTTTTAAGTAGCTGCAAGAATAACACACACACACACACGCACACACCAATCTGTCCTAAATTTTAACATCCACACAGAAAAAACTCCACACATATGCCATTTCTATGAATTTGAACTCTGAAGGAAAATTAATAATTTTCCTCCATGTCCACTGTTGTAAACATTTATCATTGCTATAAAACCTTGAAAGTCAGAAATTTAACTTAAAAAAATAGAGCATAAATAATAACTTTTAACTAATATAAGTGGCTTAATATTGCCTGAACTGAATGCTAAAAAGTCTCTTTTCAGGCTGCTACCCAGGAATCTAAGACTTATAAGGAAAAAAATATTGAATTTCCTTCTCACAAATAGGGGATGTAAGAGAAACATCTGGAATAGCTAGAAGTGAAAAAATAAGGACTTTAAATTTCCTTCTCTTATCTCACCATCATTTACTTAAGCCTTCAATCTTACAACCTGCTATAATGCCCATGAAGTGAAGAAAAATTTCATGTTTTGCTTTCCTTAGGATAAAAATTACTCATTTAAGTCAGAGAGGAAAAAGACAAAAAAGATTCCATCCTGTCTAACCCTCTGGGAACCAGTGCAGGACACTCCTTCAAGTTTTGGTCTTTTATTTCATCCAGTTTTCAATATTCCCATTTTCACTGAGGCCAACAGACCACTGTTTAACTGGTTTAGTAAGGAGCACTGAATACTGAAAAATATTTTCAAATATATTTTTGATCCTGACATTGTACAAGTTAGTCTATTTCTCTGTGTCTCAGGTTCCAAAAACAATAAAGGGAATATTTCCTGCCTACTCTATAAGAGAAATGGGGGATAAATTTAAAATTTTCATGTTCCTGGGGCACCTGGGTGGCTCAGTTTTTGAGCGTCTGCCTTTGGCTCAGGTTGTGACCCCAGGGTCCTGGGATCGAGCCCCTCATCGGGCTCCCTGCTCCGCTGGGAGCCTGCTTCTTCCTCTCCCACTCCCCCTGCTTGTGTTCCCTCTCTCGCTGGCTGTCTCTCTCTCTGTCAAATAAATAAAATAAAATCTTTAAAAAAAATAAAAAATAAAAAAAATAAAATTTTCATGTTTCCAGGGGCGCCTGGGTGGCACAGCGGTTAAGCGTCTGCCTTCGGCTCAGGGCGTAATCCCGGCGTTATGGGATCGAGCCCCACATCAGGCTCCTCCGCTATGAGCCTGCGTCTTCCTCTCCCACTCCCCCTGCTTTTGTTCCCTCTCTCGCTGGCTGTCNGCTATGAGCCTGCTTCTTCCTCTCCCACTCCCCCTGCTTTTGTTCCCTCTCTCGCTGGCTGTCTCTATCTCTGTCAAATAAAAAAAAAATTATTAAAAAAAAAATTTTCATGTTTCCAGCAGGAGGTGCAACTTTGAAGAACTTTTATTTTTATTTTTATTTAAATTCAATTAGCCAACATATAGTACATCATTAGTCCCAGATGTAGTGAAGAACTTTTTTGTTTTTAAATAAATTACAAATCTAAGTACTTAAAAAAACGCCCCTTATGACAGGATCAACCAAATGTGGCCCACCACCTGTTTTTATATAGCCTCTGAGCAAAGACTGGTTTTTATTTTTATTTTTTATTTTATTTGTTTTTAAAGATTTTATTTATTTATTTGACAGAGAGAGAGACAGCCAGCGAGAGAGGGAACACAAGCAGGGGAAGTGGGAGAGGAAGAAGCAGGCTCATAGCAGAGGAGCCTGATGGCGGGGCTCGATCCCAGGGCTCTGGGATCACGCCCTGAGCTGAAGGCAGACGCTTAACAACTGAGCCACCCAGGCGCCCCTGGTTTTTATTTTTAAATGGTTGAAAAAATAATCAAAACTTTTAATATTCTCTGACATGTGAAAATTCTATGAAATTCAAATTTCAGTATCCGTAAATAAACTCTAATTGGAACACAGCCCATGCTCTTTCATTGAAATATGACTCTTTTCAGCAGGTTTGAGTACTGACAGAGATGTATGGCCCACAAAGTCTAAAATATTTACTATCTAAGTCCTTTATGGAAAAAGTTTGCCCCTCCCTGCCTTAAGAGACCATACATTTATTTGAATGACACTACAAATTAGGAAAATATTTTTGAAAGTCCGTTTTTGAAAATGCTTTCAAAGCCATAACTTATTCTTTTGAGTCTCCTCAGTGGTGGTAAACCTTCATTCTTTGATTATGAGTATGAATTCTGGAGATGGCTAAGCCACCTGGAGCCAAAGCTGAGTAAGACTGGCTATCAAGATGAATCAACCAAGAAACACGTATCAATAATCTATATTTACCGGAAGCGAAGATCTCTTCTGAAAAAAAGCACTATCTCTGACTTTCAATCACGTGAAGGTATAGTCAAAGGTTTTCATAGCTTTGATTCAAGATAAATAGGATATATATGCATGGAAATAGGAAGTACAGAGGAGGGGGTCACCAGGTGGCTCAGTAAGTTAAGCGTCGGACTCCCGATCTCTGCTCAGGTCTTGATCTCAGAGTCATGAGAAGGAAGAAAAAGAAAGAAAGAAAAGAATGAAAAGAAAGAAAGAAAGAAAGAAAGAAAAGAAGGAAGGAAGGAAGGAAGGAAGGAAGGAAGGAAGGAAGGAAGAAAGGAAGAAAGAAAGGAAGGAAGGAAGGAAGGAAGGAAGGAAGGAAGGAAGAAAGAAAGAAAGAAAGAAAGAAAGAAAGAAAGAAAGAAAAAAGAAAAGAAAAGAAAAGAAAAGAAAAAAGAAAAGAAAAGAAAAGAAGAAAAAGAACAGAGGAGGAAAAATAATTCTGTAATAAAACTAGAAAATCTACCTTCTTGTGTGGCTGCGAATATGCTGTTAAGTTTTTTTGTTTTGTTTTGTTTTACAAAGAGCAACTCCAGTAATACTTTGGGCAACAGCCTTTGGAATAAATGAACGACTCCCAAATAAAATTTTATTTATTTATTTATTTTTATATTTTATTTTGAAGTAATCTCTACACCCAACGTGGGGCCCGAACTCACAACCCCAGGAGATTAAGAGTTACATGCTCCACCAACTGAACCAGCCAGGTGCCCCCCCTCACTGCCCAAATAAAATTTTAAAAGAACAGGATTCACTGGGTTGTAAAAGTTGCTTAACCTTCAATTAAAACCCACCTTATTGATTTATAATCACAAGTTATAAGACAAAATTAGCATCAATCAATCAACCAGTAGTTCCTTCCACTCATACGAAACAAACCACATTTATCCATGGCCCTCTTCTCTTCTGATTCCATATGCTCTCCCTGAGCAATTTCATCTGCTCTTAAGACTTCAAGTACCACTTACTCGCTAACTCAGAAATCTGAATCGCCAATCTCAGCCTCCCTCCTGGGTTCTGGATCCTCCCCTGACATCTCTACCCGAAATGTCCAGAGATACTTCAAACTCAACATGTTCAAAACTGAAACAACGCTCTTCCTCCCACATTAAAAAATAAAACAAGGTCCTCTAACCACAGTTTCCCAAGCTAAGAAACAAAGTCATTTACTTTTCTGTTCACCTTCAAAGCCAATCACTTTTTAAGCCCTGTAAATTCTCCATATTCATCATCCTGTCCTCTCCTCTTCACCTCTATTACGATTTTCCCACTCCAGGGGCTTACCCTCTCTTATCTGGACTATTTCCATACCATTAGCCTTCTAACTTATCTCTCTCTCTTTTGCCTCTCTCCATCCAATCCAGTCTCCGTCCCATACCACCACGTTATCTGTCTTCATTACGTAAAATCCTTCACTAGCTCTCCATTGTCTTTAGAATCGAGTCCAAAGTTCCTAGCATGATACACAAGCTCTTCACTGTGTGACCCCAGCAGACTTCTTTTTTCTCTTTCTGAGTCATAACTTTTTACTTACCTATAACTATATGTTGTTTTACAACACATTCTGTATTTCAAAGTATTAAAACTACCTTTAACACCACATTCTATAGTGAACGATTTTGCCAAACTGGACAAACCTTCATTATTTCAAATGAGAGGCACTGAAACCCCATGCTTACCTCTTTTTCTAGCAATTTCAGTGATCCTAACCTGGTTAGCAATCAAGCTCAGCAATTTTCTTTTTCCAGTTTATTTCTAAGCACCCCCTTTAGTCCAACCTCTCATCTCCATATACTCTGACCTTTATTTTTTTAAACAGACTTTAAGATTTTTTAGAATTTATTTATTTATTTATTTGAGAGAGACCACAGGAGCGGGGAGGAGGGGCAGAGGGAGAGGGAGAAGCAGACTCCCCCCTGAGCAGGGAGCCCAAAGCGGGACTCGATCCCAGGACCCTAGGATCATGACCTGAGTCAAAGGCAGATGCTTAACCAACTAAGCCACCTAGGTGCCCACACTCTGACCTTCAGTCAATAAACTACAACATATTCCTCACATATACCATATATTTTCACATAATATTCCTGTTTTCATCCGCAAATTCTGTTCCCTTCCCTAACTCGGTTAACTCCTATTCCTCCTTCAAAGTTCCAAATTCAAATGTGGTATCTTCTCTCTAATCTTCCTCCTCATCATATATACAATTACTTTCCCCCATCACTGTTCCCACTAAATTCTATCTCTATCTCTCTTATAACTCTTATCACACTGAAATTGTAGGGACTTATTTACATGCCTGGTTAGAAGCTTCTTGAAGGGAGGGAAGCATTTTCTTTTCTTGAATCTAACATTTAACTTATGGTCTGAGAACAGACATTTTAAACTTCTTATTGAAAAATAATCAACTCTTCTATTATTAAGATAATGCCATAATTGTAGTAACTGAGTGACTGAGAGTTCAGAACAAAAGAATCCGTCATTCACCAGTGGAAAAATGCTCTTATATACAAAGTATAATTAAATTATAGCTTGGATAAACCTCCATCCACATCTTGCAATACCAGTTTCTCTCTCTCTGCTTCTTTCTTTCCTTCTTTTAATAGAAGTCTTTACAGAACTCTCTCTCTTTTCTTTTTAAGATTTTATTTTATTTATTTGACAGAGAGAGAGACAGCCAGCGAGAGAGGGAACACAAGCAGGGGGAGTAGGAGAGGAAGAAGCAGGCTCCCAGCGGAGCAGGGAGCCCAATGTGGGGCTCGATCCCTGAGCCACCCAGGCGCCCCATTTACAGAACTCTCTTAAACACACATTGGATTTTACTGGTATTTCACTCACAGAATTTGAAACTCAGTACAACGCAAAAGTTAGGATTAGGATTTTTGGAGTCTGTCTGGTCTGAATGCTGGCCTTGCTGCCTCGGCTGTTTGATAGGGGATTACTCAGCCTCTGTGTCTCTCAGTGAGGACACCAAAATAACGACACCCCTCATGGTGCTGTTGTAAGATTAAATAAGCTAATGCATGTAAAGAATTTAGAACACTGCCTGGCTCAGAGTAGGTCCCAATAAATGCTGACTGATGTTATTATGTTTTAAAAAAAGCTTTCTCACTACTTATTTTAGCCCACTTGGTAGAGTGTTAGCCTCCCAGAAGGAAGGAATTGTTTTCTGCTCATACACAAATACAATAGAAGTGCTAAAACTGTGCCTTGGAATATAATAGGTGCTCAATAAATAATGTGACTATAAGGCTTTAGACCTCCAAGATGAACAAATATTAAATTACAGCAAAATTTATATATGGAGTACATATTGAAAATGATGTTTTAAGTAGTTTCAAAACACCCATCTTCCACTGAAATGCTGAAACGTAAAGCTTTTAAAGCAACACAAAAATTATATTCACTAGGAACTTGCCCTTTACTCCATTTGATTTGCTCTTAGTATCCAGTGGTCTAAAATTCTTGTCTGTAACATAAGACAGGTCATTTAAAATACAATTTCCAGGTTTAGAAAACTCTCTTGTCACATCAAGAAAACTAACATTCTTCCTTTACATCTGCATTTAAAAAATCTATTGCCACAGTCAACACACACAGACACAAAAAAAACCCTAATGAAAGGCCAAGAGACACAATTACTACATTTCCTGGTTTCTGCCTGGGAAACTACTTCAAAACATGCCTACAAGTATCCCCAGTAAAAGTCTGCTGGTTACAAACTGCTATTCCCTTTTTTATTTCCATTTTCCCCCTAAGACCTCTCTCATACATTCCCACATCCATAGAAAAGAAAGCAGATACCTATAATAAAGGCTGTACAAAAAAAATACAGCTACATATTAATTTTGTTTTGAAGGACTAAAATCTTACAAAAGCAGATGAAAGTCTTAATCTGAAACAATATTCCCAGCTTACTTTACCAGATAATTTAAACATTTACTTAAAGCAAAAAAGTAGATTATCTGATTGATACCAAACTTCATGATAAATAATTCAGTAACAATGTGTAGATAATATGTGCTATTCTAGAAAGATTCATTGATCAGTTAAAAATGGACCACACTTCAAACAATGGTGATTTTGGGGGGGAGGGAAAAAAAGAGCTTAAACAATTCATTTACTCACTAAACAGAGATTTAAAACTTTATCTAAAACATTGGAGGTGAATCACTAGCTTCGGGGTAAAGGTTTACAGAGTGCCTACTATGTGCCTGGCATTTCCTAGTTGCTTTACATAATATGCTTGCAGCTGGTGCACAGATTACAATACCTAACATTTACAGACTCCTCTCACTCATGTCCCTTGACCCTCAGAATACCCCTAGGCGCGAACATCCCAGATTTACAGCTAAGGAAACAGAGAACCAGAAAAGTCGATTTGATCGTGGTATCACATCTGTTCTGTGGGCCCTGGCCGAGACTCCAGCCCTTGACTCATCATCTAATCATCATCTGCTATACTAGTTACTCAAAAGTTCTTAGATGTTCCACTGTCCAATTTTAAAATCAAAATCCTACTGGACGACTTTCAATGCTGTGCTCGTCAGATGCCGTTAAGAATCAAAACACACAAAAAGCAAGAATGTTTAAAAGTCCATCGACTGAGCCTGCCGACGTTCAAGCTCCCCGGCTAATCCCGGCGGGAGACAGCCTCGCGTTTCCTCGGGATGAGGCGCTCCCTTTTCCCTGCCCTAGGACTGCCGAGCGCCCCCGGTCCCCGAGGTGAGCGGCGGGGAGGTGCCCGGCCGGGCTCCGCCACAGCCACCGCGGGCCACGAGCGGGGCTCCCAAGGCCTGTCGTCGCGGGGCGCGGGGTCCGACATCGCGCGTCCCTCGGGGCCGGGGAGGAGCCCAGACTGCGGGGCCGGGGCGGACAGCTGCGCCGGCCGGCTCCCGCACTGCCAGCCCGGCTCCCGACGCCCGGCGTGCGACATCTACCGCCGCGAGGGGCCGAGGCCCCCGCATCAGAGCCCGCCCCGGATCGCCTCAAGCCTACCTGCCCTCGGTTTCCACGCCGCCCCGGCGGCCGGGCTGCGAAGCTCCCCTCCTCTCCGCGGAGGCGCCAGGTCTCCGCGTTCCCCACTCAGGGTTGGCTCGGTCCCGCCCCCGCAGGCCCTGCGGAGGCCCCGCCCCTCTCGGCGGAGGCCCCGCCCCCACCCGGCAAAGCCCGGTTTTTATTGGCTCCTCTTCCCACCCCTCACGCTTTGGCCCGTTCCCCGGCACCGCCCGAAAACCGTCGAGGGGGGAACCGCCCCCGTTCCAGTCGGCCTCGGGGCCAGAACCTTGCCCCGGATCTTGGTGGCCCTGACTTCTTTCCCAGGCCCTTGCTAAGCACCCCACCCCACCTCCCCCCGCCCCATTCCGCCCCACCCCATCCCACTCCTCCCCACCCCACCCCTCCTCACCAGAGCCTCTTGGATCTGAGGACCAAAAGCTTCCCACATCTGTTCACAGAGAGGTACCAAAATAGAAGACTGCCAGAAAGAGAGGTGTTTGGTTACACATCACAGATGACTGTCACAAGCCAATTTAGCCAAAGCAGTAAAAGCTGCATATCCCACACCGTTGTGAAACCAGGAGCTGTAGACAATGAAACGGGAATTACCTTCTATGGGGGGGGG